>NC_092344.1:59760700-60117212 GCF_963676685.1 Mytilus edulis | reverse complement strand
ATATCTGGATACTTTTTTCTTGCACAGATGTAACATACTAAAATTTGAAAAACTATTTCAGTTAAAAATTAAAAATAAGTTGAAAAAGCTGTGCAAATTTATCAGGGTTATAACTTTTCAAATGAGTCTTCCTGGTTAATCACCACTCTTTGCTACTATACTGTTTATTTTATTTTATTTCATATTTTCATCTCATCTTGTCATGTGTGTTTGTGTTATGGTATATAACTTTTGATGAACTTCTTTTGTACCATTGTAACTTTATGGTGTTTGAGAAATAAAGAATCTTGAAACATACATGTACATGTTCATGTAATCTAATTACTATTAGATCAATTCGGAGAAAATACCAAACGTCCAATCAAGCAGGCAATACAAAAAGTAAATACCAGCAAGAACCCACATTCGGGGTGAACCCAGATACTCATACTATATAATAAATTTGCTTACATGTTTGATAAGGCATATATATATATTCGGATTGATAATATGTTTTCCTTTCTAGACTATATTATATGGTTTGATTGCTTTAAAGGTAATGCATATAGAACAAGAAAAGTAAATTATTTCTTCCGTGATTTAATTGTGAGTCATTATGATAGATATCTTTTGTATACTGTACTTGATGTTTTCATTTTCTTTTTTTCTGAAGTGACGAATATCAACGGTGCACTTTTGTCAGGAATTCGCTTTTTGAATTCTATTCCAAGTAACGAAACTACGGGAAATCGAAAGAAAATTGTGGTATTTCTTACTGATGGGCAAGGCTATTACGGAGTTGAAACGGTCCTTGATAATATCGACAGGAAAAATATCAAGGGGTTGCCTATTTATAGTCTTGCCTTTGGAAACTATGCAGATTATGAATTTGTAAAAAAAGTTGCAGTAAAAAATAAAGGCGTTGCTAGGAAGATATTTGAAGATTCTGATGCGTCGCTACAGATAAAGGGGTTCTACGATGAAATTTCATCGTCAGCATTACAAAATGTTTCTTTTAAATATCTTGACAAAAACACAGATGTTACTGAAAATGCAACAAAAAAGAACTTTGATACGTTTTTTAACGGAAAAGAATTAGTAATTGCTGGCAAACTTTCCGACGACAACATACAAGTGCTGAATCTATTGGTTACTGGTAATGGGGTGAATGGAAATGTGGAACTGGAGCTTAAGTCGAATATTCAGAGACATGATCCAGAATTGACAAAAGCTGGTGATTTTGAGAAAATCACGGAAAGAATATGGGCATATTTGACAATCAAACAACTTCTAGAAGAAGCCATCGGTGAAACTAATGAATTAGAAAAGAAGAATTTAAATGACAGGGCTCTGGCAATGTCTTTGAAGGTAACTGGTAAATAGTTGGTCTATTAAATGACTCTAAAACATGGGAAATAAAATGAAGATAAGTGCTAAATAAATGCCAAAAGCATATAAAAGGTAAAATACAAGTTTTGCTATTATCTTTGAAACCGATATAATAAGGAAAATATGGAATAACAGAAATGTTCAAAATGTTGATATCCAACTAGTGTCTTTTTACATCAAAAACTGTCAGATGACTACTGAAAAGAGTTATTTCCCATACATGACGAGATTTATCTATTTTGTTCATGTTTGTCTTTTATCTTGAAAACTATAATTCATAGGCAGAAACTTAAATAGCACAAATTACAAGCAAGACAACATCTACAAACAAGGATTATTACAGATATCGTTATTCGATATTGCTCTTTAATGAAGATTTTTATCCATCTGGTAGTGTTTTTTCATATAATTGTTATACTAGATTGACACTTCAAATAATCAAATCTACGAATGAGTCAACATGACCGAAATCGTCAGACGACTCCTTGTTTGAGTTCTTACCTTTTAATTACGATGTTAGCCGTATTTGGGACAACTTTTTGGTCGTCAATGCTCTTCAACTTTGTACTTGTTTGGCTCTACAACTATTTTGATCTGAGCGTCTTATGTAGAGAGAACGCGCGTCTGGGGTACTAAATTATAATCCTGGTACATTTGATAACTATTTATTAATGTTTGCGTCTTTATCTATTATCTTGAAAACTAAAAAAATAGAAACGCTCTTTAGATAGCAAAAATAATAAACAAGACAAGTTCTAAAATAAGTAAAATTTTGCCATAATCGTTAGAAACTCTTTATAAGAGTGATTGCCGTGAAGTTTCGATTTTTTTTTTTACCTTTTTGTGTTGAGGCGAAAAAAAGATGTAGAGCAATGTTTAACATAAAAAATACAAGCAATTATACAAGATGAACAAAAAAAGTAATTTTTGTCATGCATTCTATTTTACTTCAAAATGTTGGAGATGCACATATACATAGGTGAGCGCGCATGCTCTTAATGGATTTTAGTTTTGTTATTAGCCAATACGAGTCGATCATTAATCAAAGAGTACAGTTTCTCAACTTTTAAATGAACTATGATGAAATCTGAAATGTGTTCAAAGTAATAAAAAAAGGCAAAATTCACAGATATAATTCTTGAAATTCAGAGAATTTAATGTTATCGTATTATCTCCGTGATGACGATCACAAAATATTGTTCAACTGGTCTGTATATTATAGATCCTACAACATAAAGCATTACCGACGTTGACAAATATTTCAATCATACATTTTTTGTACAACTATCGACCTTTTTCAGTTCAAGTTCGTCACACCATTGACCTCTATGGTTGTAACAAAGCCAGATGAACGAGATCTCGGTGACTTGGAAGAGAATGAAGATGCAAGACGTATGTTGATCTTGGTTTTGCCAGGTTTCATGGACTCCCATTTTAATAGATTATAGCTAGAGAAATACCCAAGTGATACATATAGGGATATTTAATTCGCAAAATATAACCATAAGTGTCAAGCAAAAAACACAAAATAGAACACAGTATTAAAGGGGCAATAGCTGTCAAATTTAAGTTCACTAAGGGACTGTGCAATATTTATCTGAGGTATGGGCCGGTGTACAGCAAATATATATAAAAAAAACTTTACTCCCCTCAATATTTATTATAAAAAAAGTTCTTGCCCCACTTCAATTAATGAAAAAAAGTCCTTGTCCAATTGGTAAAAATGAAACACATATATATGAAAACATGATATTGTTTAACTAAAATGCATAACATTCAATAATACATGTATATCAGAGTTGATATTTCAACTCAAATGCATATAATTCAATATTATTAAGATTTTATTTTTCGGAAGGAAGTCAACTTAGGAGTGCTGTGATTGAATGTAAGGGTACAATATATTTTTGTGTATTTATCTATGAATAACTGAAGTGTGTATATTTACAATATAAATTTTGAAACCAAACCTATTGAAATATTTTCTAGAGAATTATTTGAAAAGACCTCCAAAATTTCATAAATTTGGTGTGAAATGATAGTGGGCATCATACTTCAGTTATGTCATACTATTTTGAAGCTTTTGATTAGTACATTTGATTTTTATCACAAAGAATGAAAAATATTCACTGAAAACAATATTGTGTTGAGAAAAGTGCTGATTCATCATTTTAAGTCAAATTGATGGGTACTTATATAAAACTTTATGCTAGGAGTTCAATATTAACTATATTGTATAAAATACACCAAACTATAGTTCTTTTGTATTTCTTTTCACCTTTCGCAATATAGAGTTTAATTGGAAACACCAGAATTCAAGTCGCGACAAATGTTTTTAACTGAGATATTTGCCTTCTTTGCTGTGTTATTCCCTATATGTATCACTTGGGTATTTCTCTAGCTATAATCTATTAAAATGGGAAATGTTCTGGTTAAGTTTGTACTGTTTATGGAATAAGGCAATATTAAGTCATACTAGAAGTATTTTCACTGTTAAAATTGTCCATCTAAGAAAAAAAGAGGCCCACTTGAGGCCAAATTTAGATAGAATTTATATCTCCTGTAATGTGTAAAGAATTGTTCACATTCTTGGCAATTCATGCAGAAAATATTTCCCAACAGTGCTTGATTTTGTAGTTTCTATCTTTTATTATATCAGGCATATATAATTTTTCATTTTCTACTGTTTGCAAGGACTTTTGTTGGAAATTATTACTCCCAAGGGACATACTTCAGCTTTTTCATAGATTAAGTTGTAATTCTTTTAATGTTTAAGAATTTACTTTTATTATTTTGAAGATTTATTAAAAATAGAATTGAAGTTGTTTTATGTTTAAGCATTTATTTACCCTCAGATAAATATTGCACAGTCCCTAATTTGACTCAAATTCTCATATTTGATTTATAACAATGAAAAACATTTGTCCAAATTATAAACAGGCTACAATAAACCATTTAAAAGGTATGGGCTCGATAATCTATAGCTTCATTTTGTGTGTATTTTAGTTTAGATGCAATCGAATAATATCGAGTACACCTCCGAAGATCTCCGAGAACAAACTTAAATATAGATTGAAATAGAACACGTGCAATTTAATTTTTATAGGTCTTTTTTAATTTCATTTTATATATTAAAATCATGTTTATCATCGTTTTCCCCTTATGATTTTTGGGGGATCAAATCAGGCAATCAAATGGTTTACCTTTATTTCTCTAATGTTTGTGCTATTTTCACATTTCTTGATCAGTGTGAGAAAAATATTTCTCCTCACTAGTGAAATATATGTTCTCAGCAAATGATTAGTCGAAATTTGTTTTCTTCTGAATTTTCCTAATGTGACGTCATGAAAAAGGCGACCATGCCTGATGACGTCGCATATAAAGAACACAAGTTTCTGAAAATCTTTGAAAAAGAAGGATATAAATCATCAGAGAAACAGATTCCGACACTATAACTCGTTTATTACGAAATTTCTCCACTCTCGACAGTTAAATTTAAATATTTAAAAAGCTCGGCAAGCCTTGCGCGTCTTAAATAATAAAATTAAACTGTCTCAATTGGAGAAATATCGTAAAACACTTGTTGCAGTGTAGGAATCTATATTTCACTTTCAATGTTGACATTCTTTTCCTTTAAAAAAACTGAGCACGTACCATACATGCATTATCTATCTCTAACTTAGGTGTTAAATTGAAGTTCACATAAATACGGATGCAATGATGTCAAATTGTTCACTGTCAAGTGAATAATTCATCGTCAATGTTTCCTAGCTTTTTTTTTAAATTGAACCATACTGGCTGCTAAAAGCGATATATTATTTCACTATTTCACTTTCATTAATGATTGAACAAGATATTTTTTAATTTAGTTTTTTATATAACTCGTAGCTAGAACCCCTTTAATCACAATAATCAAGAATTTCAAATTCAAACATAAAACATAGATAAGATAATCCTAACTTTTGATAGACATGGATCTCGTTTTCACAACTTCAAAGATTGCTTTATACAGTCATAAACTGCTGTCAAACGTTTCAGGTTTCAAAAAATATCTTAGCTTGTATAGTGGTTATGAATTTGCATAACCAGGTTTTATATTATTGATTTTTGAATATAACCGTTTCTGAAAGTTGAGTAAAGTTTACAATCAAGAATAAAGATCATCATCAAGATAATTTGAAATGTATTTTCCAAAAATGGTGAGTTAAACCTGGTTTAATAGCCAGTTAAACCTCCTATTTCAAGTTGTCTTTTTAAACTGATTTTTATAGTTCGTTCTTATGTTGTACTGTAATACCACTGTCACAGGTTAGGAGAGGTTTGGGATCCCGCTTACATGTTTTACCCCGCCACATTCTGTCTGTGCAAAATCAGAACCTATTATAATGAAAATAAATGTATTACATTTTCTTTGAGTTTGTTGTTGTTAGCTATTTCATATTTTGAGGGTAACAAAATTTGATTCCATTCATAGGATACAAGGGATCGCTGAATTCTCAAAATTACTCTGAATCAGTTTAAAAACAAAATTCATAGGAGATGTCTCCACGAAAGAATTGAAACGACCGTTAGTTAGTTTTATCACATAAACATTTAAAGTATATATATTTTTTTAAATAGTTGCTCTTAGTAAGGTATCTAGTACGAAGACAACGAGCTCTGCGTCGAAAAATAATAAACGAACCAGTGCAAAACGAAAAGGAGATGGAGGCAGAGGTTATAGTTCAGGAGGAGGAGGTTTGTATGATTTGAAGTGGAAAGTTTATTACCATTGCTTACAAACTAAATATTTAACTGTCCCGTGAATCGATAAATTATGTTGCCAATGTTTCATGGTTTCTTTGTATGTTTACAATTGAAATGGAAAAAAGTTGAAAGAACTGTGTAAAGCTGCATGTAGCATGGTTCTGAAATAAAAAGTGCTTTGAGGCGGAAAACAAATTTACTGTTGAGGGGATGTAGTGTCGTTACAATTTCTATATACGGGGAGTGTGAATTGCCTTCCACTTTCAGCAATTGAAGAATCTTTTTCATTATTTTTTTCACCACAAACAATAACTGCCTATGTTTTAAATATAGTAAGTGCATTAAAAAAATAATGGAGTATGATCCATCTTATATTTGATGGTTGACTTGAACATTTGATCTAATTCGAAGGAGTACGTTCCAAATTTTACTGTATTGACAGTTCTAGATTTTTTTATATAGATAAAGGAGATTTGACATTATGACAATTTTAAGCATTTAGAGAAAATGCAACGAAAATCAAACTGGACGGACAAAAATGCGGACAGACAGACATGGATAAAACAGTTTACTCCCTCTTTTGGAACATGAATGTTTTTTTTTCTATATCACATTCATTTGTTTTATGTCTTGATTGAATTTTAATCAGAAGCAGAAAATGTAATTTATGGTTCACGGTGAAAATATGAACCAACATACAAACCGATAAAGGCAGTACATGTTTTGAAGAAGCATTTGTAAATCAGATAGCAATTATTAATACAAATGCAGTATTAATGTCGCTCAAAGTATATATCTGGCATATGCCTGAAGACAACACGTTTCGACGTAGGTAACACACTTTTTTCATGAAACTATTGATAAATCAGAAACTCTCGATTATTGAATTGAATCAGACAATATACCTCTTAAATATTTCTCAATAAATACGGAAAGTTCGTTTTTTTTATCATAAAGTTATGATTTTCTAGCGACATCCATAATCAATTTCCAGGTGTAATGCAAGATGGGAAGTAGACCCTACCTGTGTCTTACTTTGAAATTTGTAGATTCTAGTTAAATTTTGATTGATATAAAACCTAATTTTCAGGTGGTGGAGATCCACATTTTATGGTGAGGATTAATGGTATAGAATTCCCGATATGCTTTGATGTCGATACACGTGACGGAGATGTTATCCGGATGTTGAAAGATCCAATCGCAGGTATGCATTGTCAATTGGCGGCAATTGCTTAAAGTGTTTTGATAAGGTGCATGATAAACAAATCAACAACCATATTACACTTTTTCTCAATGCACACATATTGTAATTGCTAACGAACATCTATAATACATTTATAATCTTTTTTAGATAGTGGATTGACGAATTGGGGTGTGAAAAAAGAGAAATGAAATTTGCAGGGGTGAAGTATGTAAATTTAATCTTCTCTCTGCCTTTGCAGATAGACAAATCTTTTACTTTCTTGGTCGACACACCAATTGCTGTTTTGGTCGACACATCATGAGGTTTATTGGTCGACACATCATGTGTTTTTTTTTGGTCGACACACCATTTAGTGTTTTAGTTGACAAATACTTCGGTTTCTTGGTCGACACATACTGATTATTTGGTTTAATGGTCGACACATCATTCGGTTTCATGGTCACCACAGCATTAAGATTTTTTTGGTCGACACATTACTTTGATTTACATGAAAAAGAATATTCCTTCGCTTCCAGTCCATTATTTCTCTTTGTCTTCGTTTTTTAAACAGGTATAACCATTAACGCTGGCATTGTAAGATCAACAATGAAAAAGAAAGATGGAGAGTTTAAAACATACATAGGAGAAATTGTTATACTGGCACCTGCTTCACGAATTCATATAAAACCAGACAAAATAACATTTAACTCGGATGCAAAATCCTGGAATGATGAAGGCCTCTTTGAAATTGAAGGAAGTAAAATCCACATTTATGGAAATGCACTTCATGAAAGATCAGTATATATTGGTTTTGAGAATAACGTTAGTATTGAAATCCGCCGACTGTTGAAAGACGATACTGAACGTGATGTTAGCTACCTGGACATGTACATCGATAACGAAAAAGGAGTATCGAATATGGCTGGTGGTATCTTAGGTAAGATTCCTAAAATCAGAATTTTAACCGTCAAATCAGATCTTGGTCCGATTCTATAAGTAAGTAAGTGAGTAATGACATTATTTAAAGAGGGTGACTCAATTAACATTCACTAATCTACCTTGAGGCCCTTACTAAGAACAAACAGTACAAATATTACAAAGCTTACAATTTTAAACATAGTATGTAGATGCAATATCATCATGTATAAATTTCGAAACCTACTTTGATATTTTAGATGGCAAAAATATTGCTTCTTTTTGTAGATTTAGAAATTTGAACACAAAAATTCCTATCGAAATTGGTAGATGGCAAAACATTCAGAGAGAAAATCGTATTCGTACTTTGTGCATTGTAATTTGTAATTCCGGTGATATTGGCGACGAGTTCCATTATATTTTAGAATGCTCGCTAATAGACGATAGTAGACAATTGCTACTAAAGCATAATTTTGTAAACAGACCAAATATTTTAAAATTTCAAGGTCTAATGAATAGAAGCAACCCGTCTGAACTAAACAATCTGTGCAAATTTATTAGAATTATTATTAAATGCCTAGAATCTCCTGGGTAACCACTTTATGTATCTACTTTACATTTGTATTTAAAATTTATACTATATTAATTTATTTGTATATGTCTCTGTACCATTGTACTTTGGTTTACGAGAATAAAGATATATGTAGGCACATTTTCATGGTTAGCTAACTATACATTGTCTGTAGAACAAGAGAAAAATAAATTCATATATTTACATACATAAAAAACAAAATCATTAGAATGTATGAGTGAGTTGTTATAAATCATTTACAGTGAAGAAATCTACACATTTTTGTTGAAAAGTGTCCAGATTTTCACATTTTGTTTCATTTGGTAGTTTATTCCAAAGTATTAATGAGCTATATGCGAAAGATTTCTTCATTGAATTTGTATTCGGTCGTACAACAGCTAAATTATTATTTGCAAAATGAGATCTTAGATTTCTACTATGTAGGTTAACAATTTGACAACAGAGTTCCTTTAAGTACTAGTAATCAGGTCCTTTATCGTTGACAATTTTATGAACAAGAATAAGTTTATGATATGAAATTTTAGATTTGAAATTTAACTATTTAAGCTCTTTAGATAAATTTGTACTAGGTGTTAGTATTAGTGCATCTAGCATAATCCTTGCCGCTCTTTTCTGCATTTTAAGATTATTTTATATTCATCTTCATAATAATTTCCCCATATTGAGCAACAAAAATCAAATATGGGCAGACTATAAGCATTATAAAACAGCTTTCTACTACATATATTCAAAATAGCATTTAAATATTCATATCATTTCCTAGCAAAGTCCGTTTCTTTTTAATTACAATCAACATAGAAGTAGATTTTAAAGTATTTATTACCATCCTATTGTTCAAACACCAATTATTTATGGTGTTGGTATCGTAATTTAATTTTCTTTCTATCTCTTCCTTATTTGTTCCATATGTATGTACTGTTGTATCATCAGCATATATATCAATGGCTGTATGAGTGGCTTCTTAAGTCATGTCATTTATGAATAAAACAAACTGAAGGGGACCTAAAATGAACTCTTGGGGAACCCCATATTTGATACATTTAGAATCTGAGGCTGTATTACCAGAGCACACTTTTTGTTTTCTGTTAGACAGGTACGACTCGAACCATTTTATTGAATGATCAGAGACTATGTATAAATGAAATTTATGGCAGAGAATGACGTGATTAACCAGATCAAATGTCTTTTTTAAATCTAGAAAGATTGTTGCTACAACATTGCCATCATCAATACATTTAAGCCACGTGTCAATTAATTTGGTAGGGGCTGACTCACGTTAGTGGTTTAGATCGGAATTCCAATTGTGCCTCATGTAATACTTTATATTTTGACAGATATAGATAAAAATGTTTTGCGACATGTTTTTCAATATTTTTGATAATGTAGGAAGTCTTTGTATTTGTTTGGCATTTTAACTGTTTTGATCTGAGCGTCACTGATGAGTCTTATGTAGACGAAACGCGCGTCTGGCGTATTAAATTATAATCCTGGTACCTTTGATAACTATAGGTCTGTATTTTACTTAAGTTTATTAAATACGTTATACTTGGGGCTAAAGCTTCCGATGACAATTTGATGAAAAACGGACAAACTTCATCAAGTCCAGTCGCTTTTGATGTTTCTAGTTTAGAACATAATTTTTTAGTTTCATCTAGTTTTAAAAATTAATAAACGGAATCTTAAATTCAACACCAGCGGGTATTTTATCTCGAACATAATTATTTAATGTATTTGCTTGAAATTATGGAACGCCATGACTGCCTTATGTTGATGATCAGCATTATATGCAGTGATCACAATATTATATGCAGTGGTCACACCATTATATGCAGTTGTCACACCATTATATGCAGTGCTCACACCATTATATGCAGTGCTCACAACATTATATGCAGTGCTCACAATAGTATATGCAGTGCTCACAACACTATATGCAGTTGTCGGGACATTATATGCAGTGGTCCCAACATTATATGCTGTGGTTACAACAGTTTACGTTTGTTGTTGACGAAGGTGATGCTTAGTGATGGTGATGATGATGATTGATGTAAGTACACATGTAATGGTGGTGGTTCAGTTTCGGTAAATTTCGGATTTTTTTAGCGGAAATTACCGAATCCAGTCATAATTGGTAATGTCCAGCAAACAAATTGAAACAGTTATTATAGTCATGTTATCATTAAGGCAATATACAATATTTAAAACTCTGATTAAAATAAGGAAATTAAGAATTATGATCAATTTACCACGATTTATTCCAAACCAGGGCATTTTTAACTTATTTTGATGATCAGTTTCATCGTATTCACAACTTAATATGTATATATATTAATATGTATATAAGTATTTATAAACATATATATTTATACACAAATAACTATTTTGTGAATTTTAATCCTTTTAAGTATATAATTCGGACTATGCTAGACATAAAAATCCAATAAGTTTCGACAATTTCAAATGTTTACCCCGTTAGTGATCCATATACAGGAGAAAGAAGTCCCACAGAAACAATCAAGATCCACAGTCAAAAGTAATGTTTCCAGAAAACGAAAAATATTCAGATATTAAATTTTCAACCTGTGACATTGATCCTAACATGGGATATGGAAAAACATTTGTTAGCAAAAATAACAGAAATCCCCAGACAACAGACAAGCTTGTATATGAGAAGAATTAGAACGCCAATAACAACAACGGGAAGAATTCACATTAAAAAAATACTAGTAGTTCTCCATTAACATAATTATATACAATAATATATTGACATAATAACGAGTGTCGCTTTTTTTATGTGCTTCTGTTATGGTGTCAAAATTTTTGTGCGGACATTCAATAAAATCGAAGAAGTGCTCAGTAACAAATAGCATTCCTGTTTTATGTTTTGTTGCAATCCTCTGGACCTTAACACAAATTTTAATCAAAATCATTCGTGCGTAAAATATAGGTCGAGGCGGCGAACGTTTTTTCAAGGTCCTTTGTTATCAAAGATGTGCGATCTAAAAGGTATCATTCTTCTATGACTTGTAGTTGATTAGATTTTGTATCTTAATGCAAAACTTTACCAAAATTAATTTTGGTCAAGATGACTCTTTTTTCATGGACAATCGTTACTATTTAATAATAGTAAATCATTCTTTTTTTACTCACATTTTGTTTCAACTTTTACCTAAATGCAAAACTTAGATGCATGATTTCTTTTATTAGTTGTTAGTGGCTTTGAACTAGCTGTCAGGTACTCTAAGATCAGTACTTAGTGTCTTTTTGTTGTTGGGATATACAAGTACCCGGCCACGTCCACTCTGTTGATACTCTGTGTCCATCTAATGAGTTAAGCCTTTTTCAACTGATTTTTATAGTTCGTTCTTATGTTGTTCTGTTACACCACTGTCCCAGGTTAGAGGGGGGCTGGGATCCCGCTTACATGTTTAAACTCGCCACATTCTGTATGTGTGTCTGTCCCATGCATGAGCCTGTATTTCAGTGGTTGTCATTTGTTGATGTGATACATGTTTGTTTTTCGTTTATACATAATAAGGCTGTTAGTTTTCTCGTTTGAAATGTTTTACGTTTGTCATTTCGGGGCCTTCTATAGCTGACTATGCGGTATGGGCTTTGCTCATTGTTGAAGGCCGTACTGTGACCTATAGTTGTTAATTTCTGTGTCATTTGGTCTCTTGTGAAGAGTTGTTTCATTGGCAAGCATACCACTGCTTTATATATATATATATATATATTAAACGTGCATGACAGACTGACGAACAAACGTACATGTAGTAAACGTTTTATCCACTCCCACAAACTCCGTTTTCCGAAGAGATGATAACTATAAATGAAAATGTTAAACTGGGTCTTGAAAGGATAATTTTTCTTATGAAAATGTATATCTTTATATAAGGATGCTGCTCATATTTAGAAGACAAACTGCTTGACGTGCTAAAAATCTTGACATATATAAGCTAGCGTAATATGGGACTTAGGTCTTATAGAAAGCTGACTTATTTTATTTAAAATGTATTTAAGCTTTTTTAAACTCAGTACTGACTATAAAGTGGCACCTTGCTAAAGTTCTTCAGTAGGAAATGAAGTCGAGGCATATATCATACAAAATTTCCTTCGATATTTCATTAACTAAATTCTCATTACTTAACTTACATTATGTCATGCGTATTTCTTACGACGAACAGAATTAGTTCATTCATTCAACTCTTAGTTTCATCATTTCCTCAGAATATGAACTTCCCATAAATTAATAAAATTATGTCTGCCCAATTTGCAGACAATAGAAGGCGTTATTTTTTTCTGATAAAGTTTTCAATCGAATTGCCTTGATAACATGACTTCAACAACTGTTTCAATTTTTTTGCGGGGCATTATGAATTATGACTGTATTAGGTAATTTCAGATAAAAAATTCCGAAGTTTACTGAATCTGAACCACCACAATCACATACATCAATCATCATCATCACTATCACTGATCATCACCTTCATCAACAAAAAACGTATAATGTTGTGACCACTGCATATAATGTTGGGACCACTGCGTATAATGTGTGAGCACTGCATATAATGTTGTGAGCACTACATATAATGTTGTGAGCACTGCATATAATGTTGTAAGCACTGCATATAATGGCGTTCCATATGAAATTGCGTGTTATTTGTAACATATTTATCACCTACTGTTGTATTTGGTGTGTGTTGAAATGATTTACTATATCTTGCATATTATCATATTTGTTTGGGTCAAAATTCATTGTAGATGGAATTTCAGTTTGTGCTTTGGGTTTTAAATCTGTGATTAAAGCCCAAATTTCTTTAGGTTTTTTGTTATTTTCTATTGTTATTTCTATATATGTTTTTTAATATTTTCAACGCAAACTTAACATGGAAACGAGTTCTGTAAAGTATTAACTTTGACATAACCGCCTAAAATCATCCAGAAATATTCCATTGTTAAGTTTTGGTCTGGTCTGCTTCGCTTTTAATTTTATTTGAGATCAGGACCGCTTTGTACGGGTTGATGGCATATTTAAAAAAAAAATGTCTTGTTTCTCCATTCAACATACCGAATATTTTAAAATTTCAAGGTCTAATGAATAGCAACAACCCGTCTGAACTATGCATTCTGTGCAAGTTTATAAGAATTATTATTAAATGCCTAGAATCTCCTGTGTACCCACTTCATGTCTCTACTTTACATTTGTATTTAAAATTTAGACTGTGTATGTTTATTTATTTGTATATATCTCTGTACCATTGTACTTTGGTTTACGAGAATAAAGATATATACAAATTTAATTCGAATAATTATATGGTATATAAATATATATATATATGTATCTGTATATTCTAATGTGCCTTTCAAAAAATAGAAAAATAAGATATTGGTTACACTCGTGACCAGGACTGTTCAAAAGCAGATGACCTCAGTCCTGGTATATAGCAATCACAAAAAAAGTAGATCTACGATCAAGTCAATTTGGTTGTTTTTTTTTTTTTTTTTAATTATTATATTTTGTTTATATATTTCAGGTCAGTTTGTTCATAAAAAGACAAGTCTCTTTAAGATCGGTATGGACAAAAGGGGAAGACAACATGGACACTTTAGAGAGACAGAAAATACAAATAAAACTCATTTCAATGCCGTTCTTCACATGAAGCCAGATATAATTACTGGCGAAATGGTCTGGTGTTGGAATGTGTATAAGAAAACTGAAGGACTTCTAGCTGGTGATCTGAAAGATTATTTCATTTCTGATATTGATTCTACATAATTATAATAACCATTTTTATTATATACATACTTACTTCCATCAATTCATTTTTGAAGGGATATGAATTTAATGACTATGTCATTCTTAATCATCGATGAACGTTTCGGTCATGAATCAAATATTGACTGCTTATTTGCACCAACGTTTAAGGGAACCCTTTGTAGTAAGGTCCTATATATATTTATCAACACAATCCCTTTATTAACCAAGGTATGTTTGTTTCGGAGAAACATTATTGTTTTTATTTTTTTCGAGTAGGGGAGATAAGAGAAATCTGTTTTTAATAATGTTAATAATGACTGTCTAATGGGCGAAATTGTTATCTCTAAAACTGCAGTGTACCAACAAATATCTAAGAACAATCAGTGCGTTTGATGATCAACTTAAAGGGGCACCAATTTCCGAAAAAGACTGATCTTCTACGAAAGGCAGGCATTCGCCTCTATTTTATATGATAGATGGCAACAATGATAATTATAATCTTATCATAGTTTGATGTCGACTATAATTTCATATCCTATTTTATATATTTGTATATTTTTATGATAACGAATCATCACTTCACTTTAATAAACTTTTATAAATGAAATTTACGAATAAACATTATCAAAATACAAGTGTATAGATTTCGATATCTTGCGTTGTAACCACTGACACGATATCCAGACGATATCCAGTAATTTTGTAATTTGTACATCTGTTTATACATATTATTCAGAATTTGCAGAATGTGCTCAACGTGCCCTTGTGATTTGCAAAATATTTACTATGGCAGAGAATTTCAAAATGTAAGACAAAAATACATCGAAATACCAATGTAAGCTTAAATGTATTAATTTATCTTTTAATGTCTGGACCTGGCATGTCAGTAACTGCTGGTAAAGTACTTTGTTAATTTATGTATCCTTGTGATTTTGCTTAGTTTCTTTTGTTACGTCCTATTTTGACATCGGACTGGAACTTCTTTTAAACTGAGTGCAGCTGTGCGTATTGCTGTGAGTTTGTTTTCTTCTACATTGAATAGAGATATCGGGGGAGGCTTAATATCTCACAAAACATGCTTAACCCTGCTGCATGTTTGCGACTGTCCCAAATCATGAGCTTCTGGCCTTAGTTAGTCTTGTATAATTTTAATTTTAGTTCATTTATATATTTTGGAGTTTAGTGTGACGTCCATTATCACTGCAACAGTAAAAATTTTTGTTTAGGTACCACTTCCGGTGGATGCTTGTCACATTTTCAACTTTTCCTCAATATTCTGTCACTCCAGAAGTTTTCTAGGTTGTGCATCAAATATTTTGCCCAAAAACCACTTTATTTCTCAATATTTTTTTTAAACAATAGTATATAAGGTATAAGAGGACAAATGACAGAGAAAAAAGATTGACACTGGAAAATAAAGATCAGAGGGTTTGGCCTATGTCATCGCCTTAATACAGAGTACACATTCCTCCTGAATTGTTCATGGAGATTTTTCTTATATAGATAACTGTATCGCAAAAATACATTTATAGGCTGGTTTTCTTGCAGCATTCAAATATCAGAAATGGTCATTAGTTTTCTTAATTTTCAACAACAGCAGATTAAAATAAATTTTGTTCCTATCTATATGTGATAGTCCTTTCAAATTTTCTTATACTGTGTCTGAATTTTGTAGATTAGTGCAAAGTTTATTTAACTCTTGGAGTTATTACTGTACCTAGATCTTGGTCTTTACATCAATCATGTGATCATTTATGATACAGATTCCTCTAAATGTGTGTAACAATCAATCTTAAGAGGCTTCATATTTTAGGTCTTCAATGATAATCTCAACTTACATTACCTACATGTAAACATGTATGTAACTGGTGGGTTCTTCTTCTCAATCATTTTTTTCTTCTCAAAGCAAAATATCTCTTTAAAGATATCTTACCAATGTGATCTTGTTTCTCTTCCTTATTTTCTGGGGATTCTCGCTGCTTCTTAGCTTCCTCCATTTCTTTCTTTTGTCTTTCAAATATTACTTGAAACAAATCTCTCAGTGTCAAGACAACAGCTTCAGACTAAAAATATATAATGAAAAATATTTTTCATTCATTCATTGTATTGTAATTTGTATTTGATGATTGCTTGTAAAATTGTTTTCATCAAATATGTAACTGAATTAAATTAATTTTTGCCTTATCTGTCTGCTTTTTACAATTTTTTTTAAAGATTTAATCTAGATAAAAATAAGGATATGACATATTTGCCAGTGAAACAACTATCCACCAAGTTCAAATGAAGTAGAGGCAACCATATGGCCTTCAACAATAAAAATAAACAGCTGCGCCATGAGCGCATGATACGCCCTCCGCGTTTTCAAAGAATAAATTTCAATAACTTTTCAATGTCATGTCAGAAAATTATGAAAAACTAAAAGGAGGTTATCTTAATAGATATATACCAGTCACCAAAGTTTCATGAAAACTGCTCAAAGCACTTTTAAAAGTATTGCCCGAAAACTGGAAAATCACCCCTTTTTATGAATAAAAGCCCATAACTCGGAAATATAAAATCTAAAATTAAATCTATAAAAATCGAAAGGAAGCTTACGTCAATAATTATAAACAATTCACCAAAGTTTCATGAGGACTGCTGAAAGTATTTTTGAGTTATTGTCCGAAAACTGGAAAATCCCCCTTTGTTAATGAATAAAACCCGAAAACGTAAAATCTAAAATTTATAACAAAGGGTGCTCATGTCAATAGATATTATATTTTACATACTGCTTTTCCTGTTTTGATGCCATAAAATATATTTTTCTCCTCTGTACTGAAGATATAACCAAAGGCCAAGAAATCATTCATCTCTCTTGGTATAAAAGATACTTTGTGTACTGGATGTGAATGCTCTACTACCTGTAAAATACTATAGTTTGCTTAACAGTGAAACCATCAATTATCCAAAATAACAATGCTAAAACTCATGAAAGCAGTAAATCATATGTTAAATCAATATGCTTTCATTAAAATGATTCAAAAATTTCAGAAATTATAGCTAAAATGTATAAAATTTGAAATGCTATTTTGTTTACTAATAACCTAAAAACTCAATAATGTATCAAAAAAGATCAGCTGAAAAAAAGCCATTTTATGTTGGTTGAGTCCAATATTGTCTAAACAATGTGCATCCCCACAGCTTCCAATATGTCATAAACAATAAATGAATACAGAAAGGCTACAATGAAGAATAAGTACATTCATACCAACAGATTAAAGTCGTTCAGACTATTTTGGCTTAAACAAATAATACACCCTTGATAAATAAAAGCTTATAATTTTGTGATTCTAAACACCTATTACTTTTCAATGTTTCTAAAGAAGTGAAATCTTTCTTTTAATGTTACAAGTGTTACTTTGTCTTTGTTTACCATAACCTTCATAGGTACACCATTGATTAGTTCATGTCTAAAGATGTTTGACCTTTAATTTTGTCATATCTTTTAATTAATTGAAACTAAAAAAAAACAAACATTTTTTTACTTATGATTCTCAAATTATTTCAACATACTTTGTACATATCTGCTAATCAAATCTAGATAATTGCATGCCAAAAATCTAAAATTTAAAACTTTCCTATACTCATAAATAATTTTTAATCTCTCTTTTACTCACCCCATATCTAACATCTACAAGTTTGATTCCTTCCTCTGATACATTGACAATGATTCTCTGTTTGTGAATACCTAAAGCTTTGATTTCTGCTTTTAACTTCTGGATTTTGTCCTGACGCAGTTTGTCTCCTCTTGCCTGAGGGACTTCCACAGTTCCTATCATTTTAGCGTTAAAGTTGATTCCTTCTCCTTGAAATCTGAGAGGATCATTTTTGTCTGTTAAAAAAAGAATCGTACAAATTGGTCAATATTTCTACACTATTCATATATTTGATCAAAAATGGTTACTATCATTTCACAAATTCAATAATTACTGTAAATTCTGAAATTATTGCATGCATTATTGTTGTGATTTTGTCATTTAAGACTAAAATGTGATTTTAATTTGTGTGAAATCCTGTTTAATTCATATTAGGAATTTCAAAATTCAAGTTCAAATTATTGCTATTATAAACCTGTTGCATTTTTTGCAACAATAAAAACTTCAAAATAATTTCTAAATAAATAAAACTTTTTTCCATTTTTTTTTTGGTCTATGGATAAAACACATAATTAAGAAAACCTCTGTGGGGTTAAAGTATATATACTGATCTAGTTTGCCCACAATATTCCACTTGTGATATATCCTTTAAACCACTGACAAATTTATATCAAGAAAAAAGATTTTTCCTGAACTGCATACATGTATAGTTCCAAAATTACAGTTTGTTATAATAATGTTCATATAATAAGTTATGGAATTAAAAAACTCGAGAAAAATTATCATATTATACAACTTTAAGTAAACTTAAACCTCCAAAATAAACCTTATAAATGTGCAATTTTAAGTTCCAACATCTTTGCTATCCAAGGGTTAGCATTCTTTCGCCTCCTCTCTAGTTTTTGATCTGCTAGTGGAGAGGATGGGCTGAATTGTAACCCTTGGCTAGTGGAGATGGGAACTCACTGTTGAAAAATTTGGTAGAATGATTAAAATCATCTTTTTTTTGGCGGTAAAATTACATATCACAAGGCGATTTTGTATAATTAATATTCAAATATTTCAAGGTTACAAATAAACAAAACTTGTACCTATTTTTCTATTCACTCTGAAAACAAGGGCGGGTTTCTGTGGTGTTGTTACAGTGGTGGCAGCTGTTGTTGTGGTTGGGTCTGTAACTGTTACTGTGGTTACAGTAATGGTTTCTGTGGCAGGAGTGGCTTCTTCTGTTGTCGACATGATGTAAGATGAAGGCTTAAAATATGAACTCTCCTTAGTTTACTTTGTTCAGATCAGAATCTTTCTAATGTGCCTAAAAGACAAAAAGGTACCATTTATAAAACAACTACATGTACAACTTTAGAATTAACAAGTATCTGTATCATAATTATCATGCTTTCATACTGATAGTATAACTTTAAACCTAGTACCAGAAGTCAGATTATCAAAACTTGCATTTTTTTTATCAAAATTGTTTCCTGTATGTATAATTTTTATAATTGGAACTATATAAAAGAAGAAATTATAACTATGTGTACATGTACACAGGTAAAATAGCTACGGACGTTTCACGGCCGTGGTAATAAACGTCCGTAAAACATCCGTAATACGGATGTATTACGGATGAAACGGTTACGTCCGTAAAACGTCTGTAAAAATACATCCGTAAAACGTACGTGTAAAAACTGACGTAAAACGGATTGTCCGTTTCACGGACGTATCGTAAACATACGTATTACGGACGTTTCTACAACATCCGTATTACGGCTGTATCATATTCAAAGATGTAAAAGTACCATGCATGATATACGCACGACTGCTTATACATGTATAAAGTAAAATTCTTAACTTGCTTTCAACATTCTGTATGCCAGACATACATATGTATAGTGAATCTCTGCTTCAAGGCTATAACTTTAAATATTTGCATAATATGAGTAAATAAATGACATACATGTACTAATATAATTTTTTATTATTAAAATAATTAACTTTTGTTCATTATGAACATCCATTCGCAACTACCCTATATTTTAAGCCTAGAAATAGCGTACCAATTATCAATAAGCACTGTTAATGTCAGAATTTCTCTCCCATCAGCCCAAAGAGTCAATGAAAAATATGTAAAATGTAAAATAAAAAAAAATCCCTACCTATCCTATTTTTTCAAAGATGTAATAGCTGAATAGCATGCATGAACACAGATATTATTTTATTTGACCTAATTACAAAAAAAAGAAATTGAAAAAAATCTTTCTATATTTTTTTCTAAAGGTTGTAATTACAATTAAGTTGAATTATAAATACAAAGAGTGCTTGGCAGTGGCAGATCCAAGGGGTCCGGGGGTTGGAACCCCCCCCTTTTTTTTGGCCGATCAATGCATTTGAATTGGGACATATAGTTGGACCCCCCCCCCCCCCCCTGTTTTTAAAATGGCTGGATCTGCCCCTGCTGGGTGTCTTTCAAACAACCAACTAATCATGCTAATGATGGATGGTTAAATAATTGCCATAAAAGCAGTTAAAACAATATAAAACATCTAACATTTAACCTTATTTGCAATGCTTGAGCAAAAATGACTGTAGTCTATGTATATATTGTACAAGGCTGAATTAAAATTACCTCATACCAGGTTTCACCAATGGCAATAGACCTGACTGTTGTCTAATATACTTGATTGTTGATCATTCTGATTATCTGTCCAAGTACAAAACTATGCTAACAAGAAATTGCACATGAGCATATAGAAAGTACCTGAAAAGTTTCAGATTGTTTAATGTCTGAAGTAGTTTCTACTGTTCAATGAGGATCATAAGATGCAGGGGGAAGGAAACACTCTTATCATGTTTTAATCACAACAACCAATACAATAGTCACATGGTGTTCCTTCGTCCCTTATACATTTTGTACCCGCCCTTTAATATATTAAAGCCCTTAGAATGTATATATGTTAAAGTAGTCTCAGAATCAATGTATGTAGAATAATGCCGGTAACAATAAAATGTTATCATACATTTATCCTCCTTTGGTGTGGAATAAGAGCAAATTACCTGCTAAGCTTCTATTTTATTGTGGGACTATGGGAAGAAAGGGGTACTATTTAAAGTATTTTTAGGCAAGACAGAAAATTAAAGTACAGGGCCTTTTGCTGTAGGTCTATTGTTAACGATGAAATTGGAAAGAGGATACCAATTACATTAATTTGTAACAAAAAAATACAATCAAACGAGATAAGACAGAGAATAAAAGATAAAAATATCAATATTTAAAGTCCCTTTAAACTTACCATTAAACATAAACTGACTGATCCAGAAATTTGTATAAAGGGATGGGGGGGGGGGGGGCACTGACTGTTAAAAAAAACAGGCCTCACTAGTCATGCCATGTACTAGCGAACAGTTCGGAACTTCCCGTGGCTTCTCAAAATTTGGCAACCTACATCTCAATTGCAAATTTAGTAAGTACAATTTTGACTTGATTCGACATATTGACAAACATGATAACATAAGTGACACACTGACGACATTAAAAGATCAATGTAGGATAAAAAAAAATTAAATCAAATAGTTTAGGGGTGTGGTGGATGGGTAAACACTGCTGCAAGTTTTGCTTATCTCACATCAATTTTACATGTATATTCAATCATTTTTTTCCAAAATTAAGTAAAGAAGGCGGGGGGGGGGGCAGTGAAAAAACTATGTTAATTAAGTTTTGTTTATTCCACATTGAACTTTTGATGTGGTCCACAAGATCTTGTGAGCTTAACGTTGAATATAGGAGGAGAATTATAAAACAAAATATATTGTCAAGTCCAAAATTTAGCCATTTCAAGGATCTATCAGGCTGATAATGTAGCACTGGCTATTATTAGAATCTTAATTGTATCGAGTAAATCAAGGAGACAGTAGGAAAACTTATAAGATGTTTCCTAATAATCATGATTACAAAAGAGCTTGACACAAATTTTTAACTGAAGGTCTGTCCGATTGGTAAAATTTTGATTGCACTTAAATGAATACATAAGTGACCCCCCCTTCCTCCCCCGCCCATAATAAGTGTCCAAGACTTTAATTCTTCTCTGATTTAAGCTAGGATGTGTATAGTAAGTAAGTCAGTAATTTTTATTGGTTTGAAATCCAAAATCATAGGATTGATACCAAGACAATACACATTGGTTATACACAAACATCATGACAAACATACAGACATATATATTATACCAAATTCATAAAGATTGTACTATATATATATACACAACCATGTATCACCATCATTGCTGGTGATCTGATGGATAAATCTGTTGTAGAGTTGTCACTGACTTAGACGTTCTTATACATATAATACTTTCTGTGACTGTATCTTGCATTAATTTGTACTGAACAATAACATCTCCATGGCTTATATATCATGTAATGTAGTACGACGCTAGATTAAAACTGACGAGGAAAGGTAACACACGGCCACCGAAAACTGTATTCATTGTGAGGCCCAGGTGGTCGTGTGGTCTAGCCGGCGGGACGGCTACAAAAGGGGGGGTAGGGGGGGTTCTAACTATGCCCCCCTGCAAATACATTGATCGTCCCAAAAAGGGGGGTCCAACCCCCCTGGATCCGCCACTGATGTATGATAATGTCATGTAGGCCTATGTCTCCGATTCATTTCTTCATAGTTTTATATAAAGCGGCAGTGTAAAGCGGCCGTGACTGATTTGTAGACAAATCCTTGTTTATAACAGAGGCCTATTTCAAAATACTCAGTGTACCACTTCTGAACTTTTTTGTATTTATTTTCAATACTTAAATCCCCATTCTTGATTCCAGACCGGGTTCCGGACTAACTCTCAATCATATACGTAAATGATCGTAAAGTGTATTCTCGAAAGCTTGACAAATGGAATACGAAAACCCGGAAAAATCACCGTTGCCGTTTTTTACACTATGACGCAACTCATCCATGGACGCTCGTCGGCTGCTGAATTCATGTTTTACTGTTAAAAAGAATGGAAAGATGTATACTAGTCTGATAGATAATACGAGGACCTCTGGTTTTTCAAAACTGTTGGATCAACAAGTTATTATAAACAGATAAATTGAAATGGTTTGCTTGTCGATTAACTTGAAGAAACCGGGTTTTAAACAAGAAAGTTGTGTGTCTTTTTGATGGATTATTTACATACCCGCTATTTTGTACTTGGAAAGCGCACCGAAAGGTAAATATTATCATGCAAATATTTAAGAAGATGCTAGTGGTATACTTTTCACGAAAAAACATTTGAATTTATAAATGTCATCGCATGCAAACCCGAAAATCAGTCTGACAAAGATCAGAAGATTGGCAAGAACGGACGCAAGTCAACTCGACCCACTGCCAAAACGGCCTACTTTTTTAACAACACGTCTCCCTTTCTAAAAATGTCCCACTCTTGTTAAGGGAGCTACCATGTGAGTTTTATTGGAGGTGGGGGGGGGGGGGGGGTCACCATGTCACAAGCACTTGTCTCAGAAAAAAAATTCCCTATATACCTTAATATACAATACATATTTAATATTTTTTTTATTTTGCTTTAAAAAAAAATTGCCCTACTTTATATAAAAATGGTTAAAATCTGTAAAATATACTCCTGCAAAGAATGGCCTTGCCCAACTTGCATGACTTGGGTAAAATCCAAATGAATATAATTAATATTTAATTTATATAAAAAATAAAAGTCTGCAAATTTGCCCTTAGGCCGAGAAAAAAAAGATCCGTGTTTCCGGTAACCCGACCGACCCTGTTTTTTAGCCCCGACCCTAACTTTTTTATTGGATCTTCCAAAAAAAAAAAAAAAAAAAATTATCAACCGACCCTGTTTTTGACACAGGCTTCTGATAGATGACATAATATTTTTTCTCTCTTGCTTCCTCTTGCATAGAAAGCCAGTAAAACATTTTATTAATGTCAAAAGGTATTCCAAATAGGTTAAAATCCAAGAAATTTGCACAGCAGGTGCTTCAAAAACATTGCAAATGGCACACTTCCGGTTTTTGAAACTAATTACGGATCCGGACTTGGAAAAAACATGATAATTTTCCGGATTTCATTTACGATGTCAAAAAAAAAAAAAAAAAAAAAAAAAAGAATTCCGACCTACCGACCCTATTTTTCAAAATGATGTTACCGGAAACACATATCTTTTTTTTTTAGGCCTTATTTACATAAATTTGTACTTATCTAGACTACCTAGTTCAAATAATTATGACTTCTTGAAAGGCTATTACATTTTTTTTATTTGACGCCTTACTGTACATTAGAGTAAAGCGTTCAAAAAATAATATTATAATAGCCTTTCAAGACGTCATAATAATTTGGACTACTAGACTACCCAGAAATTAGAAAACACTGATATAAAAATTTAATATACATAAAATTGATAATGGAAATGGGGAATGTGTCATAGAGACAACAACCCGACCATAAAGCAGACAACAACAGAAGGTCACCAACATGTCTTCAATGCAGCAAGAAATTCCGGAGGCGTCCATCAGCTGGCCCCTAAACAAATATATATACTAGTTCAGTGATAATGAACGCCATACTAAACATGCTAAACTCCAAATTGTACACAAGAAACTAAAATTAAAAATAGTACAAGACTAACAAAGGCCAGAGGCTCCTGACTTGGGACAGGCGCAAAATTCAAGCGGGGTTAAACATGTTTATGAGATCTTAACCCTCCCCCTATACATGTACCTCTAGCCAATGCAGATGTATGATATCTATTGATTTAAATTGATGTGTCATTTCTGAAACCATGATTGTGGATTCATATTTATTATTAAATTATTATGTACATGTAATTTATGTATTTATTTAGTGTATCATAATCTATTTGAACTTTTTTTTAGCTTACTCAAAATCAAGCTGTTTGGGCCTCCTCTTGTACATGGGAAGTGGACTCCTTGAGAAGGTGAAAGGTCTGCTTTACATGTACGTAATGTTAATATAAAAATACAAAAAATGTGGTGATCATGGTGATAGTGAATGAGAAAATAGAGGAATTTTTAAAAGTGTAAATTCACTTTTTTCCACTTTAATATATCTGTCATATTGTAATTATGATAATAATGTTTAAATTACATAATTAGGGAGCTACCATTTGATTTTTAGGGGGGGGGGGCTAGGATGAAAAATTTTGTCCTGCATTTTTTTTCAGTTGTAATTTCTGTCCTGCCTTTTTATTTTTCACTCTATTCGGTCCTGCATTTTTTTTATTAGTTTATTCCGACTTTTTTTTACCTAAATTGTCATCCTGCATTTTTTTTGCAAAGTGTCATCCTGCATTTTTTTTACACTCAAAACTCCTGTCCTGCCTATTTTTTTCAAATTTCATCCTAGCCCCCCCATAAAAATCAAATGGTAGCTCCCTTAGTTTCAAAATAAAATATTGTTTAGGTTGCTATAAACAGTTTCGTATAAAAACTAGGGGTTATTCCCCAACTAAAAATAGACATGGAGGGAAGTCCCTTTTTATCAACATAATTGGTGAAAAAGTATCATGTTTTTTGTATTTGGTTGTAAAGATATATTAATTAACTTTATAAATTAAAGCAGGTTGAATGATTAAAATAATTAAAAAAATTAGATTAAATATACATGTTTTGAGGGGAGACAACACTGTAAACAGTCTGTTTTTTTTGGGCAGTGAAAATTGAAAACTTATTTGCAGACACTGTAGCTCTTTATGGAGCAGGCGAACGTACCCTGAAGCATGAATTTTTTGAAAACCAGGTAAAAATCTATGAAATTCATACAACTTTGATTATGAAAAATGTGCAGGTATCATGTCTTCAGGGGTGTGCACATGACCTGATTTCAGGTTTTTGTCGAGCCTGCAACTTTTGTTGCAGAAAGCTCGACATAGGGATAGTGATCCGGTGGCGGCGGTGTTAGCTCACTTCTTAAAAGCTTTATATTTTAGAAGGTGGAAGACCTGGATGCTTCATACTTTGTATATAGATGCCTCATGTTACGAAGTTTCCGTCAGTCACATGTCCAATGTCCTTGACCTCATTTTCATGGTTCAGTGACCACTTGAAAAAAAGTTCAGATTTTTCGTAATGTTGAATTCTCTCTTATTATAAGTAATAGGATAACTATATTTGATATGTGCGTACCTTGAAAGGTCCTCATGTCTGTCAGACAGTTTTCACTTGACCTTGACCTCATTTCATGGATCAGTGAACAAGGTTAAGTTTTGGTGGTCAAGTCCATATCTCAGATACTACAAGCAATAGGGCTAGTATATTCGGTGTATGGAAGGACTGTAAGGTGTACATGTCCAACTGGCAGGTGTCATCTGACCTTGACCTCATTTTCATGGTTCAGTGGTTATAGTTAAATTTTTGTGTTTTGGTCTGTTTTTCTCATACTATATGCAATAGGTCTACTTTATTTGTTGTATGGAATGATTGTAAGGTGTACCTATCTAGCAGGCAGATGTCATGTGACCTTGACCTCATTTTCATGGTTCAGTGGTCAAAGTTAAGTTTTTGAGTTTTGGTCTTTTTATCTAATACTATATGCCATAGGTCATCTATATTTGGTGTATGGAAATATTTTATGATCTTTATGTCAGTCGCGCAGGTTTTATTTGACCGTGACCTCATTTTCACAGTTCATTGCACAGTGTTAAGTTTTTGTGTTTTGGTCTATTTTTCTTAAACTATAATAGTTTAAGTATAAGTAATAGGTCAACTATATATGTTGTATAGAAGCATTGTTAGCTGTACATGTCTGCCTGGCATGGTTCATCTGACCTTGACCTCATTTTTAAGGTTCATTGGTCTTTGTTTAGTTATGTTGGTTAATGTTAAGTTTATGTGACAGTTGTATTAAAGCTTAGCTTTATACTTAGGACTATCAACATAATATCAATGATTAGTATAGAAGGCGAGACATTTCAGTGTGTGCACTCTTGTTTAAGCTTAAATTAGGCAATGTTTTTCCCAGTTTCTCTGGATAAAACTTTTTTATACTATTAAAAGTACACTTTTTTTTATTCCATTATAAACTAGAGAACATTCTGATTCCAGTGATATCTAGTTTTATACAAGTATCTTTATTAATCAGTCCACCACTAAGGGTCACTTATACATGGTCCCTCAAAATATGACGTCATAGAAAAAAACTGTTGATTGCACCCTTAACAAGAAAAGAAAACTCTCCACCAGAAATCAAGTGACATCGAAGTTAACTGTTAACATGTACAACAATAGGTCACTTTACATCCTTCAACAATGACTATGAGCAAAGCCAATACTGCATATTCAGTTTTTAAGGACCCTATATGAGAATCACAAATTTGTAAATCAATTCAAACAAGAAAACTAAGAGACTGATTTATACAATGTAAAATATAAAAAACAGAACAAAAAAAAATATGATAAACAGCAAGATAAGACAAATTGAACCACTAAATTACACTTATTTAGTTAGAAATATGTGTCGGATCTCTTGCTAACTAACATGCCAACATGACTAAAAATAGAACATAGGGATAAAATGCAGTTTTTGGCTTATACATGTATCTCTGAAAGCAGAAACATTCAGAGCAAATTTGACCTGGAGTTAAAATGTTTACCAGGTTAAGAAGAGCTATCCTTTTTTTTCAGGGAAAGTTTGTTGGTCTAGTTTAAAAGATCAAAACTAAGCCAATTTTGCAAGGCAATTTTGGCAGATATTATAACTTCATTTCATTAAACATTATTTCTTTTAGCATTTTCAAAGAATGTACAAGTACAAGTACTTTGAGAAGTAGGAGAAGATAAGCAACAGAACAGAATTCATTTGGGTCATTGCTGTCTAGATTATATAGTGGATTCATAGATTGTCATTATATTGATTTATGTGCATATGAGCACAGAGGAGCAGTAGTCAATGAATAATTTTGTGATGAGAGGTATGTTTATATTAAAATGATGCCTAGTTTATTTGATAATTTTGCTCTCTTGTCAAACTCGGTAAATCATGGACATGTAGTTTCCAAGATTTATTTTAAAATTTGAGGTCATAGAGTTCCAAGTTTTGATTCTTGTTGTGGGCAAGTTTGAAAATTATCCATGTTAACAGTTAGAAGTGACAAATTATTTTTTTTACAAAACCATAAACAATTTAACTAAGATTTAACCCTTTCCTCCATGGAATTTTTTTTTTACAAACTTGATTCGCATAGGATTTTTTCAATAAAAAAAAATCATCAGGTTTAAAGTATTAATGCATTGTAAAAACGAACATTTCATCAATGAAATTCAAGTCGGATATTCTCCTGAATATCCTTTTCATATTGGATACAATTTTTTTAAAGTCTTTTTTAATATGCAGACATTTTGTAGTCAATGCGTTTCAACTGAGGTACTACACAGGCGTCAAAAGGCGTCATTATGGAGTAAAGGGGTGGGGTCAAAAAGCGTCATTATGGAGGAAACGGTTAACCTCAAACTAATTAAAACAGAAAATGTTTTAGTTCTAATCTATAGCGTTATGCCCTTTATATACACAGAAAAAAGTCCCATAAAATCTAACTTGAGGAAAACTCAAAAGTGGCATTTCATATTTCCTTTGGAAATTAACATTGGAAGGGGAGATAACTCCGCAAAAATGAGTCCTTTTTTGGTCAGTTTTTGGTTGATTTTCTTGAAATTTATGTAAAGGCTTAAGCACGATACTTTTATGGAGTTATAAGTTTGTATTTGACTAAATTATATAATCATGATAATCTCCTGCTCATGAAATGTACAAAACCAAATGTTACAGGTATTATTTTTTTTTGGTGCATTTTTCATTAAAGAAATTGCAAATTTGAAGCTTTGAGACCATTTTGAAAAAATAATGTGAATATTTGGTATTGTTTATATCTGTATATTATATTCTTTCAGCATCTTACTTGTCTAAAGAAACTTTAAACCACAAAATGAAGAATACGTGCTTAATTATTTTTATCAAATTTGAGATTCTTAATTACCTTGACACCAAGCAATAGGTATGGGCTTTGCTCATTGTTGAAGGCCATACAGTGACCTATAGTTGTTAATGTCTGTGTCATTTTGGTCTTTAGTGGATAGTTGTCTCATTGGCAATCATACCACATCTTCTTTTTTATAATAACTTATGGTAAAGTGATTAATATTGTGCAATTGTAGCTATAATATAGGGATATTGCATGAATATTGTCATGAGTAAAATTTATATTGCACGAGCTTCGAGTGCAATTTTAGTTCTACAAGGGACAATATTTCCCAATATTCATGCAACATGTGCAATAATTTTGAAGATGTATTGCACTGGTGCAATATTATAGGGTTATTGCATGAATATTGGGGATTATTCCATATTGATAAAACTTTAGTAGGTTTTTCTATATGAATGGGATTTTGAATAAATAAGCATATTCACCTGCGGAAAAGGATATTCACCGTGCATAACGTCGCGTGCTTTTACCTGCACTATTTTGGTAAAAAAAACGATTGATGTACAATTGGTTTTGTTTAATAACTGCCATTACATACATTTCTCTCGGAATATGGAATAAAACAATTACTGTCTTTTGTTTCGGTAAATATGTGGTTTTATTGACTTTTGAAAAACTGATATTCACTTCGGCCGTTGGCCTCAGTGAATATCATTTTCCAAAAGTCAATAAAACCGCATATTTACCTCATCAAAAGTCAGTAATTGTATAATATTGTCCTGAGTTGAATTTTATATTGCATAAGCTTGCGAGTGCAATATATATGTTCTACGAGGGACAATATACCCCAATATTCATGCAATAACCCTTTTATTGTATAGCAATATAATATTTGAAAGTAAAAATTGGTTTAAACTAAGAGTTTGTCATTGATAACGTCATGATTTTTTGAAGATTTTTGCACTAGTGCAATATTATCAGATTATTACATGGCATTTTTCATATCGCATACATGTATTATCAGCCCTAGGTTCAATATCAGCCCAAGAGCCGCATGGCTGATATTGACCGAGGGCTGATAATACATGCGATATGAAAAATGACATGTTATGATCTTTTTATCATATGCTTCAACAGTAGAGAAAAATAACATATATTGATCCTTCTACGTGGTTCCCGAAAAGATCTTGAAAGAGTAAAAATTTCATGGACGTCGGACCCCAAATTTGATACATTCAATAAGAAATCTTTCTATCATATGCCTCAACAGAGAGAAAAAAAAAACCAACATTTTAATATGGAGGAATCGACAAAAAAATAATTCAACAATATACATGATGAAAATTGTTTGGAAAAGTCAACTTTTTTTAAAGTAACTTTTAATAAGTCCAATCTACCCAGAATCACATGAGTGAACAATCGATCACGTGACACAAATCAGAACGAGGTTGATCCTTTCATAAGCAAATTGGAACTTATTTTGTGAGGAAAAATTATTCGAATTATGGATTTTATTCTATGATCTGTCAGGAAATTGTATTTTATATTGGATTTATGTGATTATAGTAAAACAGATATCGTAAAAATACGTTTCAAAATTATAAAGTAAAGATTATATCTCAGTTTTCGATTTCGAAAACCGAGGGCACGTGTTTCCCAGAATGGCGGAGGAATTTACGATAGAACATATCCAAGTGGAAGATTGCAATATATTTGAAAATCAAACAGTTATTGTGAATGATGATGGTTCTCTTCAAATCATTGGAGCTCCATCAGATAATGTGGGGAAAAATAGTGCTACTTCTATGTTTTCTGGAAAAATTAAAAAAGGAGGGGCTACGAGTACGAGTACCGCTACATCTGACCAAACAAATAGGCCAGATTTAATTGGAATGTACCAGGAGCAGATGATCAATAATCAGAAACTCATTTTGGAACAACAGAGAGCAATAAACGCTCTGACTAAATCTGTTTCAGAGATAAAAAATGCGTGTATTCAAAACAAACGCGCACCGGTTACAGCTTCCAGTACGCATGCGCGTAGCAAGGTCAACAGGTCACCAAGTAGTGTAAACACAGCTGATAGTTTTTACGACAGCATATCGGAAGAAGAATCCGAAGGAGATTTTGAATCGTCAAATGAAGATGAGGAAGGTGAACCAAAGAGTAAACAGAGAAAAGTGGAAATTGCACCGACTAAGTTTGAGAAGATTAAAAGAGTAGAAAGTGTTCTTTCCAAAAAGCCTAAATTGGGGCCTTCCGTACACGAGGAAATAGCGAAAATCGTAAACCAAGGATCCGAGTCTACGGTAGACCATAGGAGCAAAGAGGTACAAGAGCTATTAGAAAAATACGTTAGACCCGAGAATTGTGATTATTTGGAAGTGCCTAAGGTCAATAAAGTTTTATGGACTTCGAAAGAGACTGACAAACGTTTAAAAGACTCTGATCGGAATTTTCAGAGAACTCAAGGTTATTTAGTGAATGGGATGATTCCTCTGGTTTTGTTGATGGACAAAAGTTTGAAAAGCTCAACTGAGGAATCTGAAGAAAATTTCGAATTGGCACTTGATTCTTTGAATATGTTACTGTATGCACACAGAGACATGTCTAGTCAGCGGAAAAGATTACTGACTCCAGCACTTGACAAAAAGTACTATGTTCTTTCCAATGAAGGGGAAAAGATTTCTTCAAAGTATCTGTTTGGGGAACAGGAGGACCTCGAAAAGAGAATGAAAGAAATTGACGACAGTGTTAAACTGGGGAAAAAGATTGGTTATACTAAAGGTTTTGGAAAAGATAAAACAAGAGAGCCTGAGAAATCAAACAGAGACAACAATAAGAGCAATGGGTTTAACAGTGGTTATAGCAGTGGTTTTAAAAGTTCTTTTTTAGCCAAACGGGCCCAGATCAACCGAGAGGGAAAGAAAAACAAGAAAGGCAAGGGAAATCTGGGCCACAAGAAACACTAGTCACAAAAGATAATGTAAGTACTTTTATGGTTAATGAATTACATCATCTTAAAAATTTACCTGCCAATTTTGTAGCAGGAAAAATTTCAAACTGTTTACCAGTATGGAAAAACATTACAAGTGACATTAACCTCTTGAGCATTGTGTCTCAAGGTTATCACTTAGAATTTGAGACTGAACCTTGTAATAAATGTTCACGTAAAGAAATAAAATTTAATGACACTGAGCAACTCATTATTGATGACCTGCTATCAAATTTGTTGAATAAAAGTGTCATTGAATTTACTAACCATCAGTTTGGGGAAGTTGTATCTCACATTTTTATAAGACCTAAACCTGATGGATCTCATAGACTTATTCTCAATTTAAGTAATTTAAATGAACATTTGGAGTATAAACATTTTAAAATGGAAACTTTCAAGTCAGCTGTAGAATTAGTAAAACAAAACTGCCTCTTTTCTAGACTGGACATAAAAGATGCTTTTTATAGTCTAAAAATTAGTCTTGAGGACAGGAAATATTTAAGATTTAAATGGAAAGAAAACTTTTTTCAGTTTACTGCTATGCCTAACGGTTTATCGTCCGCTCCTAGAGTGTTCACAAAACTACTAAAACCAGTGCTCTCCTCTTTGAGGAAAGAAGGATATGTAAATTGTGCATATATAGATGATATTTTACTCATCAGTGACTCACATGAAGAATGCAGTAATAATGTAGAAAGCTCTTTGATGTTATTTGATAGCTTAGGATTTACTATACACGATAAGAAATCAGTTGTTACACCAACTACAAAAATTGAGTTTTTAGGGTTTGAAATAGACTCAGTTAATATGACTGTTAGACTAACTGCTAAGAAAGTGGCAAACATTGTAAATTTAAGTGTTGACTTGTTGGGAAAAGTATTTATTACTGTGCGTGAGTTTGCTAAGCTAATTGGGAAATTAGTTGCAGCTGAACATGGTGTTTTATATGCACCTTTGTTTTACAAAACCTTAGAAATACAAAAAGACTTTGAGTTAAAAATAAATAAAGGAAATTTTGAAAGCAAAATGAAGCTTTCAAAGGAATCTAGAGACTGTATAAATTGGTGGATTCTCAATTTACCATATAGTTTCAAACCTATTGTATTCAAATCGCCAGACAGAAAAATTGAGTCGGATAGTAGTATGATAGGATATGGTGCACATGATGTTACAAATAATTTGGATATGTCAGGTATTTGGTCGAAAGAGGAGAGACAAAAACATATAAATTATCTTGAGCTAAAGGCAGCCTTTTTGGCCTTAAGACAATTTTGTGAAAATTCACACGGAGAACATGTCCAATTATTTCTGGATAACACTACAGCTATAAAATATTTGAATAAAATGGGCGGAAGAAAAACATCACTTAATAGACTAGCTAAACAAATTTGGTTATGGTGTATGCATAGGAAAATTTGGTTAAGTGTTTTCTTCATAAAAGGAAAGTTAAACATTAAAGCAGATGCACTTAGCAGGCAAAAGCTTAATGCTGATATGGAATGGATGATAGTAGACAATATATTTGCTCAAATCATGGACAAGTTTGGACCTTGTGACATTGACCTTTTTGCCTCAAAATATAATTACAGGTTAGATAAGTATGTTTCATTTGGACCAGATGTTAAGGCTTTTGCAGTTAATGCTTTCTCTTTGAACTGGAGTGATTATTACGCATATATTTTTCCACCTTTCAGTGTATTGAGTGCTGTATTACAGAAAATTTGTCTAGAAAGAGCAACAGCAGTGGTGATAGCTCCGTTATTTTCGACACAACCTTGGTTTCCTGTGATGTTGAAATTAGTATGCAAACAACCCTACATTCTACCAAAAGTTCAAAATATCTTACAAAATCCAAAAACAAGTCAAAATCATCAGTTAAAAAATATGAGACTGGGAGTTTTCATGGTCTCAGGGAAAAATTGTGTGAAAGAGGCCTTTCAAAAGACGCTGCCAATATCATCATTGGATCATGGAGAGAAAGTACACAAAAACAATATGGGTCATATATCCAAAAGTGGATGCTTTTTTGTAACGAAGAAAAGATTAATCAATTTAATCCATCTATAAACAATGTTCTAAAATTTCTTTTCAATTTATTTGAAAATGGATTGGGTTACAGTGCTTTAAATACTGCTAAATCTGCTGTGTCAAGTTTTGTGTATTTGATAACTAATGTTCAAATTGGAAAACATGTCCAAGTAAAACAGTTTATGAAGGGAATTTTTAACAAAAGACCTTCTCTTCCAAAATATAATGTCACTTGGAACATTGAAATTGTTTTAAAGTTCTTAAAAAGTTTGAAACCAGTGAAAGATATTTCATTAAAGAAGTTAACATTAAAATTGGTAATGTTGTTGGCTTTGACAACAGGACAAAGAATCCAAAGTTTGTTTCTTATTGACATTCGGAACCTTGAATTAGGAGAAACATATGTAAAATTAGATATGGAGATTTGCTCAAACAAACAAGACCAGGATATCAGTTGTCAGAATTGTTTATTGAGGCATATAAACCAGATTATAGAATATGTGTTGTGTATACCTTAAATGAATATTTAGAAAGAACAGCAGCACTTAGAAATGATGTAACACAATTATTTGTAAGTCATCAAAAACCGCACAAAGCTGTCAAAAAGTGTACTATAGCTAGCTGGATTAAAAAAGTTCTTGTTTTAGCAGGCATCGATATGACTATTTTCTCGCCTCATAGCACAAGAGGAGCTTGTACTTCTTACGTGAGTGGTAAGATACCTATAGATACTATTCTAAGAACAGCAGGATGGAGAAAAGATAGTGTTTTTAGAAAACATTACAAACGACCCACTACTAATGACAGTACATTTAGTAATGAAGTCTTAAATTCAAATGGAAAATAAATGTTGTAAATATCATGTGTATATAAAGGATATATATTTTACAAATACTATTGGAAAGATACAGTTGTACATATATATCAAAACGGTGGAAATTCAAAAATTTTACCATGCTTTACACCTTGTGAATTGGAGTTCAATTTGTTATAACAGAATATGATAAAAGTACAGAAAACTGAACTCTAAAGACTCATGTGATTCTGGGTAGATTGGACTTATTAAATTAACAAATTAAACAAAACTTACCTAAGTTGAAGTTTGATGTTAATTTGGTAAGGTCCAATCTCCCAGAATAACATGCCCGCCCGTGATTGTGTTTATGCCCTCCCAGTGGATGTGAATTTCAGTTTCCTGACTTTTCCTCTGAAGTCTGATTTGTGTCACGTGATCGATTGTTCACTCATGTTATTCTGGGAGATTGGACCTTACCAAATTAACATCAAACTTCAACTTAGGTAAGTTTTGTTTAATTTGTTAATTCTAAATTATGTTTCAGAAAAACTTAAAAAATGCATTTATTTAATATTTTTTTTTAATTTAATTTAATTATTTTACACAATATACTTTCCAGTATTCATATAATTGTTTTGTACACTACTTTGTAATGTTTTTCACTGAAAACGTAGCATTAAGGTGTATTTTCCGGAATTTGCCGAGTATCACCGGAATGCCATGTGATAACGTTACGGAAAGGCATGTGATAACAATCGAAGCATGTGATAAACTTTTCATATCAGCCTGCTAAGCACCAATTCGAAAAATATAGAAAATACTTTAATTTAATGCTATTATCATACGGTAAAAATCATATGTTATTAAGTCTAAGTATATGATAATAGAATTTATTGCACGCTAACTTTTAGTTATTTTCTGTGGGAAATATTATATTGCTATGCAATAATATAGTATTAATGTATGGACTTTTTCATATTGGCCCTGTAACATGCCCGAGGTGTTAATAATGGCCAAGGATGGTTGTAATGGCCCTGAGGCAACGCCGAGGGCCATTACAACTGTCCGAGGCCATTATTAATATCAAGGGCATGTTACAGGGCCAATATGAAAAAGTCCATATATTGATACTTTTATTAACCAACTATAAAGGCATAGATCTTCATCATGTTCATTCAAGAACAGTCTTCGAGTCTCGGATCCAAAATATTATACAGCTATCCACAAACTACAACAGGACCAATACAGAAAAGCCCGTTTCATAACATTTTTATTAAATTGTTTTAATTCTTCGATTAAACAAAGAGTAGGAAACTTACCGTGAAGAAGATACAGGAAATTTTTTTCATAGCTGAACTTCTACTTGTCTTTTCGCATTCAATTTCGCATGGAATTTTGGTCAACATTGTGACTGTCAGATGTAATTTCTGATTTCTCATCCAAGTACTTAATTTTATGCTATTAAAATTCATTTCATCTAGCAAATAAAAAGTAGCTGGGAAGAATAAATCAGACAGTTTAACTATTCTTTAGTCTGCAATCTGAGGATTGAACAACGGAAATGAAACAGTGATACTAATCGAAAGTCGTACTCGAAAAAGGCTGTGAAATATTTCCGTTTCAAGTCGTTACAAAACAATGTGAATGAACATCATTTAAACTTGTTTTTATGATATTAAGTTTAAAAAAAAACAAAAAAATGTCACACTTATTTAAAGAAATAAACGACATTTTGATTTAATCGATGTTCCGTTTCATCTGTTCATAATGCATGACTGTGATTTCGTAATTCACGGGTGTGATTTCGTAATGCATGACTGATATTTCGTAATGCATGACTGAGATTTCGTAATGACTGGCTGTAGCAATTTTTCCGTTCATAATGACCAGATGTTGAAATTTTCCTTTTATAAAGCATGGGCATTTCTATACATATTGTAGTAAGTTGGTTAATAATAGAATTTATCACATATTTGTTACGAATACGTCTGGTTTTGCATATGCAATAACCTCAAAATTGCCCGGGGCAAAAAATCCATATTGATATTGTGCCCTGATTGTAAATGACGTGACGTCACTGTGTCCTTAACGACACGTTTGTGATAAAATGTTTAAGATTTTACCTTTTATCTTTCATTAAATTGTTATAATTGACCTTTGATTCTCTTTTCTGCAGAAATTAAATATGTGATAAAAAGATTATAACATGTCTTTTCCATATTGGCCCTGGTATCATCCCTCGACCCATATCGGCCCTCGGCTAAAGCCTCGAGGCCGATATGGGAGTCTCGGGATGATACCAGGGCCAATATGGAAAAGGGCATGTTATAATCTATACTTATTGCACACTAACTTTTGGTTACTTTCTGTAGGAAATATTATATTGCTACATGTATGCAAAAATTCTTATAATTAGTGCTTCACTTAAATGTTGACAAGTTTCTTACTCCTTGATACAGGTCCTAATTTGGATTGTAAATAAATATTTGACATATTATATGTTTCTGAATAAATGTAGTCAAAGAACTTGAAATTGGTTACACAGCTACTTATGCATCTATGTACTATTTCTGAACCAAAAAATATGTAGTACTGTAGCTTCGGAGGCGACGGCATCAACAATGTATTAGTTTGTGATTAGGTCTAGTTTATGGTGAACCACATGTGATAGGATAATCATATTTGGTATGCAGTTGTATAAGCATTGGCACATCTCATTTCCATGGAGATTATTTGGCCCTGCCTTCTCAGTCATGGTCTATTGACTTCGAAACTTTTGCTCATACATTTTTTGTACATGTATTAGTTTGTGATTAGGTCAGTTTATGGGGAACCACAAGTGGTAAGTCAATGATATTTGGTATGCAGTTGTATAAGCATTGGTATATCTCATTTCCATGGAGATAATTTGGCTCCGCACCCTTAGTCATGGTTTATTGACTTTGAAATTTTTTCTAAGTTAGGCCATAGTTATTATATTTTTAGTTTTACGAATTTTTTTGACAAAACCAATGGGTAGGAGGACGAAAAAAAAAAAAAAAAAACTGCTGCTGCTGATTTTTTTTTTAATACCAACCGTCAATATCAAAATTATTTTTTTTATTTCACCAGGAGATTTTCTACTAGTGTAACAACTATTTTTTTTTTCTTGACAAGGTTTGAATTGAAAATCAATGTGCAACAACTTACTAAATCACCAAGAGCATAAATTTAGATTCTTTCATGCAGTTATGAACTAAAAATTATTTTTTTTTGCATGAAAAACACTGGGTCGGAGGAGAAAAAAAAAATAAAAATCAACATTTTTAATTTTATTTTTTTTCCTATTTGGCAAAAATTAGGGTAGGAGGGTTCGTAAAACTAAAAATAAAAAAACTACGGCCTTATCATGTATTAGTTTGTGATTAGGTCAGTTCAAGGGGAACCATTAGTGGTTGGGCAATGTTAATTGGTATTCAGTTGTATAAGCATTGGCACATCTCATTTCCATGGAGAATATTTGGCCTCGCCCCCTCAGTCACAGTCTAATGACTTTGAAACTTATCTTAGTTTACATGTATTAGTTTGTGATTAGATCAGTTTAAGATAAAATAAACTGCTTATGTTTAGTCAATAATATTTGGTATGCAAATTTATTGGCATTTGCAAGTATTGTTTCCATGGAGATTATATAGCCCCACCCCCTCATCATGGTTCATTGACTGTGAAACTTTTACATAGTTTACACATTAATGTTTGTAATTAGGTTTGGGAACGACTTATACATGTACCGTACCTAAATGTTACAATAATTTTTAAGTAAAGAAAGTTATGATACTAAATATCAAAAGTAAATGTCCAGTACTACAGATTTTAAATACAGAAACATTACCTATGCAAAAGTAGCAGTTTATATGAATTCAAGAATTGAATCTACATGTATATTCAATTAAAGATTTCTTGCTGTTGTGCAATACACTGGGCTGTTGCGCAATAATTGGTTAATCTGTTGTCAGACTGCAAACAAACAATAACTTTTCAATGTCACATGTATATATCAGAAATTTATAAAAAGAAAACTAAAAGGAGGTTTTCTTAATAGCTATAAATCGGTCATCAAAGTTTAACGAAATTTTAAGGATACATGTATTTCCCAAAACTTAAAGTCACCCCTTTTCTTATGACATGTATGAAGAAAATCTTATAACTCAGAAACTGACAAACTTAAATTTATAAAAATCAAATGGGAGCTTACAACAAAAAATATGAACAATTTAACTAAGTTTCATGATATTCAGCATTTTTATGTCCCACTCAACGAAGTTTTGGGGGTATAATGTTTTTGACCTGTCTGTCTGACGTCAAGTCCTGTTTCTTGTCATCACAACTGTTCTCAAACCACACAACAGAATTTCATGAAATCTTTTTAGATAATAAGGACATACAATGTAGATGTGCATATCGACAGGAAATTAAGATTCAATTTTTTTTTTTAGGAGTTAAGCCCCTTTGAACTTATTTGCTTTAATGTACTACTTCATCAGTTTGTTATTGCAACTCTCCTGAATCCACACAACAGAATTTCATGAAACTTTGTAGATAATAAGGACATACTATGTAGATGTGCATATCAACAGGAAATTACAATTCATTTTTTTTTTCTAGGAGTTATGCCCCTTTGAACTTATTTGCTTTATTACTACTTCAACAGTTTGTCATTGCAACTCCTCTGAATCCACACAACAAAATTTCATGAAACTTAGTAGATAATAAGGACATACTATGCAGATGTGCATATTGACAGGAAATTATGATTCAATTGAAGTTTATCAATTGCCAAGGTACATTGAAAGGTTGTTCTTTTATTAAAATCTGCACATGCATGTATATAGGATTTTTTTATAAGCTTAAACTTGATCTTCTTTCTGTTGTTAGCTTACATTTTGTTTCAATTTACTTAAAAGTAAAAGTATATAGGAAAGGTATAAATTAGTGAGCATCGGTTCATACTACATATAGTTTTTGTCTGGACTTCTTGATTAATTTATATATATATATATACAATTTTAGCTTGTTACCAAATGAAAGGAAAGGACGTTATTGGCAAGGATTGATATTACTGGTGAACATGTATGTCATGTAGGTGTGAATGCCCTGCAAAACAGACCTGATATCAAAGTAAGTTCATCTGTAGAATTGCAGTTAATTTAAATAATTTTATGTTATCTACCTAAAACTGTTTCAAGTTTAATTGTACATGTACAGTGTTGCTTATTTTTCTCACTTTCTGATTCAATGCATGCATTAAGCCTTACTCTGCTCGCCTCCTTCTGCTCCATACACACACACTTGAGATGTCAGAAATTCAGACTATCATAGCATTTACATTACAAACTTACCTAGTCAGACTGGACAATATTATGTTTTGATAAGTTAACGTTGTTATTTAGAAAACATAAAATATTTGCCACTGGACATTCAAATAAGCAAAAAAAAAACCGACCAGTTAATGATTTTGCATTAACAGAATGAATTTGCAAACATATAACAATTAGCTTATGTAATTCATGGAAGTTAGATTTATATTCTTTATGAATATTTTATTTCAGTTACCATCACAGTGAACATGGTGAAGAATAACCAATACCATGAATACAGGACACAGAAGACTACCTCACAAACTTGGGAATTTTACAAAAAATAGAACGTTTAAATTTACAAAGAAGACATTTATTTTGACATTCATAGACTTGGAAAGTAGAGAAATTATAATGTGAATATAAATCCTTGGAAAATAAAATTTTGAACTTTGAAGAGGATTGAAGATTATGTTTGTTCTAAGAAAGTTTGAAGAAAAAGGATACATTCAAAACTGTAAAAAGGAAACATTACAGTATTCTCAATTTATACTCTTGAGATCAATTACGCTTGATATATAATTAAAAGGACTTATAAAAGTAAGGACATTTGGTTGAATTGCCAATGAGAAAAATATCCACCAGAGTTCACATGATGTGATAGTGAGCTATTATAGGTATCCATATGTCCTCCAACAATGAAAAAAATGAACTATATAGTGTGTTGTGAAAGGGTTTGGACATGACAAATAGAGAAAACTAAGAGCCTTATTTTATCAAGTTAATACATGAAAGCAAAATATGAACCAAAGACCACCACTGAAATACTTCTGATTATTGTTGATTTACTCTTGAAATATCATGTAAAATGTTTAAAAAGATATCATCAATATTCAACTTGTTAAACAACAAGTCACTGTATGACAGAAAGTTCTTTGACAAAATCCTTGTATGTGTTTTGCATCAGAATATTTTTTTTAGATAGAACACTAGGAGACTATATACATGATATAAGGAAATGCAAATAAAAAGTATCATCACCTTAAAAAAAAGTATAGCATTTCATCATTGACAGTTCCATCAAAAGTTTCAGCAATACAATGCAACTGTTACATAAAAATCAAACTATACTATACACTATAATAAGTGTGTTATATATACTACAATAAGTGTGTTATATACTATAATATATATATATATTATAATGCATAATTATAATAGACGTTATACGTCCGTGGTACAAAACATCCGTATTACGTCCGTGGTACTAAACATCCGTAATACGGACGTGGTACTAAATATCCGTATTACGGACGTTTTACGGACGTTTTACGGATGGGAAGCAACGGACGTTTTACGTCCGTGGTACTATTCGTCCGTAGACGTGCCGTATAATACGGACGTTTTACGGATTTTTTACGGACGTAAAACGTCCGTAGCTATTTTACCTGTGTAACATGCACAAATATTGATTTCATAAATTTCACAAATTCTCAATTTTTATTTTTTTATGCTCATATTGCGGCTATTTCTGATGATAAAGTTCAACATATCTTTGTCTCTATATAGCTAATTGATGTTCAGCTTGACAAAACCATACAGTTTTACCGTAATCGATTATTACTTATGAAATATAGAAAATAAAGGAATTATAATAGTCACAATTGACTGTTGGTAACACAGCTAGGTAAAGCTCTTCTAGTATATACATGTATAGGGTAAGATATAAGGGCAAAGTTACTTTGTTTTTTCTATCCATATAAAGATATATGCAATTGTTTTTCATATGATATTTTTCATCTTTTAAACATTTTTTTGTCCTCCAGGTGCTGTAAAATTGAAGAAGGGTCTCTAAGTTCAAACAACTCTTTGCATTTCCAAAAATTTCAAAAACAAAATCTTTTACTACTGACGTCTTCTAGTATACCATTAAATATGAAAACATATTTTAACATACTATTAATTTGACACATGTTTATTATTTAATCAGGTCAATAATAACACAATCAATAATTAATCCAATTTACACAGAACATAACATTTATAGCCACAGGGGTATCAAAATAGTTGTTTCCGTACATTCCAATCAGAAATAATGTATTACAATACATATATTTTTGCACATTTCTACTTTTACAAGTAATTTTTAACATCAGACATATTTATATATAAATGATTTAAAGAATTAAAACATTTTCATAATGTACAATTTAAAATTTGGGATTATAATCATGATAATGTGATTTTTTTTTATTGCAAAACTCCAAATATTTGGCATCTTCCGTCAGTGAAGGAATGAACCTTTAACACTGAAAACTATTGAAAGCGTCATGGATATATATATAGTGTATAACTCAGAATTAAGTATGACGTCCATTTTCACTGAAATAGTATATATATTTTTTTAGGGGCCAGATGAAGGACGCTTCCGGGTACTGGAGTTTCTCGCTGCATTGAAGACCTATTGGTGACCTTCAGCTATTTTCTGCTCTATGGTCGGGTTGTTGTCTCTTTGACACATTCCCCATTTCCATTCTCAATTTTATATAAGTATATATTAACAAGTCTAATTTGAAAACAACGTTCAAACCTATGATTGTGTTGGATAAAAAATGCAATTTCTATATGTGTGTATGCAAAACAAATTTCTTGGTAAAGATGTATATATTTATATACTTTTACCATATATTAAACTTCAAGAACAATTGTTATAAAGTCTTTCATACTTGTTTTGCAGGGAAGATGTGAAACAGAATAGATATATAGTTATGGGAGTATTACAATTACTGTTCAACATCCCGCAGGCTAAATGCTGTTTTATTTCCTGATAAGACAGAAATCAACAAAAACTAAAATTGACATCATATCCAACTATTTAACAGATTCATAAAATTGAAACATTTAAAGTACATTTTATGTATTTTAATGTCCATGTATGACGTGTAGCTGAAGGACCGTTATGCAATTCATTTATCCTAAAAAAACAGTTTCATAACCATGATAACAAAATTTATAACACATATGACATTTGTTGGTATGTTAATTTATTCAAACATAATAACTCAAATGTTTTAGCCTTGTAGCATAATATGACAAAATTCATTTTACATTCCATAAGCATTAAAGTTTTTTTTAAGGAGAAAAAGTAAAATAACAAAAACACTAGTTTCTTTTAAAGAGAAAAAAGTCAAATAACAAAAACACTGAACTCCAAGAAAATTCGAAACAGAAAGTCCCTTATATTAAATCGCAAAATCAAAAGCTTTAACACAAAACACATCAAACTTGAATGGAAAGCAACTGTCATATTTCTGACTTGGAGAAATGCTTTTAAAGCCAACTTTGATCTCTAAATACATGTAGAAGTATCAAAATTATTGCAATAATACTTTGAATTATTTTAAAATTTTGATTTGTTTTATAAGCAACTTGATATTTTGAAATAGTTGGGTTCCAATAAAAGGATATAAACTTATACACATTCTTATTTAGGAGCTAGCTGAGGCCCACCTCTGAGTGCAAGATTTTCTTGCTGCATTGATGGTTTTCGGCGGTTATCTGCTCTTTTGTCAGCCCGACCAGTGTTGTCTCTTTGGCATATTCCCCATTTTCATTCTGAATTTTATTAAATGATATGGCATTATAATTTTAGAACAGTTGACTAGGAGTTAAAACATAGCAGACATGGCCAATGACAAGTGACATACTAGGATGACAATAAATCATACTATTAAACTGTTTGGATGAGGTAAACAACAACAGGATGCAGCTCTCTATTATAATAGTACATCATCTCAATATAGCCACGTCTGATTGTGTAAACATACAAGAAAGTGGCTATCATTGATTATTAGTGTGTGTATTTAGATTACATTGTTTTTCGATGAATGTTAAATGTGTTATTATCTTTTAATTGTAGAGAATTGATTGTAAGCGACCATTGTATATGACTCCAAATAATTTATTTGACGAATAAAAGATACTTTATAAATTGGGTCATTTTCAAAAAATGTCGAATTTTGAAATTGAAAAAATTATTAAAAGTTACTTATTCAAACAATCCTCTACATAAGCAAATCATAACAAACAGTACTTTAAGAACAACATATTAAAAGATGCAATCTTAATGATGTCATACAAGAATATGTTGAAACATTTTTTGATCGGTGGTACATTATTTTGTCTATCCTGTTACCATTTTCAAAAGAAATTTTGGGTTATTAAGAAAAGGTTTAGATAAAATGTTAAGCTTGTTTTACGTAGACAATTAGATGGTTTTCAAGAGAATAAACTTCTATATATATTCATTCTGTAATATAATAGATTATTTGCCAATTTTCCAGGTTGTACTGAAAAATGCCTCTAAAAATTGGTTTTCAAAGGTTGTAAAAATTACCACCAGTAATGCAAGTCTAAGATAGCAATTTATATTGTTTGGCATTTTTTCACCCTTTCAAATAAACCCAACATCAAGTAAATCCCTCATAAGTTAGTTTACTTTTCTCTATATTTCATTGGTAACAGGAACGTACGTTTCTGATATATTACTATATAAAAGTCTATCCTGTTACCTTTTTGTCTATCCTGTTACCGATATCAGTATTGCACCTGCGAATGCTTGAATTGGGAAGATTAAGACGTTATAACCTTAAGATGACTTCAAACAACGAAATATTTCATTCGTTTTGCACCTATATGTTAAGATAAAAAAATTAACGACGTTTTTGTCTACAATTGTCTATGCTGTTACTGTAACCATAGCAACCATAGTAACAGGATAGACATAACAGGATAGACAAATTTCTTCGTTTTTGATTGCTGTTGTGAAATAACTACTCCCTTTGGTGAAGTGATTATGTTTTTCTATTGTGAATTTGGTTTCCAACACGTTATTGCACTTTTTACAAATATACTGTTGGTGTATTTAATCAAAATTGATGGTAACAGCATAGACATAAAAAAAAGTACGCTCTATTTTTTTCACTAAATGTCTTGAAATTTCTTTTCTCTACACTGTCGTTCAAGAAACGAGGCGTTTTAAATGTAAAGATTACTTTGCACTTTTGAAATCAACACTGACTGATTCAATATTCATAGGGAGAATAATTTCACGGCTGATTTAAGTAGCGGTAACAGGAAAGACATGAACCTCCTGTACGCAGATTCAATTTAGTTTGTAGATAATATGTTACATACAATGATATAGAAGCTACGAATTTTCGTTAGAGTAATATTTAACGTTCTTAAAAAGTCCCTTTTGTAGATATCAAGGCGATCAGAAAATCGCAAAAAAATCATTTGAAATGTGTTTTTCTGACACTGTACGCAGACAAATACCCCCAAAATGGGTCTTAAATGCAGTTTAATCTTATCAAAATAGATGCAAGGTGTGTTTATTTTAATGTTCTGAATCACAAATCCGACAAGCTTTCATTTAAACCATTACAACTGAAATTTCCATTAGAAATAAAAAAAAAGTTAGCATGGGTGTACTGAAAATTCGACATTTTTTTAAAACGACCCAATTATATACCTCTCTTAACATATATTTATTTGATCCGAACTGCTACATTTTTTTAGTGTTAAACTCGTGAAAGGCTTATAGTTTGGTACTCCAGATACGAAATGTGTCTACATTAACCCGTGGCGTTTTAATCATACTAATAGAAAAGCCCACAAAAATGCAAAGTTCAAGAATTAAGCTACCCGATAATTCCAAAAAGTTGTGCAAAATACAAATAAGGCAATGAATGTCTGGGGTAGAAAAAGTGTTTTAAATATTTTTACATCGTTTAAAAGTATGTTTACGGAATATGAACGTATCAATGTAATGTCGTATAAAAAGACCTGACTTCTTGACTGGTGATACACTCTCATATAAAATTTCCAGCAGCAGCGGTTGTAAAAACTCAAGGCAGATACCAGGCTACGTTTTGCTACGTCAGACGTGATTTTCGTCTACCAAGGACTCGCAAGTTACGCTCGAATCAAAACAGTAAACTATTTTTGGAATTTTCATTGTTCTTTAAATTGGCATGAAACTGCAACTCATGTAATGAAAAGGTAAGTATGCTACATGAGTTTTCTTGAACTGTGATGAGATATTTTTTAGAAATTAACATATAATAAGTATGTATGTTTCAGAAATCACGTATGTGCATAACGTCGAAATATATCTAATTATTGATAAAGCTAAGTATGAGAATCTATAATGACATGACGTTGTTTCAAAATGCCATATTTGTTAAACATTTTAACCCCTCCACATAAAGAATATGGCGGAATCAAATATGTTTTTGAGAGTTCAACATTCCCATAACTTGAGAGTGTTGTAACAATACAACATGAGAACAAACGATAAAAATCAGTTGCAAAAGGCAAAAAAATCAATCAGGAAAGATCCCACATAATGGGTTTAGTTTAGGGAGGCCATTAACAGTCAGAAAAATAATAAACCTTGTGCAATGTCAAACTATAAGCATCGACAAATTGTAGAACTGTAAAATAGATTTAGAATGGAAATTGGGACTGTGCAAACGTGTTATAAATAGAAAAAAAAATCAAAACCTTTTGGTTCACTTTTAACAAAGTATGCCTTTTGACATCTACGAAATGGCAGGAAAAACAATGTTGATGATATGCTTCTACTGTTTATATTTACATTAATTTCAATTCATCTATTTGCAAATAAAGTTTAGAAGCTAATATTATTTTCTATTGTCCATAAACCTAAAATATATGTTGGTGTTTTTTTCAATACGATTATACGACGGAATTGTGATGTCGAAAGCCTTTAGTTCAGTGGTTGTCGTTTGTTTATGTCTGTCATATTTGTTTTTCATAAATTGTTTTGTTATAAATTGTTGAAGGCCGTACGGTTGCCTATAATTGCCTACATCCAGTTCATTTGAACTTTGGTGGATAGTTGTCTCATTGGCAATCATACCACGTCTCCTTATTTTTATATTGCTATTTAAAATGAATTTAATGCTGTACACAAGTACTAAGTCCAGAAGATGAGAAATTCCAAGGAAAAAAATAACAAAAAAATACATCAACATCTGTTCAGCCCTGATTCTTTTGATGAAACGCACGTCTGGTTTACAAATTTTTGATGACTTTTTTTCCACTTATATACCGGTATATGTACTTGAACAAAACACATAGATTTTATAATTCTACATAAACAGATTAATTTATGAAGACCAGAGAGATTAAAAGAAAATAACCTTAATTGATATCTAAGATGGAATGAATGCCTCAGACATACAAACCAATAAATTTTCAGATAGTCAAATGCTTAAATCTTTTCTAAAAACATATCCCTTTAAAATGTTTAATGTATCATATAAACAATTTCAAAGGAGTAATTTTCTGTGGTTAAGTTTCTATGGCAAGTTATAACCTTTTAAGGAATGACTGTAACACTGTTTCTGTCAATGAAGAAATAACATCAAATGTGGTGTACATTGAATAACTGCCGTAGCAGGTTATTCAAAAGTGTACATTTATCCTTTTGAAATATGTATTTAGTTGGTTTTATATTAAAAAAGTATGAAAAATAGATGATAAAAATTTACTGGTTTACTTTTAAACTTTATTTTATTTGAATGTGACATTGTACTGCATAACAATAAAGGATGAAAAGGGAACAGTCGAAACTTTCTGAGCTATTAACTTGATTAAAAGTATTTATATGATAGATTTGATAAAAAAAAAAGATATGTCCATCAAACCTATGGATATGAACTTAATTTGTAATAGCAATGTATAAAAGTTTTATTCGTGATGGAAGGTTTTGAAATATTTAAGGGTAATAGTATAATGTAGAATTTTGGGTTATGATAGTAAATATTTTTCATAGGATATCTTCTAAAAACCAAAAATAAAAGAATCTTGATCATGCATTATTATAGGTATCAATGACCAAATAAAAAACAAAAGATTTTGATTATGAAGAATTGTGAACACTATATCGACGAGAAATAAGATATTGTTTTATAAATATAAAATAAAGTTTGATTTACAGTCAAAAAGTTTTATATTCTTAAATAAAACTTGATTAACTGTCAAAAAGGGTAAACCTCGATATAGTTAAATAAGCTAAATATGCAGTCAGATTATAAGGTAGCAGGGAATTTAAATTTGGTTGAAATAACTAGTTTTGCAGTGAGACTGAAAATGGCAAAACAGTTGAAAGCATATGCCCAAAATTTCGACAGTTTATATAAATTTTAGCTTCTTTTTATGCCTTCGCCGTAGCGGAGAGGGCATTAAGTTTTACCCTTGTCAGTCTGTACGTCCGTCCAAAAGTTGGTTTCCTTTCTCTAACTTTGGTTTGCCTCAACCAAATGTTTTTAAACTTATACGAAATGCTTCTTACCACAAAACAGATCAAGTTTGAATGTTGGTGGTGTCACTTTAACCGTTCTAGAGTTATCCCCTTTACAAATGGAAAAATTGCTGAATTTTTCCTTTCTGTTCTCTAACTTAAGTTAACTTCAATCAAATTTTATGAAACTTACACACAATGCTTATTACCACAAAGTACAGATCAGGTTTGAATTTTAGGGTTCTCACTTTTAATGTTCTAGTGTTATGCCCCTTTACAAATGGAAAAATTGCTGAATTTTTTATTTCCGTACTCGAACTTTAGTTTTCCTCAACCAAATGCTATGACAATTATACACAATGCTTTTTACCACAAAATACAGATCAAGTTTGAATTTTAGTGTTGTCACTATTATCCTTCTAGAGTTATGCCCCTTTACAAATGAAAAAAAATGCTGAATTTTTCGTTTCCGTTCTCTAACTTAAGTTAGCCTCAACCAAATATTATGAAACTTATACACAATGCTTATCACCACAAATCTCAGATCAATTTTGAATTTTAGGGTGTCACTTTTATTGTTCTAGAGTTATGCCTCTTTACAAAAAGAAAAGTTGCTGAATTTTTCATTTCCGTACTCGAACTTTAGTTTTCCTCAATCAAATGCTATGACACTTATACACAATGCCTTTTACCACAAAATACAGATCAAGTTTGAATTTTAGAGGTGTCACTATTACTGTTCTAGAGTTATGCCCCTTTACAAATGAAAAAAAAATGCTGAATTTTTCGTTTCCGTTCTCTAACTTAAGTTAGCCTCAACCAAATATTATGAAACTTATACACAATGCTTATCACCACAAATCTCAGATCAATTTTGAATTTTAGGGTGTCACTTTTATTGTTCTAGAGTTATGCCTCTTTACAAAAAGAAAAGTTGCTGAATTTTTCATTTCCGTACTCTAACTTTAGTTTGTCTCAACCAAATGCTATGAAACTTATACATAATGCTTATTACCATAAAATACAGATCAAGTCTGAATTTTAGGGGTGTCACTATTATTGTTCTAGAGTTATGTCACTTTACAAATGGAAAAAAAATGCTGAATTTTTTGTTTCCGTTCTCTAACTTATGTTAGCCTCAACCAAATATTATGAAACTTATATATGAAAATACGGATTTTTGTGTTATTTAAATTTGCTGTTACAATATGTTAGAATCTATTATAGATTAAGGTATGTATCTCCCTCATGCAAAGCTCTGATTCCTTTCACGGATTTGGCTATACTTTTAGACCTTTTGGATTATAGCTCTTCATCTTTTATATAAGCTTTGGATTTCAAATATTCTGTTTATAATCCTGGTACCTTTGATAACTATTGGCCACGAGCATCACTGAAGAGACATGTTTTGTCGAAATGCGCATTTGGTGCAGAAAAATTGGTACCGTTAATGTTATTGCTCCTGATGAGTAGTTATATATAAGCAGTTCCTTCTCCTAAAATGAAGTTTGAGCAAAACTTACCCCACCAAAAACCGGATATGATATCAGGTGATCCGGAAAGGTAATCAGATTGTGTTCCACATGTGGCACCTGTCGTGAGAACACTTGAAAACAGAAAGTAAACTAATAATGACATTAAATATAGAACAACTGAGTCCACTTTATTATTTACTATTTATACTATATTGTTAACCTATCTATGCCTTTTTACAGCAGCCACCACCTACCAACGACCCATTTGATACCTTCTTTAAATAAGTAAGTACATCATACCATTCAGGATAAAAGAAAGAACGAGTTTGAAAGAGTATAAACAAAAAATTTGAGATTTTGTCATAATCTAGAAACAAGTTTTTATTTTTAAACCCAATAAGAAAGTGTTCAGAAAATGGATAAACTCTTGTTTGTCGCTAGGTTCACCTTAATTTGGTTTAGTAATACGTTGAGGTGAACATTGTTCAATCATATTTTAATCTTATTTATGATATAATGATGTTAAAAATGCACATTGTTTGCCACATTTGTTGTTTACTTGTTGGATTATTTGTGCCTACTGTAATAATGTTCCCTTGTCTAATCATGATTCATATACTTTTTTTCCAGAACATTAATAAAGATCGATACCAGTCGACAGTCAGCTTTAAAAGATATTGAAACTAGTGTTCAAAGAATTTTTATTAAACCCTTCACTTTGTTTATTATATATGCAATATAATATTACATACAAAACCTCTTTGTTCATCATTATGAATTTAGTTTTGAATTCAAATTGCATATTACAATTGTTTATTCATTTAAAATTATAAACATTATAATAATTAAAGCAAAAAAATAAGTTTACAATTACACAAGTAAAAGGAATGGTCACTGTTGTGTTGTCAATAATTATTTATAATATGATTTTACATGTAAAATCGTAATATTTTAATTTAGATTTTGTTAACATTTTCTGAACTTTGAAAAAAAATCAAAGAAAAAGTTCAACAAACTATAAATAATTATTGACAACACAACAGTGACCATTCCATTTACTTGTGTAATTATAAACTTATTGTTTTGCTTTAATCACTATAATGTATATAAATAAATGAATGAACAATTGTAATATACAATTTAAAATTCAAAATTAAATTCATAATGATGAACAAAGAGGTTTTGTATGTAATATTATATTGCATATATAATAAACAAAGTGAAGGGTTTAATAAAATTTCTTTGAACACTAGTTTCAATATCTTTTAAAGCTGACTGTCGACTGGTATCGATCTTTATTAATGTTCTGGAAAAAAAGTATATGAATCATGATTAGACAAGGGAACATTATTACAGTAGGCACAAATAATCCAACAAGTAAACAACAAAGGTGGCAAACAATGTGCATTTTTAACATCATTATTTCATAAATTAGATTAAAATATGATTGAACAATGTTCATCTCAACGTATTACTAAACCAAATTAAGGTGAACCTAGCGACAAACAAGAGTGTATCCATTTTCTGAACACTTTCTTATTGGGTTTAAAAATAAAAACTTGTTTCTAGATTATGACAAAATCTCAAATTTTTGGTTTATACTCTTTCAAACTCGTTCTTTCTTTTATCCTAAATGGTATGATGTACTTACTTATTTAAAAAAGGTATCAAATGGGTCGTTGGAGGGTGGTGGCTGCTGTAAAAAGGCATAGATAGGTTAACAATATAGTATAAATAGTAAATAATAGAGTGGACTCAGTTGTTCTATATTTAATGTCATTATTAGTTTACTTTCTGTTTTCAAGTGTTCTCACGACAGGTGCCACATTTGGAACACAATCTGATTACCTTTCCGGAGCACCTGATATCATATCCGGTTTTTGGTGGGGTAAGTTTTGCTCAAACTTCATTTTAGGAGAAGGAACTGCTTATATATATAACTACTCATCAGGAGCAATAACATTAACGGTACCAATTTTTCTGCACCAAATGCGCATTTCGACAAAACATGTCTCTTCAGTGATGCTCATGGCCAATATTTATCAAAGGTACCAGGATTATAAACAAAATATTTGAAATCCAATGCTTATATAAAAGATGAAGAGCTATAATCCATAAGGTCTAAAAAGTATAGCCAAATCCGTGAAAGGAATCAGAGCTTTGCATGAGGGAGATACATACCTTAATTTATAATAGTTTCTAACATATTGTAACAGCAAATTTAAATAACACAAAAATCCGTATTTTCATGCCAGTACCGAAGTACTGGCTACTGGGCTGGTGATACACTCGGGGACTAACAGTCCACCAGCAGAGGCATCGACCCAGTGGTAGTAATAACATTAACGATACCAATTTTCCTGCACCAGGTGCGCATTTCGACAAAACATGTCTCTTCAGTGATGCTCGTCAGCAAGTGAGTTCACCGTTGATTCTGTGGGGTTTGCATTGCTGAATTTTTAATTTTTTAGAGAAGTGTTATTTGTTTGTCATTTTTCTCTTGCTCATCTTCTGTCTCCCTTCTGTCATGATTGTTTTTTATTGACCCTTATTACCTATCATCCCCCTTTTTTTAATCAATGTTAGTAATTTACCATACAAAAGATATACATACAAACCTCGTTAGTCATAAGTACCCTTTGGTATATGAAAACTTTTTAGTCCCCTTAACAATGAATTTATTGATCCAAAGGGAAGTACTTTACATTTATATGAAATTCATTAGCAACATAATATTCCCATTAAATTCTTAAAATCTTTTGCTTACCACTAGACTGAAATTAAAAAGTTCTATGATGATTATGACAAATATGTTAATTGTTTATCTAGATGTTCTATTTTATGGTCAACTTTTCTTCGTTTTTTTTTTGTCATGTTTTTTTTTTCTTCAAAGTTTCCAGTGTTACAAATCATAATAAAATTAACATTGTATATTAAACTATTAAATTTTAGCACCCCTTTACACTATTTAAATATCCTTTTAATATTTGTTAAGTGTTAAACCTATATCCCAAGTGAGAGTGCTCCGATATATATGGGAGGATCATACATGTACAGAACAGAACATTGTGCAATAAGAATGTATAGTCACAACAAATACATTTTATAAAAGATCATACTCCAAAGCAAAATGTGAAATTTCTGAAACTTTTATTTCTCGACTCAGTTGGCAGTTGTTTTCCATTAATTAATGCAAGTCTCCGAAATAGAAAAATATGTTATAATGTGCTTGATATTCATATGATGAAGACATAATCTTTCGATCAGTTAAATTGAGGTCTGGAGCTGGCATATCAGTAACTGCTAGTAGGTCTTTGTTAATTCATGTATCATTGTCATTCTGCTGAGTTTCTTTTGTTACCTATTCTGACATCGGTCTCAGACTACTTTTTAACTGAGTTTTACTGTCGGTATTGCTAGAGGTATAGGGGAAGGGTTGCGATCTAACAAAACATGTTTAACCCCGCCGCATTGTTGCGCCTGTCCGAAGTCAGGAGCCTCTAGCCTTTGTTAGTCTTGTATGATTTTTTTTTATTTTAGTTCATTTATATATTTCGCAGTTTAGTATGACGTCAATTATCACTGAACTAGTACACATTTTTGTTTAGGGGCCAGGTGAAGCACACCTCTGGGTGAGGGATTTTCTAGCTGTGTTGCAGACCCATTGGTAGCCTTCGGCTGTTTTCTGCTCTTTGGTTGGGTTGTTGTCTCTTTAACACATTCCCCATTTCCATTATCAATTTTATAATGACGTAGTTGCTTTATACAATAATTTATTTTAATAATGAAAAGAAACTGAGCTAATATTAAAACAAGAATATGTGACCATAGGATAGATGACCGCTTTCTCACTATCACATGTCCGTTTTCAGTGATTATCAAATCTGGATAAAGTCCCTAATTTAGCATATATTTTTAAAAGTTTATTTAATAAGGAACAAAAGTGTTCTAGGTTTCTAGTTGATATGACCATATTAACTCTCTTAAAACACATCTTAAATAAAACTTAAACCAAAACTTTAACCTACCTTAAACCATAAGTCTTACCTGATATGGGAATGACAGATACATTGACCAGAAAAATGCAATGCCCCACCCCCTACTACTTTGGGCGGGGCATAAAAATATTGTATGAAAATAATATATGGCGGAGGATATGGAATGATTATACATTTGGTCAGTTGCAAACATTATATACAGCAAAAGGCAATAGGGATGGGAAAGCATGTTATGTTAAAAATATACAATACATGCAAATCATTTTTATATATGTGACATTCTACTTAAATCAAATTTCAAAAATTGATGGTTTCTTACTCTAATGGATCTATCAGTTATATCAAATCTACAATTGTTAAATGTTACTAAGAACACTTCAAATTCCAATGCTTGTACTCTAAGTATACTTACTTTTGGTTTGTTAATATTTTTTTTGAACGCCATTACTCTTAAAATCGAAGGCAGCAAATGGATCCTGGGATGAATCGAAATGCTCACTGTTCTGTCCTTTTGTTTGAATACTAAATGGCGAAGAAAATGGATCATTGAAATTATTGTCAAAAACTTTAGAAAATCCATCTGATGAATTAAATGTCTGAATCATTGCTCTGAAACGGATCTTCAATCACAAAACGACAACTTGAACCGGATGAATTTGAAGAATTCAAACTCAATTTATCACCATCTTGAGATGAGGCATTTAGAGTATTATTTTCTTCAACTTTCTTTTGAGTATTTGCACCTTAGTTATTTTGACTAGACTGAGATTCTCCGTGAGATTTTTCACTCCGACTTCTGCTCTGAGGTCGGGGTCGCGGAACGGGTATTATACTTGTCTTTTGAGATTCTGATGACTTTTTTCTAGGTGGTAATGCTGGTACAGGTTTATCATAGGAGTGCTGTTGGTGGGATGTGACTGATAAGGGGCGTGGTGGGGGCGCAGGGGGTAATGCAGCAATTTTATCAATTTTCCTTTCTGGTGGCAGTGGCGTAGGAGGCCCTTCCAGGTAAGGCATATCAAAATTGTCACTGTCACTATCTTCATTGTTTGCAGACGACACCTGCAGATGTTTTGGTTTATTATCATTATTGGCATTTTTGTTGCAAGCAGGAAATGCAGCATGTTGCATTGCTTTGAAAGGATTGTTTATAAAGGATGTATCAAAAGGATCATGGCTTGCTTATTTTGTCTTGAAGTTTGCAGCGTCTGGTAGAGAAAAGGAATCGAAAGTGCCAAAAGGATCTTCTGAACTTGCCTGTACTTGTGGTTGATTAGCTTTTGCTAATTCGTTAATTGGTTTTTTAGTAGCAGCAGTTTGTTGGGCCAACAGCTGTTTTAATGTCTTGTCTGCACTCTTGGTTTTAATTTGACAAAGATCTCCAAAAGCATCTGCTGGAGGTTTAGGAGAGTCTCGTCCTCCTTTACCTTGTATCTTTGTCGGAGCTAAGACTGGCTCCTCAAATGGATCTTTGGTAGGTGCTGGCATTCCTGAATTTGCGGCTCCCCATGGTTTAGCCGGATTAGTTTGATTGGGTGCTGGACCTCCAAAGCCAGGTCTCAGGTGGAAAACCTCCCTAAAGAGGAAAACATAACATAATCAAATGACAAACTGTTTGTAATGTTTTATGTTTAAATAAACGGGGAATGTGTCCATGGGATGCCCCCACTTGCATATTATATAAAGTTATAAAGGAACATAACTTAAGAACGGTAAAAGTGACACTACCGTAATTTTTACTTGATCTGAGTTTTGTGGTACTAGTAATAAGTATTGTGTATAAGTTTCATAAAGTTAGAGTACGGAAACGAAAAATTCAGCATTTTTTTTCATTTGTAAAGTAGCATAACTCTAGAACAATAATAGTGATACCATCAAAATTCCATCTTGATCTGTATTTTATGATAATAAGCATTATGTATAGGTATAATAGCATATTTGGTTGAGGCAAACTAAAGTTAGAGTACGGAAACGAAAAATTCAGCAATTTTTCTTTTTGTAAAGAGGCATAACTCTAGAATAATAATAGTGACACCCCTAAAATTCAAACTTGATCTGTATTTTGTGGTAAAAAGCATTGTGTATAAGTGTCATAGCATTTGGTTGTGGAAAACTAAAGTTCGAGTACGGAAATGAAAAATTCAGCAATTTTTCCATTTGTAAAGGGGCATAACACTAGAACAATAAAAGTGAGAACCCTAAAATTCAAACCTGATCTGTACTTTGTGGTAATAAGCATTGTGGGTAAGTTTCATAAAATTTGATTGAAGTTAACTTAAGTTAGAGAACAGAAAGGAAAAATTCAGCAATATTTTCATTTGTAAAGGGGCATAACTCTAGAACGGTTAAAGTGACGCCACCAAAATTCAAACTTGATCTGTTTTGTGGTAATAAGCATTGCGTATAAGTTTCAAAACATTTGGTTGAGGCAAACTAAAGTTAGAGAAAGGAAACGGACGTACGTACGTACGTATACAGACGGACAAGGGAAAAACTTAATGCCCCCTCCGCTACGGCGAAGGCATAAAAAGAAGCTAAAATCCTAAGAAAAATATTTACTATCATAACCCAAAATTCTACAGTATACTATTACCCTTAAATATTTCAAAACCTTCCATCACGAATAAATCTTTTAAACATTGCTATTACAAATTAAGTTCATATCGATAGGTTTGATGGACAAATCTTTTTTTTATCAAATCTATCATATAAATAATTTTAATCATGTTAATAGCTCAGAAAGTTTCGACTGTTCCCTTGTCATCATGTATTTTTTATGCAGTACAATGTCAAATTCAAATTAAATAGAGTTTAAAAGTAAACCAGTAAATTTTTGTCATCTATTTTTCATACTTTTTTAATATAAAACCAACTAAATACATATTTTAAAAGGATAAATGTACACTTTTGAATAACCTGCTACGCGAGTTATTCAATGTACACCACATTCGATGTTATTTCTTCATTGACAGAAACAGTATCACAGTCATTCCTTAAAAAGATATAACTTGTCATAGAGTCTTAATCACAGAAAATTACTTCTTTGAAATTGTTATATGATACATTAATTTTTTTAAAGGGATATGTTTTAAGAAAAGATTAAAGCATTTGACTATCTGAACATTTATTGGTTTATACGTCTGAGGCATTCATTCCATCTTAGATATCAATTACGGTTATTTTCTTTTAATCTCTCTGATCTTTATGAATTAATCTGTTTATGTAGAATTATAAAATCTATGTGGGTTTTTTTTTCAATTGCATATACCGGTATATAAGTGGGAAAAAAATCACCAGAGATACCAGGCTTATAAATTTGTAAACCAGACGTGCGTTTCATCAAAAGAATCAGGGCTGAACAGATGTTGATGTATTTTTTGGTTATTTTTTTCCTTGGAATTTCTCATCTTCTAGACTTAGTCCTTGTGTATAGCATTAAATTCATTTGAAATAGCAATATAAACATATGGAGACGTGCTATGATTGCCAATGAGACAACTATCCACCAATGTTCAAATGAAGTGGATGTAGGCAATTAAAGGCAACCGTACGGCCTTCAACAATTTATAACAAAAAAATTTATGAAAAACAAATATGACAAACATAAACAAACGACAACCACTGAACTATAGGCTATTCTTTTACAGTTAGAGGTTTCACCACGTTGCTTTTGTGACTTTGAAACTTTAGTCTTACAAATGTATTTCACTGTATTTCCCAACTATTTTAAGAAATGGTATTTTACACCTTTGCACATTAAAATTGAGGTTTTCTGCATTCTTCATGTGTAGTATAATTTGATGACCTGTTAGAAATAAGCAAGAACAATGTTGTAACCTTAAAGTACACATATTTGGCTGTCATTCTATGAATTTAAATAAAGAATGAAGGACTTCTAGACCTGGTATAAAATAAATTCAGGGGTAGTTGGCATGTATCCTTCATAGCATCCTTGAAATTTCATATCCTACCTTACTGCTTTTCATTAATTATCTAAACATATTGGCATAAAGAATCATTACCATAGACTGTCTAAATGGATTTTCAGCAGATGATCCATAGCCTGGCTGAAAAGTTGGTACTCCAAAGCCTGGCTGAGATGTTGGAACTCCAAATCTTTGTTGAGCTGGTGATCCTCCAAATCCTTGTTGTCCAAATCCAGTTTGAACTGTAAGTGGTGCCCCTGGTTGAGCACCAAGCCCTGCCTGACTTTGTGCACCAAATCCTTAATGAGGATGACCACCAAATCCTTGCTGAGGTTGAGCACCAAACCCTGGCTGAGCTGCATAACCAGCATTTACTAGGTGGCATTGTAGGTTGATTTCCAAAAAGTCCTAATATAGCATTTTTATCAACTGGAGAAGCTGGTTTTGTACAAAACAAGTCGATATCTTGAAGGTCAGAGGATGTTGATGTGGGTACCCCATCAGTTGTGGATGTGGATGTGGAACATCCCCATGGATCATTTGATGGAGATGTTGTTGGTGGATTTTCACTTTCAAAAAATGTTTCTAGCTTGTTCAAACTATCAGGAAAAGGAGGGTCATCGTAGTAATTTCTAAACTTAAAAGGACTGCTTGCTGTTTAACATGTTTTATATACTTTTTCATATAACCGACTTTTGATTCCGGAGTTTATATTTTTTCGACAGGTTACCTTCTCTGTGGTTGGACATCCTGTAACTTGGTCACTAAGAGCAACTTATAGAAGTAAAATCAAGCTTACGATCGGTACAATTTAGGGGGAAATTAATTTTTTTTATGTTTTTCATACACGTCAAAATCAACTGAAAATATTAAATTTTACCCAAATACTGCATCTATTATATGTTTGACTATACTGCTTTTGGTTGCTTTCACTTAATCGAATACTTGGATGTCCTTCCACAGATTGGGTTACCTGTCGGAAAATAATATAATCTGGAGTCAAAAGTCGGTTATATGTTTCCTGGACTTAATATTTGTTTTTCCTGAACATAATAAAACTAACTTATTCAAACTTCCCACTAATTCATTCTTTTATTTTCTATTTATAACTTATATTTTAACAAGCAACTATATCAATTTAAAGAATATAAAATTCATGTTCATTAATTTGGCCTTAAAATTGTTCAATTGTTGAGTTTTATGAAGCTTGATTAATTGATTATTGATGTTAAACGAAAACATCAACAGAAACGCTTTATCAAAATATAAACTGAATAAGCATAACTTTTTGGAATTGCTTGACAGCTTTTCAATGTATTTAGATTTTTAACTTTCTTAATGTGACAGCTATTAATGCGTGTTATGTAGAGTTTCGCCTGTCTGAAGTAGATCATTACAGACCTGGTATTTTAAAAATTGTTAGCCTTTATCATCAATACTACTAGCATACCCCCCCCCCCTTATTCTTGATGCCTAGGAACGAAACACATAAAAGTTTACCTCTACATAAAGGTAGTAAAATTCACTGTTTTTGATATATTTGCACTGTTTATATTAACACTCATTTCAACTCTTCTATTAAAGAATATAATCTATTACCTCAAGTTGACATACCTATGCTGTCTTTTTATATAAAGTTGATGATGGACAATAATAAAACATTCTTATCTTATGGATGTCAAAGAGTTCTTATGCTTAAACAATAATAATTAGCCAAATTTGATACATTGGATCTTCAAAATATTGAAACTGTAGTAATTTCCTTTGTCTAAAAACTTGTGAAATTTCCTTTACATGTAAAAAGTAAAATCACAAAAATACTGAACTTAGAGGAAAATCAGTTCGGAAAGTCCATAATCACATGGCAAAATCAAATAACAAAACGCATCAAAAACGAATGGACAAGAACTGTCATATTCCTGACTTGGTACAGACATTTTCAAATGTAGAAAATGGTAATAACATGATCCCTGCTCCATGCTCCCGCAAGTACAAACAACGACCTTAATAGAAGTTCTAAAGACAGCGATTCAAATATGAAATTCTTATTATTGGATAAACTTTATTCAATAGGCGTACATTATCGAAATAAAAGTTCACAACAGTTAGCCACAAATTGTCCTTGTCAGCATAAAACTCTTAATAGTAATGTGATGTCAAAGCTATATTGAAAAGTCATTATTACCAAGTGTTTAACCTTTACGAATTTGCGTAACATTTACCATCGGTATGTTCAATTTGTCGTAGGTACATTTTTAGTCATCCTATCCTCGTTTATGACTATCATCAAATACGGGATTCCTACATAAGCAACACGATGTGTTCCATCAATTGAAAAGGAACCACCAACTCGACTAGTGCAGCATTTGTTTGGTGCAATTCGTTATGTTTAATCTTTAATTGTCGTTTATTGTTTTTTTATCCGTTGTTGTTCAAAGCATCTTTTTTTTTCTTTTTATCGACGATTCATTTCGGTTTTCCTAATTTAAATGTCTTTTTTTATCTTGTTAATTTGTTCTGCTTTTTGATACCATTCGGATTATTTTAGTGAACGTTTTAGTTTTGTGACTTCAACAAGCCCCTTATTTACATGCAATAACTGCGTGGTATCTTTTCATTATCTCGATGAAATGGATGAACTACGGAAATTTGCCCTGATTGAAGAACCTAAATTATCGTAGAGTATTTGTTTGGTATTTAGTAATGCGATTGGCGATATTCATAGATGCCAAAGAGTTTTCTTCTTTGACCATAAAAAAGATTTAGTATACTTTCTTTTTAGGACTGTAAAATGAATGGAAGATTGTTCTTCTGTAAAGCAAAGCTTGATAACCTTTGTGAAACCAAACAACTTGATTAATGCGTACTCGATTAGTAACGACGTTCTTGGTAGAGACAGACATTCAAATGTTGTAATAGGGACTTTTGTATCATATGTTTATTTTCCATAAATTCTGGATTTTTTTACGGTTCCAGCATTTACATTCTGATATGAAAAGTTTGGGATGTAGTTTGCAAACAATCTACATCAAAATGTCCTTTTCAGACCTTTCATTATACCGGTCTTAAACGGCCTTCATCATAATAGTTTAGATGTTATATTGTGACTGCCCTGTGGTTTGGACGCTTGTATTGAATATACCAAGTCAGGAATATGTCTGTTGTTCTACCCGTTTGATGTGTTTGAGCTTCTGATTTTGCCATTTGATAAAAGACATTCCGTTTTGAATCTTCCTTGGAGTTTGGTATTTTTGTTAATTTACTTTTTGCTACTGTGGTAATAACTTGTGTAATTTCATTTTTGTGTTTGTAACATCACTGTGGTCTTCGTTCAAAACTTGATACATACATATGTTCGTTTTGCGTTCTGTTTGTATTTTAAAGACGGAATAGCTTATTTTGACATGTTATGATTAAATGACTTCGTTTAATCTACGTATCGACTCTATTTATGAGTGAAGATGTTCAACATGTTTGTGTTTATATTTACTCTCATGGTAACGCGCCAAATGTAACGTTCTTATTTATATTCTTGTTTATGAGTATATTTAGTATTACGTCATAAATAAATGGCGTTCTAGTATATATAATATTAATGTAACGCATGTTTAAACTGATGGATTCTCACCAAGAACATCCCTGTGATTATATTTATATACGACGAGACATATCACGAGATAATGCATCATGTAATGCTTTTTAAAATATCACTGTCTAAGGATAGGTTTAGTTATCAGCAACATTTATGCAAATTCCCGGTGCGAACTTATTGATAAAAAAAAAGAATCAATGATTTCTTGAACACTAGAAAATGAGATTTTATTTTAAGTATCACGTGTTTTGTTATTACGAAGCACGCACATATTGAAAGTATTTATATAGAATATAAGGGAATTAATGAAAAGCTTGAAAACTGGAAAATGCATTAATAAAGAGACGGAAGACAGTAGCAAGGTTTTTATTTTATTCTGTTCATTTGTGTATCCTTACTTGGTCCAATTTAGAATTCGAATATGAAAGTCCATTTTTGTCTTTTCATAACTATTTGTTTCTTGTTAGTTAAGACAGAGAGAATTGTTATAAATGAAGGATCATTCTCCGTAGTAAACAAAAAAAGGATCGTAGATAGTGAATTCACTACAGACCAGGTTGTTACCACGAAAATGATGTGTGCCATCAGATGTTTTTCAGAGGAGAAATGCTGTACAGCAAGTTATGATCCCTCAACTTCTACTTGTCGTCTTGATACGTCTGAGAACTGTTGTGTTGACATTGAGATTGTTGACGGATGGGAAACTTTCAAAACAGATAAGTATGGTAAGATCAATTATATAAATATTCCTGAAATTTGTAGAAGAAAAGGGTAAATTTGCTTGGGAAGTATTTTCTCAGACCTCACTCTTCAAAGATTGGGTGGAAAACTATTTTTCCCTGTAAACTAGGGATGTCAAGATATCTGAAATTTAATACTCGAGTTCTCGATCATGATACTCGCGAGTACTCGAGTACTCGGATAAATCTTTAACGTTTAGTGAAAAGTTTGCCTTTTTGTTTGGATCTGTATTTTTGTTATTACCTTTCATAAACCTATTTTTGATAAGATGAAATCGCTTGACATCTTAGCTAAAGACATGCATATTGTTGCAGAACTCAAACTGTGTGACTACAAAATATAACTTGATCCTTGGTTATGTGTATCGCTAGTCCATTTTCGTTTAAAGAGAACAATGAATAACGGACCACCGTTTCTAAAAAATACCCTATCATAATAGCAATTATTGTTTGTGTGTTCATGAACCAAATCAGAAAAGTGTCAGTAAAACCATCAATATGTACATTAAGTTCGACTTGATAGACAATCTGTACCATCTGTTCCCGTGGAGTTAGTATTCTATATATAACGACTTGTCTCATAATTTGTCAACAAAACATTTGACCTCAAATTACTTCTACAAGGACGTCATGACTAACAAACAAAAGTAAGTTAACGGCTTGTGAGTTATTAATTCATGAAAGTGTTAATCCGTGTACAAACACCGTTACAAATGTCTCTAATCAGTTGCGTAGTGTTCAACACAGGGCACTTTGATGTTGTTCTTGTTCTATGTTGTGAATAAATATTAGTTTTTTATTAGTATTACGAACGATATTTCGAAGGGAACTAACGTGAGGGGAAATGTAAGGAGAAATATCTTAAGGTTTATAAAAGGCAAACGAGTATTTGATTACTAAAATTTTCCTCGAGTACCCATCCTTCCGAGCGAGGACTCGAGTACTCGTTGCCATCCCTACTGTAAACATAGTTGTTAACCTAACGTTAGTAAATAAAAACTATAAACTATGTAAACTAGGTTTTAAGCAGGTAAAATTTAGCATCGTTCACTGACAGATAAAGTTCCTTTTTTTAGTTTTTGTATAGAATATTATGAAATGTTCACAGTTTTGTATCATATCTATTAGTATTTTTGTCAATCGTGTACATGTTGTATGTCTGTGATATATGATTAAACCGTTTTGGCAGCTGAGACCTAAGTATTGTCACTTTAACCAATTATGTCTACATGGGTTGCTCATTCAAATTTTTCATTTTAACAGAACAATAAACAACTGTCACAAGGCAAACAAGACTAATTTGTGCCACATGTGGAGCAGGATCTGCTTACCCTTCCGGAGCACCTGAGATCACCCCTAGTTTTTGGTGGGGTTCGTGTTGTTTATTCTTTAGTTTTCTATGTTGTGTCATGTGTACTATTGTTTTTCTGTTTGTCTTTTTCATTTTTAGCCATGGCGTTGTCAGTTTGTTTTAGATTTATGAGTTTGACTGTCCCTTTGGTATCTTTCGTCCCTCTTCTTGTACCATTTAAATATTTTGGCATATCAATATTTATAATAAAAGCACGATTATCATTTTAATAATAATGAGATATGGTATGATTTCCAATGATACAACTTTCTACCAAAGTTCAAATGATGTTGATGTAAACAGATACTGAGGATGAAGTTCTAGTTATGAGTAAATTCACCTAAGTGACTTAATTTGCAGAAATACAGTTGAGCAAACAAAATTCATGTATTTTGTGTTCAGCAAAAATATTTTTTATTTTTTAGTAAGAATTATCAAACAAAAAAATCAAGTTTATATTCAAGAAATGTAAATGATATTAATTATCAGCAATGTTTCCATTTTCCCTTCGATCTTACTGGATAATATTCTTAAGATCATGTACATAACTTTAAAAATAATCGAAAATATTAGGCAATGACGTCATGTATCAGTGCAGCAATGTCACGTGCCTAAGTTCATCTGAGTCAATTTATCAATGAAATACACACGACTTCATTCATACAATCGAACAACTAATCCAACGTTTATAACGCGTAGTAGTTGTTTTACTAACTATTTTATTTTACTCCATATTCTCAACAAAAACAAACATACAGTTAAGACAAATTGCCGATAAATAGAATAATAGCATTTTATATTTTGATACTGACTTCATCAGGTCGAATATCAGCTCGCCCTGCCGTGCTTGTTTGATATTCTTGCTGATAAAGTTTGAATTAAAAAAACGAAAATGTCATTATTTTATATATCCTACCATAAAATAGGAAGAATATACTAAGGGGACAATTAAATATATAAGCCAAAGAAAAACACAATACCACGTCAAAAAAAACCCTGATATATAGACAAACAACAATCTACAAACTACACAGAAAACTAAGGAATGAGCAACACGAACCCGAAATAAAAATACAGGCGAATATAGCAGGTACTCCGGAAGGGTAGGTATATTCTGCTCCACTAGAGACACCTGTCATTTTGCTCATGTCAAGAACAAATATCGTATAAAACCGCATTTATGATGACGTCTGTTAATCTTTCGAAGAGATGACCCCAACTTAACCAATAAGACTCATTGCTTCACGAAAGCTTCGATCTTCTATCAAAGAAATCATGATATGTAACGCAAGCTCTCGAATATAGCCGTTTATAAACGGGACTTTTATTTCTAACTATACCATTAAAAATTAGACAAAAGCATGTTTCAAATATTTTTATTTTCCTGTGTAAAATGTATTAAATTATTTCCCATAACAGGGTGGTTGCAAAGAAATGTTCTAAAATAATGGAGAATAGACATTTCAATATATTTAAAAAGAAAAAAGGTTTATAAGATTAAAATCTAAAAACAAATCCTTAATGGAAGATACACGGCTTTAATAGATGCTTCACGTTGAATTGAATGTTATGGTCTTTTGAAAATTTTGCTTAACAATAACTAAGTTCCTAAGTCAAGAAAATCGAAAAAAAAACATTTTTAAACAGCTTCATAATGGGATTTGCATATAAAAGATGTGCAAGCATTTTTCCTTGAAAATCAAGGATCCTTTTTGAACCTGTAAGAGGTGATTATAAAAAGATTGGAATCGGTTTTTATTTTATTTTATTTAATGTAAATTAGTTCCCACAGACAGATTGGTGAGATGACGGAGAATCGTTAAAAGTTCCTTCATATCTGACTTCTATGAGTGTGGTATTTTTCTGTGAAGATTCGGGGACTTAGGTTGAAAACTGTAGTAGCTGATTAGAAAATATATTTCTCTAATTCTATGGAATTTTATCCCTTTCCGAACCCATTGTATAAAAAAATTTAATCAACATGTGGTTGCCGGTGAAAAGATGATTTGATGATTTTAAGGGTCATAACCTTTTTAGCTAACTGGATACATCAAAATATGCTATTAGTTGTTAATGAAATTGACAACTTCGTGGAATGTGAAAAGCACTCGCAGGTTTTTCTCGTTTAACAAAGGAAATTTATTGTTTAACCATTAGAGAAACAGATTCTTACATAATTACTCGTGGATTATTGGATTTATCGCCGAGGCTCGAACATTAAAATTGATAATTTAACGATCTCGATTGGATAAATTCGATAACCCACTGGTATCAATGTACGAATCTATATGTATCAACATTTCCTCTGTCGCCTGACTGACCGATAACACCAATCTATAAGTCGGTTTTGCATTTTTGCAACCCCACAAAAAATGTATTTTCATATACCAAATATGTATATCCAATTTCCTCTCTTTTTGTTTCTATCAGAGTGTAATATAGAAAAGATAATGAAACCTAGTGGACATTGTATGAATAAAGCATTTTACAATAATGTATGCCTTTTTGTTTTTCTTTGTTGACATATCTGTTTGTTTTATAGTGATTATGATTATAACACAATGTTGACTGCTGTACCCCTATTTTTGACATTTTTACCTATTATATCTTTTTGGATTGTGCACACATTGTTGTCAATATGATGGAATTTTATGCGTCTGTTATACAAGTGAGAGGTTTAGCTAGCTGTAAAATCAGGTTTAATCCACCATTTTCTACATAAGGAAATGCCTGTACCACGTCAGGTATATGACAGTTGTTTTTCATTCGTGTGATGTATTTGAGCTTTTGATTTCGCCAAAGTACTTTCCATTTTGAATTTTCCTTTTGTTATTTTATAGTTTTGTAGATCCGTCAGAATACACAATGTTACAACGCTCAATATTTTCAATAATAAATAAAAATTGCAGTTTTGGGTCACATTGCAATATTGTTAACCAGATAACATGTTTTAAGATAACTACATCACAATAGTCTTTGAAATCTCAAAACATATGTGATGCTGTGATACTTTGATTTTGTGGAAAGGGTACACGACTGCGTGAAAATGGTCATAATAGTCTTATCCCGCAAATCCAAGACTTTTATGTCCCTGTCTCAGCAATCATACAAAATGTTCATTTAATTTCAGAAGCACCATGCACTGGTTGCATAAGCTATGGGACGTCATCTTACAAATTCTCTGAGGATTATAAACCCTGGAATGGCGCTAAGGTAAGTCTCGCCATTATACTTTAAATAATATATTACAGGTTATCATATATTTAGATATGTTTGTCCTTAGTTACAATGAAACAATATCAAATACTTTATTGTTAGGTGTATAATTTGAATTGTGAAAAATAAAGCATAAAAAACACAAAATGAACCAAAAGTTTATACTATTTTGAAATATGCAATTCGAGTCCCTAATCCTAAGCCTTGATAACTGTTGTGGTTTGTCATTATGTCGTCTAATCTTTTAATTACCAAACGTGACTTATTCCCGATTGTGACTGTTTTGCTGAATGTGAATTCGCATTACTATAAGACGTGTTTCTGTACTTGTTTATCCCAAATTCATGTATTTAGTTTACATGTTTAATGTTATATTTGTAATTCTCATCGGATTTTGTCAAATGTGTTGACGTCTTTTTATTATATTTAGGTGTTACGGATAGAAAAATTAATCACCGCCTTTATTAATTATATTAAATTTTGTACGATTATTTACGTTTGAAGTTGGATTCATAACAAACTGGACATATATATATTACAGTTAATTGCTATTAATAAGTATTGCAATATGCATTTTGTTTAAATTAATTATCAGTATTTAGTTCTGATATAATCTTAAATCAATCCTAATTCTATCTCACTTTGATAGTTTTTCATATGTGACGTCATGCTGTTTCTAAATTTCATAAATTCAAATGTGGCATAACGTTTGTACCTTTTCGCCATCGTATGTGACGTCACATTTTTGTAATTACGTTGACGCCTGGACTGATTCGGGTGTGTCTATTCTGTGTTAAACTTTAATAGCATTATGTATTCGGGTTTAGTTTTCTGTAATTAGTTAATACTTCAGTTTCATTATGTATATCTCTTTCATATTCATTTGTTAAAATTTACTGTTTGCAATAGCATGAATTGTTCTATATAATAAGGATGTTCTTATCCCGGGCATAAAAACAATGCCGTATTTGGCAAAACCTTTTCAACTTTTGATCTTCAGTGCTGTACAACTTTGTACCTTTTTCACTTTCGATCTTTTATATCTGGGCGTTATGTATTCGGGTTTAGTTTTCTGTAATTAGTTAATACTTCAGTTTCTTTATGTATATCTCTTTCATATTCATTTGATAAAATTTACTGCTTGCAATAGCATGAATTGTTCTATATAATAAGAATGTTCTTATCCCGGGCATAAAAACAATGCCGTATTTGGCGAAACCTTTTCAACTTTTTATCTCCTGTGCTGTACAACTTTGTACTTTTTTCACTTTCGATCTTTGATATCTGGGCGTCACTTGTAAGTCCTGTGTGGACAAGGCGCGTTTTTGGCGTATTGAATTTTAAACCTGATGCTTTTTGTTATCTATTAATCATGTTTTTCTTTGTCTAATATGTTCTCCTATTTATTTGTAATGTAGTCCTGTAATATTATGTTGTCATTTCAATGTTATATTTAACTTTGCCATTAAAGTGCGAGGTTTGGCATGCCACAAAACAAGGTTCAACCCACCACTTTTATTCCCCTTTAAAAGTGTCCTGTACCAAGTCAGGAAGATGGCCATTGTTATATTATTGTTCGTTTCTGTGTGTGTTGCATTTTAACGTTGAGTCGTTTGTGTTTTCTCTTATCTTGAGATATTGAGATCAGACGTGGCACGGTACTTGTCTATCCCAAATTCATGTATTTGGTTTTCATGTTATATTTGTTATTCTCGTGGTGTTTTGTCTGATGCTTGGTCCGTTTCTGTGTGTGTTACGTTTCGGTGTTATGTCGTTGTTCTCCTCTTATATTTAATGCGTTTCCCTCGGTTTTAGTTTGTTACCCCGATTTTGTTTTTTGTCCCTGGATTTATGAGTTTTGAACAGCGGTATACTACTGTTGCCTTTATTTGTATACTTCAACAACTTATTTGTTGAAAGGTAACTTAAAAGAAGTTTAATTTTTTCAATACCATGTAAAAATCACTTTTATGGTTTAGCGAAATAATCACATAAATATTTTACACAAACATAAAATTAGACGGATTTTTTTAAGGAATCTACTTTTATAACAAATGATATTCCTGGGATATTTAACCTGTTTCCTAGTTCTTTTGTATCAATATATTATCGCAGACCTGATATCAATGTTTAGGATTATCTTGACAGTGAAAACATCTGTATTTATCGCATTACATTTCTTGAAATAATTGCAATTTATACAAAAAGTTTAGTCTTCTCTCTTGATCACAAATACTGACACAAAAATTAGTACAACTGCATGCATGACTTCAATTCAACAACATGAACAATCTCCCGTAACATAATCTCAAGTGTGTATAGATTAAGAAAAGAACAGCATAAATGTTCTGAAAAAATATGAGTCTGTATGTTTTACACCTCAGTTTTATGTATAGGGATGGTTGATGTGTCAGTAGTTATAGAACTGCACTCGAACACTTATTGAAAAATAACAATACAAAAAACCAATGTAACGGAGGAAAATTGACAGAAAATATCAAATGGGGTATATGTGCACAGTTTGGATGAACCCGCCTTCTGGGTGACATTGCCATCGAAAGGTCAAGACAAAGTCATCGTAAATCGAGAGCAGTGTTTTAAATTAAGGACGGTATTACATAATTCGTAAAAAGGCGTATTATTTTGAACACGAGCGTTTCGTCTATGAAAGACTCATCATTGACACTCGAATAAAAAAACTTAGAAGGCCATATAAAGTTTTAAGCTGCATAGCATAAAAGGTCCAAAATTCCGAAAGGTGTTGCGAAATTTGAAAAATATACTGCAACTAGATGCAAGGTTTTATTAACAAAAATCGCTTGTTAAAACTTAAGGAAATCCAGAGTATTAGTTCTCCCTTTGACTTGGTATATATTTATAACTGCCTTCCGTTACCTACGATAAAATGTTTATCCATCTGTTCCAGTATCGTTGGTTCTTTTTCCGGCTGGTACGGTTACATTTTGCGCTCTTACTGAAAAAATATATGAGTTTAGCATTGGTTAGGGTTATAATGACTCTTGAGATTGAGGAAGTGTAGCGATGCTTCCATTGTCATCGTAGATAAAGAACTTCCCTCCGTTGGCCCCGCTGGACTAGTGTTACTTTACCTCAGTTTGTAGAGCGGTGGCTGGCTGGGACATTGGTCCGAGGTTTGAATCCTAGATATTGTAGTGTCATTTTTGGAACAAATCATGCCCAAAAGTTAATTTGTCAAAGGAAAAATCCAAGACGAATAATAGAGATTACATGACTTAAACAGGTTTGAGTTGGCTATCGTCATTATACTAAATTGACTCGTGAGGTAGGGAACGTGAAGCGGTGCATCCCTTCTTCTAGAAGATATATATGAGTCCGTATTGAGAACAAGGCTCCGTGTTCGGACGCCAATGGTATTGTTTTGAAAGACATATTGCGGTGAACATATGCCAGGTCTCTATGTATTCACAACTGTGTAAACAATATGTCTAATTCTCACTCACCCCCAGTCTAGACCCGTTTAGAGATTATCAGTAAGGCAGACTATTTTATGTCCGTTTAATCGTTATAATGGGGAAAATATTTTTTTTTTACAACAGATAAGCTGTGTGTGCTTGGGAGGTAAATTCCTTGAGGCTGAAACGACCGAGGAAAACAATTTCATTAAAGCTGAACTCAATACGATGAATACAGGACGTAAGTAAAGATCATCGTTGTGAATACAGGAAGTAAGTAAAGATCATAGATGGGAATACAGAAAGTAAGTAAAGATGATAGTTGTGAATACAAAAAGTAAGTAAAGATCATAGTTGTCAATACTGGAATTAGGTAAAGAGCATAGTTGTGGATACTGGAAGTTAGTAAAGATCATAGTTGTGAATACAGGAATTAAGTAAAGATCATAGATGTGAATACAAGAAGTAAGTAAAGATGATAATTGTGAATACAGGAAGTAAATAAAGATCATAGTTGTGAATACAGAAATTTAGTAAAGATTATAGTTGTGAATACAGGAAGTAAGTAAAGATCGTAGTTGTGAATACAGGAATTAAGTGAAGATCATAGTTGTGAATACAGGAAGTAAGTAAAGATCATAGTTGTGAATACAGGAAGTAAGTAGAGATCATCGTTGTGAATACAGGAAGTATGTAAATACCATAGTGGTGAATACAGGAAGTAAGTAAAGACCATAGTTGTGAATACAAGAAATTAGTAAAGATCATAAATGTGAATACAGGAAGTAAGTAAAGATCATAGTTGTGAATACAGGAAGTAAGTAGAGATCATAGTTGTGAATACAGGAAGTAAGTTAAGATCATAGAAGTGTATTCCATTATTAATTGATGATTGATTGATACTTAAAATTATTCTTTATTGATAAGTGTTCAGTCAAATGATTGAATGCTTAATTCATTGATAAATTGTTACCTGTATTATATTCAATCCGTTTTATTTTAATTTTGTGTTTTAAAAATACAACGGTTGCTTGAAATAGTACGTCAATACTGCAGCGTTGTTTTGAAAAGAACGTAAGAGCTACATATTCGTTGATAATAAAATATAGCATTATTTCCTCAAAATGAATTGAATGTGGGAAATCTGCATCTAAATCTTTTTAAATTGACGGGTATTTGAAACTCGCCCTTTCCTATCCATTTATATCTCTGAAACAGTATGAGCTACCACAAATCTGTAGAAAGAAATGAAATACAAATTTTCCTTTTAGCGATTGTTTTCCACCATTGTTGTCTTTAAGCTCAGAGACCGTATGAGCCTCCACAGCTGATTAGAAAAGTTCAACCATGGATTGCCATAAGAAATCTGAAAAAAAAACTTGCACCAATGTCATACTGTGGGCTGTGGGTTCCAGTTTAAAATTCCAGGCACTATCTTATAAAAGTAAGGCGGAAGATACTAAAGTGACATTCCAACTCATGGACCAAAGATAGGCTGACAACGTCATAATATAAATGAAAAACGACTAGTTCGGTAATAAGTCTCATTCAGTGATGTCATTTTCGGGGAATAGAGGATGGGATTGTGATTACGACAACTGGAACGTATAAATCGGTATCTATTTAATAGGAATGATCTTATATTTACCACTTAGAAAACTTGGTTTAATAGCTTCCTTAAAAGCAGCAACCCTCTTTCAAGTACATTGTGGTATGACACAAAAGCTCTGGAAAAAACATATCAACTGGGATATATACTATACTAGAACACACTGCGACATCGCAGGTCCGTGACTAAATTAAAATATATAACTACGCCTTATTTCAGCCTGGAATTTTAGTATTCGTATTGTTATTTGATAAAGTGATGTTGATTATAAGGTGCACAGTTTTATCTGCTTTCAAAATCTTTCTGTTCGAATCCGTCCTGATTTTCCTACTACAACCGGAAACTACTTGTAGATACATTTGTTGATCAATGATTGAATTTAGTAGTGTCAATCCCTTTATAATGACGAAGTTCAGGTGTGATTATGACCGGGGTGCGAATCCCAAATACACCGTTTGGTGGTGCACCTGACAGAGGCGAAACGTACAGATTATGTAACAAGTAAAAAGTACTATTGCTATCGGTATTGGATTCGACCAGGAACTTGTTAATTATCGGTAATATTAATTAGGTGGAAAACAAAAGGACCTGAAATGGTGTATTTTTACCACATTGTCCTAATTTAGGTATATATAAGGTTGAATTCTTTACTTCGTCGTTTTTACGTCATACCGGCTTACAAATTGAATCTCGTTATTTTAGTAGTATAGATATGCAGGTGCTGCTCGAATTTTGTTACACAGAAATGGAAAGTTTACAATTCGGAAATTGAGATCATCTCATTTTTTTGCAAAGTTTTGTTTTCAATTGACCCTTGTTGTCAAGTTCAATTGGATAAATGCGTTCAACACAGTCATCAAACTTTCAATTGTTCAGTGAGAAAACATCATCTTCATGGCGGAACTTAAAGTTAAAGGAAAATGATATTTTTCTTTCATTCTTCAGAAGACGGTCCTGTATGAAGTCTGTCTCAAATGAATAAAAATGTAATAGTCCTGTAACTTTCTCTAAAATGGGTTGTACTGATCGCGGTCGTTTTTAAATTCCATGGTTATAAATTTAACTTCAATTCTCTTTTCTTGTTTTTTTTTGTAAAAGAACCCCGACTTTAATGATTTAAGTACATTTTTATTTGTGACTAAGATATGAGGAGAAATAACCCCGTTGTTATTTTCATCAGGCTACGGCTACGATATTGTCTAAGCTTCTTCTATAGCGAAGATGTCCCATTGCATACATGTAAAATAACACCGCTATGCGTTCAGTACGTACAAGTTAAAGTTTGCAAATCCAACACACTTGGGGATGAATATTGTTCTACTATATACATATTGAGTACTTCATTGAATTAAATTATAGTCCATCATTTTTAATTCCCTCGAAAAAAAAAGATTGTGTAATGCCCGCGTCACACTGACCCGATTTTTATATTGCCCGCGTCACACTGTCCCGATTTTTACGCCGATGGCAACACGATTATGGAAATTTTCAAAATCGAGACTGATCGTATCCAGATCGGGCTATTCGTAGTGCCATCTTTAACCATCGTAGAACCATCGGCCACTTTTTCTAGCCTTCGGGGACAACTTCGGGAAGGGTTCTAAATTTTTTAACATGTTAAAAAATCCCCGAAGGTGCTTCCGATGTTTAGGGTTCGTATTGAGTTCGTATCACCATCCTCACCATCGTAATGTCACCGTGAATGCATCTTTGAACATCGTATTGCATTCGTGTTTCCATCGTTTCCATCGGGCAGTTTTGACATTACGATGTCTACACGAATGAATCACGAAGCTAACCGAAGGTCTTACGATGGCAACACGACTTCGTTAAGACCTCGTAATCCCGTCGTGATGCCATCGAATAAAAGTACGAAGGTGACAAGATGGAACTACGGCGGCAATAAATCCAGCTAAATGCAAGTTAATTTTCGCGCTTAAATACATTAAAAGTGCCATGCGCGATATGCACTGGTCAGTCTAATACGACAGTTAAGAAAGACGTTCACAAAACATGGACCTCATATCATATGATTTTATAAGAATAAGAAAGGCGACAGCGTTGTTTCTATTAATTCAAATGGAACAAGAAGAGCAGGTATTACAGGCTCAGGATTTACTTTTACAAATAAAATATTGTTTTTTGTCAATTTTTCATTTCAAATAACATAATAAAAATCATAAACGCGCCTCGTATACCAACACTGCAGGTACACGTATATAGGGAAACCAACTTTTTCTTCATTATTCTGATTTTTTATGTATCGTCTGAGTTGTTAACTCCATAAACATTTTGTTTTATTTCTATATGTCATATTTTGCCGCATTAGTTGCTTTCCCCACATCCTTCCTTTAGTCTATATTATTATGATATTCTCCTGGAAAGAGCTCTTTTTGAATAAAAGGGATCAACGAACCCATTACCTTACCTTTAAGATAGATCAGTAAACATGGGCATAATTATGGGTGATTATTCAGACTAGTGCACACATTTTACAGTTCAAACAAGGCTGGGAACAGTATATCTAATACTAATATTTAATATATATGTTCCTGAACAAGGCAATGCCGAGCGTGGCATCCCCTCGTATGTAACATATTGGGGACAAATATGGACACTATATTTGTATATGACATATGCAGAAAATGGTACATTGAATACGCATATTTGATACATAAACTATTTTTTAGAAATCAACCAAATTATTCAGTAACTGGAAATACCCACGATCTTCCGTCTTATGATTAAACAAAAAATTAAATGTACAATATGATATATATTCAATACTGATCAAATAATTTAAAACGCGTGATGCCTTCGGCAAATAATTTAAATGCATCGTAAGCTGTACACGGACGTCTTTTAGACATCGTATGGCCATCGCGCCATCATCGTAATCCATCGTGTAGCCTTCGTGATCCATCTTGTAGGCTTCGGCTGAGATATGAAGCTTAAATACCGTCTTCGGTTAACCTTCGTATGTCCATCTTTTGTTATCGTATATACTTACGGCACCTTCGTATAGACTTCGTTATTCATCGTACTTGCTTCGGTCACTTTTGGGTATTTTAACGAGATCGGGACCAACTTCGTACGAACTTACAATTTTCGTATTCGGGTGTCCATCGTATATAAAAATCGGGACAGTGTGACGCGGGCATATACGATGGACACCCGAATGCGAAAACTGTAAGTTCGTACGAAGTTGATCCAGATCTCGTTAAAATACCCAAAAGTGACCGAAGCAAGTACGATGAATAACGAAGTCTATACGATGGTGCCGAAATTATATACGATAGCAAAAGATGGACATACGAAGGTTAACCGAAGACGGGTATTTAAGCTTCATATCTCAGCCGAAGCCTACACGATGGATCACGAAGGCTACACGATGGATTACGAAGGCTGCACGTTGGATTACGATGATGGCGCGATGGCCATACGATGTCTAAAACACGTCGTGTACAGCTTACGATGCATTTAAATTATATGCCGAAGGCATCACGCGTTTTAATTTGTTTAATCAATATTGAATATATATTATATTGTACATTTAATTTCTGGTTTAATCATAAGACGGAAGACCGTGGGCTTGAAGGGTAAAAATTGACTCTGAGTCTCTGCATATAATGCCACCAAAATCAGGGAGAGGAAGAGGAAGAGGGAGGAGAATGAGTCGAGCAGGAGCTCCATGTTTTGTGAACGTCTTTCTTAACTGTCGTATTAGACTGACCAGTGCATATCGCGCATGGCACTTTAAATGAATTTTAGCTCGAAAATTAACTTACATTTAGCTATAGCTGGATTTATTGCCGTCTTAGTTCCATCTTGTTGCCGCCCGTACTTTTATTCGATGGCAACACGACGGGATTACGAGGTCTTCACGAAGTCGTGTTGCCATCGTAAGACCTTAGGGTAGCTTCGTGATTCATTCGTGTAGACATCGTAATGTCAAAACTGCCCGATGAAAACGATGGAAAAACGAATGCAATACGATGTTCAAAGATGCATTATCGGTGACATTACGATGGTGAGTACGGTGATACGAACTCAATACGCACCCTCAACATCGGACGCACCTTCGGGAATTTTTTAACATGTTAAAAAATGTAAAACCCTTCCCGAAGTTGTTCCGAAGACTAGAAAGAGTGGCCGATGATTAAAGATGGTTAAAGATGGCACTACGAATAACCCGATCTGGATACGATCAGTCCCGATTTTGAAAATTTCCATAATCGTGTTGCCATCGGCGTAAAAATCGGGACAGTGTGACGCGGGCATAATCATAAGACTTGACAAATTCAAGACAAACTTCACATTTGGCGATAAAATCAGGCAATACGGGTTATCATTCGATATGCAAATTTGACGAGTGAACAACATATGTAGATTTATAATTTCTAGCATAAAGTTATCGTAATGATGGTGGTATATAATGACAAAGCTGATATTTGTCATTGTTTTTCTCTACAGAAGTTTTATTGAATTTTTGCGTTAGACATAAGATGTGTTTCAAACCGCGACCTGCTATCCAACTCATCACACCGTTTGTATTTGGGCTTGTTAGTAAATGCAACATAATAATGTCTGGGTTTTTTACCAAACATATAGTTTTATGAAATGTCTGTCTTTTTCCCAACAATAATTCATAACACCAGCACATATTAAGTTTAACAACGATTTCATATTCATTGTGTTTACATCAAATGATGTATGATACCAAATATTTATTGTGATATAAATCTGTTTACTGTTGTGTTTGTAAATACAATCAAATCACATAAAAGATTTTTAAGAAATACAAGCATATCTAATAACCGGTACTACAGGATAAAAACAGTCTATTGTATCAAAAGTGTATTGAATCCTATGCAACATATATACGTAATTTTATAACTTTGAAATATTTCTGCTGTAGTAAAAGTTAAACCATTACGCTAATAAAAGCATTAACGTACACATTTGTACCGCACCAAATCCGCCTTAGTTTTGTCAATTTATGCCTCTTTAGTGATGCTCCAAGCCAAATATTGGTAAATCTCAAACTTTAAAATAATAAGTTTAATGCCATTGTACAATGAATTCATATTCTCAACATTACTTTTATATTAGTTTCATCCTCCCAAGCAATTCAATTTTTAAATTGACAAATACAATTTGCAGTTATCCCAGATTGCTCGGTTGTCCCACGGCCTCAGCAACTTAATAAAAAAGCCGTTAGCCATTAGAAATCCTTGCACACTTGGTTTATTGGCACTTTCATATTGTGAAAATCAGATACTTTTAAACGTGCTATCTTGATATGTGATAAACAACAGAAAAATTAACAATATTGCTGAATATGTTTTATATAATTCTAGAAATGTTACATTAATTATAGAAAAATGACTGCAAGAATCAAAATACAGAAAAATATTCAACGTTCAACCGAACAAATCATTAAATCACGAATGCGCGTAGAGCAGGATTTAACTATCACTTTTGTATCGAAATAAAGTAGAAAATACAAGGAACTTTATCTTTTCTACGCTTTTCATTTTTTTATGTAACGTAAAAACCTATTTGAAGTTAAGATAGAAGGGTATTTTTGCCCTGTTATTCAGATCAAAAGTACCTGTTTGTTTACTACTAAACTTCCGGGGACCAGTGCGCCTAATTTGCAATTAAAGGTATGTTGAATTGTTATGCACAATTTCAGGGTAAGGTATAGTTTTGACAAGAAATGACTGTCACTTTATTTGAACTTAAGACACGATATCTAATAGAAAGCAATTGGGCTATGAATCAGTGGTTTTATAAACTTTTATTCCTTATATATTTTGTTTCAGTCAATGGCTACTGGCTAGGAGGTTACAATTTCAACAAGAATGGAAGTTTTCAATGGATCAGTAATCCTGCGCAACCTATGACATATAGTGACATGGACTCATCTCAACCAAACAAGCCGACTACAGAGCTTTGTCTTATATACTGGAGGGACTTTGGATATGCTTGGGGTGATGGTACTTGTAACGCAAATCAACCTTACGTGTGCGAATTTGTTAAAACATAAACAAGCATTAGCATAGATGAATTGTACGGTGTCTTATGTGATTAATGTTTAAAAGTGCTGCCAAGTCGAAATTTAATACTAGTAAAAATCGGTGGATGGATGACTGTTATTCCTTAGACTTTTGAGGGCGCTGTAAAATCGCTAGAACGTTTTTGAGTACTTTGCTACATGCCATTTCCAAGAGTATCACTTAAAGCATTGGACACTAAGTTTATTTTTAAACTACATTTATGTGTGTAAAGTTATTTGTTGTTGTGTTATTCTGCGAGTTATAATTGTCTAGGAAACACACTGAAGATGAATTTATAGTGCTATCTTAAATGAAAATTCACCATTGATAAAAATTATCAACTGCTTAAATTTTATGTATTACCTTTTCACATTTATTCATAAATAGTAATATATCAGAAATTTTGATTAACAAAGGTACTACTTGAATATGTATATCTAAAATGTAGTTGCTGTTCGATCGCTCTTTTCTTAATTTAAGAACTTGTCACAAATTGGTAGTAGATGAATTAAATGTTATAAAAACTTACTGCAATTCATAAAACACATCATTTATAGTTTCATAAAATGTCTTCAACTCCAAATTCTGTAACATCTTAAAATCCGGAATGGTCATATAGATCCAACATGGCTGGATAAACAAAAAACAACTCAGGAAGATGTTATCGAAAGGCCCAAAATATCGAATTTCACTGTCTATCAACAGGAAGAACAACTTCAGAATACTAATGGAAGCAGTTGGGAGACTGTTCCAGAAAACGATGAAAGCAGTAAAGCGTGAGACAGACAAACCAAAATTGGACACTTTAAAGGGATGTAACTCCCACATAAATATTGAGTCAGCGCTGATATGGATTGAAAAGCACCTACAATGTTGATTTTGTATATTATTTCCATGTCCAAATGACATTCTGTCCTAATTTTCTAACTCATCTGAGTATTGTTAATGTAAAAAAAATGTACTAAAACTTTAACATAAATACTATTATTCTTTTAAGAGAAATTTAGTCACGAATGCATTTCATTTTCTAATGATGTTATTCCCCGAACAAATTACATTGGTGCTGATTTTCGATGTCTTCTGATAAATGCCATCACACTCCGATAATTAATGTAGGCTTCAGAGCACTAAACTATTGAATTCCCGTTTTAACCAGTAACGCGCATCTGACGTATCAAATTATAAACCTGGTATCTTTGATTATCTTTTAGCGACATTTCCGAAGGACAACACTTCAAGAATAATCAATCGGTACTGATTTTCGAACTCATTCATGATATTGCTGATATTAATCTTAAAATTCTTCAATTTGATGTAAAAGTGAGAACAAAATCGATTTCTATAATGTAAAAATTTTAGGGGGAATAGTTAAAAAATCGGAGTGTTTCTTAGTGTCGAGTTGCAAGTTGCGAGTTAAAAAGACCCGAGATGCGAGTTACAAAAGTCGAGTTGCAGGTTAAGAAAGTCGAGTTACGAAAGTCGAGTTGCGAGTTATGAAAGTCGAGTTGCGAGTTACGAAAGTCGAGTTGAGTTGAAGGAGGAGTTGCAAGTTACAAAAATATTATGTTTCTCTAATTTCTTTTTTTTTTTTTTTTTTTTACAACTTCAGATACTTTATTTTACTATAATAATAGTTGTTAACAAATCTCCTTAATGTTACAACAATGGCATTAAGGTTCTGCCCTGTATGGTTAATTACCAATAAAACCAGGGGATTTTATTGGTAAACTTTTTATAATTTTACATACATGTAGTATTGCGTGTTAGTTACAATTAACAGAGTAATAGCTGTCTACAACATGTACTTTACTTCACAATGAAAAGAAAAACGGAACTTTGACCGTCTTTTGTTTAGCTTTTAGTTTTGGATTAATCGAAAGTGAAAGAGCATGGTTTCGATCGGATTAAGAGGTCAGTATAATTGAATTATGGTAGTTTTTAGATAGTGTCTTATCTTTCAAGTACGCTAAACATTGAATGATATACTATATATGATAATCAAACAAAAAAAGTAAAAGGCAATTTCGTTAGAAATTTGTCTTCTTTTTATTTCAATGACATTTTTGTGATTCTCAAAAATGTAGGTCAATCAACTATAAATATGACAGCCAAAGAATCAATTTTCTAAAATTTTTCTTTGAAATTTTCTCAAAAAGGAATTTTCCGGATGATATAAAATTTGTGTATCAATTTCGTTTTTTAGGACTGACATCATATTCACATATTTGGTTCTCTTTTCGGATAAATAAAAACATTTATAAATCACAAAGCAAACAATTGTTATAATATGATTAAGTACATGATAATCCACATCTTCAATTTTGTACCCTACTACAAGATTTTGTAGACAAAAAACATGTTGCCCAATATTAAGATACATAAATATTTTGTGTAGAAATGTCCAATAATTTTTTACCCATGTGCATTCAAAGAAAAAATGATTATAGCTATCAGATTTAGAACATAGTTCACAGTTTTCACTATTAACTACCTTCCAGCGATACAAATTATGGTTAATAGCTAAAATATTATGCATTAATTTCCATCTAAACATTTTTAATCTATTATCTTTTAAAAAAAGAAAGGTGAAAGATAAATTTTTCTTAATGAAATATATCTTATAATTTCTTTAGAGAATTTTGATTGCAGGATTTGAAAGAGTTATGTGATATTATTTATAAGAGTCTATATGTTGCAAAGTCACGCACGCTTAAATTTCTTGCAAGAGATCGACATTGTTCATTTTCTAAAATAAAATAGGATATACTGTAAGATATAAGACAAAATATATGCCGTACTGAACAAATTAAGCATAAGAAAATAAATCATGTAGACAAACGAAATATTCTTTCAAATTATCGACATCTCACAGAATATGGCACTGTGTTAGGCCTAAAGTAAATCAAAGGTACCAGGCTCAGTATAATATTTTCTATGCCAGACGCGCGTTTCGTCTATACAAGATTCATCAGTGATGCTTGAATAAAGGATATTCATTAGCATACCAAGTGCTAACTCTTCGTCTTGTCTTTCGCAAAGGTTTAGGGTGATATAGTCACAATTATTGCACTTTTAACTTAGGAAAATATCTCATGAATTAGTCAGAATTATGATATGCTATGTGCTTTATGTGATAAATCAAATAGTTTTGAACTTTGTTAACTTTGTGATGCAACCCAAAGTGGAGAGTGCATATATATACCAAATAGTTAATAATCATTTTCATGGTTCATTAGTCAGTTCTATTTTTTTCTTGTTTGTCTGTTTTTCAATACTATAAGTAATAGATACACTATATTTGGTTTATGGAATGATAGGAAGGTGTATATATATGTTTGGCATGTTTCATCTGACTGTGGTTTATGGAATGATAGGAAGGTGTATATATATGTTTAACATGTTTCATCTGACCTTGACCATATTTTCATGGTTCATTGGTCAATGTTGAATTTCTCTGAATTGTTCTGTTTTTTAAATACTTTTTAAATAGCTAACAACTCTTTGAAACTGCACTTTTTTCATATTAATGTAAACACGGTTTGACGTTTCGAATTCATACAGACAATTCAAACTTCATTTAATCAATTTCCCACCTACTGCACAATGAGTTTCGTGTCAAAATAAAAGTTAAAAGAGTTATATTTGTATATTTGTCAGCATGTTATTCATAAATTAACTTGATTGCTTTGTGTATGATTAACCCTTTTTTTAGAAAGAATAAATTAAATATTCCAAAACTGCGTCTTTTGTCTCTTTTACAAAAGTATCTTTGACAGCTACATGTATAGAATAAAGAATGGAAACGGGGAATGTGTCAAAGAGACAACAACCCAACCAAAATATACAAGTCAACCCCAGGCCACCAATTGGTCTTCAACACAGCGAGAAATCCCACACCCAGAGGCAACCCCGAGCAGGCCACGAAACACAATGTACACAAGATCAAGAATATGGACGCCATTCTATGCTCCGAAACAAATAGATGAACCAAAATTATAAAAATATACAAGACCAACAAAGGCTAGAGGTTAGGACAGACGCAAAAATGCGGCGGGGTTAAGCAGGTTTCATGAGCGCTCAATCTTTCCCCCTTCACCTCTAGCCAATGTAAACATATATAACTTAAATGTACACAATTTTGAGTGTCACTGCCAAAGAATAAATTTTGGAGTACCTAACAAATACCTCTGCAGCTGCCCCAAAGAGCCCGCTCTTAACGAAATCTGCAGAAGGGGTCTTTTACATATATGTACTATAGTTTAGTTGCTATCTCCCTTTACGTTTAATATGACGGTGCTAGCTATGAAATTGAATAATAATTAAACTACAAGCCATCCGCTGAATTTCAAAAGGCTTTCTGTTTCTTCAGAAAATAACCATACTTTGCGTAGTTATTATATAAGCAATCCATTCATTTTTTTTCACACCAGAGGTACACCAAAAAATTAAAACAGATTTCCCCATTTTCACGCAAATCTAATTTTGTAACTCGCAATACGACTTTTGTAACTCGCAACTCGACTTTCGTAACTCGCAACTCGACTTTTGTAACTCACAACTCGATACTCGACAAGAAGTGAATCTCAAAAAATAGATCTGCCTTGATATTCAAAATGATTCAAGATAATGATGCTACGAACTTTTGACCAAAATTTCTCTAAAAAAAATGAGACCTGTTAGAGTCAAGAGTGTTTAAAGAGTTGAATGAACATCTGCATTTCCATGAACCCACGTTTTGCTTCGCTTAGGGAGACAATTAAGAATATCTCATTTCAGTAATCTCTAATATATATATTCAAACAAGAGGACACACGCTGAAATGTCTCCCCTGCATTTTTTTTAATCATAATTGAATGAAAATTATGAGGTAAATGTCAAATGAACCCTTCCAGACAGACATGTTAATAAATGAACCATGACAATGAGGTCAAGGTCATATAAACCCTGCTAAACAGACATGTACACCTTACAATCATTTCATTTACCAAATCAGATTGACATTCTGCTTATTGTATCTGAATAACTGACAAAACCATGAACAATTAACATTGACCATTGAAATATGAAAATGAGGTCAAGGTCAGATGAACCCTGTTTGGCATTCTAATTTTAATGGATTGCAGGTGAAAACAGTATATCTAAAGTCTGGCACAACCTCCGAAAATCAAAAAGGTAAAAACAATATATTATGAAAAGACAATTAAAAATCGCTGGTTAAAAAAGTAAAATTTTCGTTTGCAAAAACTAATATTCGTCAGGTCAGCTACTGTCATCTGTCTCGTCTCACTTTGCGTCCGTCGGTCCGCCCTTCTATCTGTCAACTCTTTACATTTCCATCGTCTTAACTAATTATGGTGCTTTAAGATTGTTTTCAGGGGTGGATTTAGGCGGTTTTAACTTGAAACTTTAATTTATCGTAAATGGGCGTATAAAAAAGAAGATGTGGTATGATTGCTAATGAGACAACTCTCCACAAGAAAACGAAATGACACAGAAATTAACAACTATATGTCATCGTAAGGCCTTCAACATTGAGCAAAGCCCATACTGCAAAGTTAGCTATAAAAGGCCCCGAAATAAAAAAAATCAAACAATTCAAACCAGAAAACTAACGGCCTTATCGAAGCATGGACAAAACCATTTCTACAATTGTCATTTGTTATTATTCACATATCTCATATATGCAACTTCACATCTTTTTTTTAGTTTTCAATTTTAGTGATTCCACCATTGATTACCATAATCTCAATACGTTTCATTCTCTTTTTTACACTTTAACAAACATGGCTTGTCTTGCATGGATAGATGGTTCTGATAAGCAAATGAGTAGGTCTGGTAAGGGTCGATTTTTGCCTCAAATTTCAGGTTCATCCAACGAAAGATTTTAGACACTTTTTAAACACTTAAGTGTCTATTGTAGTTGATTCAATAAGTATATGTAAAAGATTTTACTTGATTTACTCATTAAAAACGCCCCGATTCTAGCTTAAATATGAAAAATCAATCAAATATGCCAAAAAATGTCACTTTTCGGTTAGTTTGTGTCAAAAATGAAAGTGGCCGCATCCGTGTTCATCCTCAACCTTTATATATGTTATGTATTATCACCAAATACAACTTACATTTCAATATTAAGAATGAACACGAATGCGGCCACTTTCATTTAGGACGGAAACCGTCTTAAATATAACTAAAATGCAAAAATTGTGAAGATTTCAGTAATTTAGCATGACTTAATGATGCTAGTACCTGATATATGTGCATTATATTGTCAAACACAGCTCATATTCATTTAGCAGAACCATTCTACTGTCCAATAAATAACTAGAAGTATATCTTTTAACAATTTTGTAAAACTGTTATATTTTGGGGCCAAAAAGGGGTCTTACTGAACCTACTCCTCTAAAATTCTATCGGGATAAAATATCATCAGGCAGATCAAATGTTAAAGATGATATTGTTAATTTTTTTCCGTAGGGCGGATCCCGCCATTTTTAAAGGGGTTTCAACCATATGTCCCCAATCAAAAGCACTGATTGTGACAAAAGTAGGGATTCTAACCCCTGAGTGAGGAAGCACTAAATATCACTTTCCATGATGTATGTTTGTATATATTTTTTAAATTCTTAGGAATCCTGTATAAAAGATATAAGGAGATGGGGTATGAGTGCCAATGAACCAACTCTCCGTCCAAATGCCCTTTTTAACTGGTTTGCAACATAATTTCTCTGTTTAATGCTACATGTACCTGCTCAAATTGGCTTTCTTTTTTCAAGTTATAAGTACATTTATTTACTAAAGAAGAAATTATTGTACCAAATAACATTTTGCCAATTAGCCTTATTAGGGTAAAAATATTGTACAAGACAGCTGGTACAAGAACTATCCTGACTATTTGTCAATTTGAATTTATTTTTTTAGTATAGCCTGATTTTAATTAATCTACCTTGTCGACTTTATTAATTCTATCCATGAAAAGTTAACTATACTGTAGTAAAACATGTACGGTTAATAAATGTATATCTTTGTCAATTTTTTATTTATTCTGCTGCAAAGTGAATACAATCATGACAAACATTTTATTATTGTGCTTAAACGTTAACCATGATTGTGATGACATACATGTAGGATAAGTGTGAGTTGAGAGTCTGCTAAGTTTTCATCCATAAGATTTTATATGACAGATTTTTATATGTCAATATTTGTGTTTCAATATAAAGGGAAGATGTGGTATGATAATTGATTGTTAATGAGGAAACTCTCCGCAATAGCCCAAATGACACAGAGGTAAAAAACTACAGATCAAAAGTCGTTTTAATTTTTGCAAAGACAATAGTCAGCTGTAAAAGGCCCTGCAATGACTAATGTAAAACAATTCAAATGAGAAAACTGATGGCCTATTTATGTACAAAAACAAATATGTGACACAGCAACAAAATACAACCACTGAATTACAGGTTCATGACGTGGGACAGGAACATACAGAATGTGGTGGGGTTAATGTTTGAAGGTGCCAACCCTTCCCCTTAAATTGAGACAGTGGTGTAATGGTACAACATATGGGAAGGCTTTTATCAATTTGTATTATTCGAGAAAAATGTGCGAAATGAGTTGAACGAATAGTCATGAATAGTCATGATCCTTGTCTAACAATCTTTATGAAGCAAAAAAAAGTGACGAGCTTTGTACGTACATAAAAGTCTGTCATAAAATTAAAGATTTCAGTAAATTTGCATTTTACAAAACTTTTGTTACTGCTGTATTTCATATGTTATCTTTTATTCTACTGTCAAATACATGCCTATTTAGACTAAAATTACATGCAATAGAAATTAGCCCCAAAAAAAAGGAAGCTATAGATGCAGTATGCATTTTATAAATGTAAATACAATGTATGTACTAGGGCCTAATTTGACCCTGAATTATTTCAAGTGTTTTTTGGCCTAGGACTTTTTAAAACTATTAAACTATTACAAGTAATATACTATGCTATTTGTAATTTCCTTTCTATTTAAAGTACATTTTGTACAAGTCGGAGGATAATGTATTTAATAAAAACACTTCAAGTATTTTAAATTGCTTTCCAGTATTAAATTTTTATACAAGCCCCCCCCCCCCCCCCCTTTTCATTCAAAAACCTTAAGAGGCACATACTCATTTTTTTTTGTAATTTTGACGTTTGAATAATTTTTATACAACCGACATGTCTGGATCATCAAATAAGTATTCTATTGCTTTAAAAACATGACACATTTAATATTAGGGCATTTAAGATATATTTATTATTTAAATGTTGAAAGCTCCAAATTTTGATAGTTGTAATTCTTCAGTTCCAAAGTTGAATATATAAAAGTAGTCATTTTGTCTATAATATATAGCTCATTGCCCTGAAACCTTGTTCACAGGCTTTTAATTTAGAAAGCTCTGGTCACACTAAGTTGGTTAAAATCCGTTAAGTCCTACTATCCTATTAGATTTACTTTGTTTACAAATATAGACTCTAGTGTGAACATTACATATCTTGCCATTTTTGTTCATACACCTTTAAAAAAAAGTCTTAAAAAGGAAGTACATTTTGTATTTAAAGAGGTTGAAATTACATGTACACTGTAAAAAAAACTTTTGGTCATGAATGGACCAGCTGAAAAAGGTTAAAAATAAGTATGTCTGAAGCTGTCGAGAGAATATAACACCCACTTAGCGTAGGTACAATTTTTAAAAGTTTTCATTTATTGTTTTTAACATGTTAAAGAAATGCACTCGGTACGAAATAACTGTGCTGAACAGTTAACAGTAATATGTTGAACAGAGGCCTAATAAGCTTTTAAAATTTAAAAAAAAAAATTTATGACAAGACCGCTTTTCCTGTTAGGTAGTAAAAGTTTTGTTTTTCTCTCATGAAGGTTCTGTAGGATCAAATACATTGTAAGAATAGTGAATGATAATAAATGCATGTAATATGCACAATACATTTGTAAATAAAGAAAATAGACATGACAATGAAGAATAATGGGGTGTTAAATTATAAGAAATACAGAAAAATGAAGAAAAAAAAGTTTAATAGAGATAAATGGTATAAAGAATTAGATAAGAAAGAAATGAAGGACACTCCATCCAGACCATCATGCACCAGTAAGAAAGTTAGTTTTGTAAAATGATTCATTTTTAAAAAATAATTTAAAGTCTAGACGGGAAATGTTCTAAATTTTAAGTGTGCATGCTTAACAAAATCACCAGCATTCGCATTCAAATATTCTAGGTTTACAACAAGAAAATTGTGTTTGCATATATTATATTACTCCAAGATTACTCTCACGTCCAACAGCTGTTTTGGCAGAAAAGCTTGGACAGTCCCACATCTCAGAGTAGTCTCGGACTTTCATAGGCCATTTTTCTAATAGAATTGCCATATAAATCATTAAGACCGAAGTCCAAATTTCTATATTGTTCAAAGAATCTGGTTTCTTATTAACCACAGTCAGGGCACCTCCTTTCAAAACAAAATCACCATCCAAAGTTGAATCAGACCTGCAGCAGATTTTAACAATAAACCTAAATGAATAAACTCACCTCGCCAAATTTTTTCCTTAATGGAGTATGGCAATTATCGTAGAGGATGAACTTTTTGACTCTTTATAATAACACAATATTGCAGTGGTTGTGTCAAGTTATATCGTGAACTGTTATTGCGATTAAATGTTTTTCCGAATGCTTTATAATTGAGGATGAAACATTCTTATATAAATACTTGATCCTGATTTGAAACAGACAGTGTTAGTTTTTACACATCTTATAAAATGCTTATCTCTTGATGGTGGGCGTTTACTAACAAAGAAAGGAGAAAACTTTAATTTCTAGAATTCAACTGTAAAAGCATATAGATATATGCGTTTCCAAAAACTAATTTCTTTTTAATGCATTTTGATATTTTTCATTGTTTGTTAGTATTATCTTTAATAAAACAGTTGTCGCAGTACTGGTGCAGTGGCGGGATCTGGCAAGATGACAGGGGGGTCATGACCCTATAATTCTACGTTAGACCATATGCTAAAATATTCTACTGTGGTACCACAGGGAAGTTGTGTTTTTTATAAACGGCTTTCTCTTGTTTACCAGAGCGGCCGGTTCATCACTGTTACCAGTTTTGAATTTTATCCTCCGAGTACCGAGGAAGCGTTATTCAAGTTATGGCCTAGCGTCAGTGTGGGGTCGTGCTCCTCATTCACTCTGATTTTGCTTAGAAGAACTTTTGATACTTCTGTTACCAGAAGAACACCTACTTGCCAATATTAAAAATGACGGCGGTTTGTATCGACTTGCCAGGCCTCGTTTACTGTTTTTCCCCTGCGGCCGATTTGATTCCACATAAAGATTTCTTGAATTATTTATTATTAGGAGTTGCGGAATGATTGCCTATGAGACAACTCAGCTGTAAAACAACGTTGGTATTAGCATCTAAAGATAACCGTACAACCTTCAATAATGAGCAAAACCGTTACCATATGCGGCCTTTTTTATTCCACACAATATTTCTTAAATTATTTTAATCTTTAATTAATAACATTGATGTCTTTCCGTGTGTTTCATTTATCCCTGTGCCTGTTATATTGAATCTTATTGAAGCAGCATGTAGAACAGTATGTGAACTTCTATTATGATTTTTATTATAACTTGCTCCACAGGAGGCCTACATTAGCGACGTCAGGAATCTTAATTAGAAAACCTTAAAAAGTTATAACATCCTAAATATACCAAAGTGTCAATAGATAAAAGAAAACGACGGAACATGTCATGAAGTATCAGTCGTTGTGTAATGCATATAAAAGTACATTGCCTAATGATTATTTTAATTATTACCAACATTTATGCTTATTCCCAGTGCGAACTCAAAAAATGTTGATGCGTGTTGAATGCAATAATAAATAATTAAAAAAAAGAATCAATGATTTCTAATTCAAACAAAGTAAGATTTGAAACCTAAGACATTTAACCTGACGCATATACACGAGCAAATGATATTGCATAAGTATGACGTGTTTGGTATTTTAGAAGCATGTAAATATTTAAAAGTATATATAGATTATAAGGGAATGAATGCAAAGCTTGAAAACTGGAAAATGCAATATTAAAGAAACGGTAGACAGTGGCAAGGTTTTCATTTTATTTTGTATGTGTTAAGCCTAAATTGGTCCGATTAAGCTTTCGAATATGAAGGTTCATTATTTTATTTTCTTGACGAGCTGTTTCCACTTCGTTAAGACACATAGAATTGTGATAAATAAAGCATCATTTTCCGTAAAACATAAAAATAGGATCGTAGTTAGTAAGTTCACTACAGACCATGTTGTTGCCACGAAAACGATGTGTGTCATTAGATGTTTGTCACATGAAAAATGCTGTGAAGCTAGCTATGATATATTAAATTCTATTTGTCGTCTTGATACGTCTGAGAACTGTTGTGTTGACATGGAGATTGTTGACGGATGGGAAACCTTCAAAACAGATATATATGGTAAGATCACATAAATCTTGCTGAAATTTGTAGAAGAAAATGGTTAATTTGCTTGGGTAGGAAGTAATTTCTAAACCCTTACTCATCATAGATTGAGTGGCACGGTATTTTCCCTTAAAACACAATAGTTAACATGGTCAACCTAATGAAAGTAAATAAAAACTGTAAACATTAGTAATCTATTTCTCCAGTTTAAAATTTTTATGACAAATAAAGTTCTCTTTTTAGTTTTGGTAGTGGATATTATGAAATGTTCACAGTTTTTGATCAGATCTATTAGTATTTTTGTCTGTTGTGTTGTATGTCTGTGACGAAAGATTGAACTGTTTTGGCAGCTGTTGTACAATGAAGGTCACCTTAACCAATGATGTCTATTAGGGTTGCTCTTTCAAGTATGTAAAACATCGGAACTATAAACAACTACATGTTTACATGAAGTTATTTTAATTGAATTGTGACACAGTGGTGACTGTTGTGCTTCCATTCTGACAATTTAACCTATTATGTATGTTTTGTTCACGCATCGTTGTAAACATAATGAAGTTTGATGCGACTGTCATACAAGTGAGAGGTTTATCGCTACAAAACCAGGTTCAATCCAACATTTTCTACATTTGAAAATGCCTGTAACAAGTCAGGAATTCAAGTTGTTGTCCATTCGTTTGATGTGTTTTATCATTTGATTAGGGACTTTCCGTTTTGAATTTTCCTCGGAGTTCAGTATTTTTGTGATTTTACTTTTTATAAAGCAAACATGAGGTCAAATTCGAAAAAAAACTATGCATTTGTGTCTGTAAAGAATATTATATAACGATCAATTTAGTAAAAGCACGGTTATCGTTATAATAACAAGGACAGTTGTTATGATTGCAAATGAGACAACTATCCACTAAAGTTCAAATGATCTGGATGTTGTAAATAACTACCGAGCACACAGTTAAGTTGTCTAGATATGATTAAATGCACCTTGTAAATGACTTAACTTACAGTTAAACAAACAAAATTCATGTATTTTGTATTCAGCAAAATTATTTAATTCTATTTTTTGCAGTTAACATTTTCCAACAGAATAAAATCTTGCTTATATTCAAGAAATTCAAATAACAATACGCCATTAGCACGGCAAAAAAACAAAGCTACACAGAACCCGAAATCAAAACAAAGGTAAATATCAGGTGCTCTAGAAAGGTAGGTAGATTCTTATCCATACAGACACCTGTCATGTAGCCCATGGCTAGAACAAATATTGAGAAAAGCCGCAATTATGATAGCGTCTGTAAATAGTTATCAAAGGTACCAGGATTATAATTTAGTACGCCAGATGCGCGTTTCGTCTTCATAAGACTCATCAGTGACGCTCATATCAGAAAAGTTAGAAAGGCAAGCAAATACCAAATTGAAGAGCATTGATGATCCCAAATTCCAAAACGTTGTCCCAAATACGGCTAAGGTAATTAATGCCTGGGATAAGAAACCTTTTGAAGAGATGATACCCACAAAACGCAAGCTCTGGAATATAGCCATTTTTAAACGGGACTTTTATTTTTAACTGTTCTTTTCAAAAGCAGATGAAAGCACGTTTCAAATATTTTTATCCTGCGTAAAATGTATTAAATCATCATAAATAAAATATTTGACATTGTTTTTCTTTCTTTTTTCTTTTTCTTTGTTGACATATTTGTTTATTTGTATTATAGTTACTAAGACTATAACACAATGGAGACTACTGTATCCCTATTTTGACATTTAAACCTATAATGTGTAGTTGTTTTTTACGCATATTGACTTTTATGCGACTGTCACACAAGTAAGAGATTTGGCTAGCTATAAAACGAGGTTTAATCCACCAATTTCAACATAAAGAAATGCTTTTACCAAGTCGAAAATGACAGTTGTTTTACATTTTTTTGATGTATTTGGGCTGTTGATTTTGCCATTTGATATGGGACTTTCCATTTTGAATTTTCCTAAAAGTTTGGTATATTTATCATTTTACATTTTAGTAGATAAGACTCAATATTTTCAATAATGAATAAAAATTTCAGGTCTAAGTCATTGTGTAGCATTGTTCACTAGATAAGATGTTTTAAACAACTACACAACAATAGTCTTTGAAATCTCAAAACATATATGCTGTGATACTGTAATTTTGAGTATCGGTAACATGACTGCATACAAATGGTAATTTTGGTCTTTTCCTAGAAAGCTAAGACTTTTTTGTTCATGCCTCAGCAATTATGCATAATCTTCACTCAATTTCAGAAACGCCATGCACTGGTTGCGTCAGCTATGGGACGTCATCTTACAAATTCTCTGTGGACAGTAAATCCTGGGCTGACGCTAAGGTAAGTCTCTCCGTTATACTTTATATGTATTACGGATTATCTTATATGTAGAAAAGTTTGGCCTTAGTTACAATGACACAATTACAATTACTTTATTGTTAGGTGTAACATTTAAATTCTGATAAAAAATAAAGCATACATAACACATAAGCTAAATAAAATACACAAAATAAAGCAAAAGTTTATATTATTTTGAAAAATGCAATACGAGTCCTTAATCTTAAACATTGATAACTGTTGTATATTTCGACATCTTAATGTGTAGAAAGGTAACATAAAAGTATAAATTTTTTTTCAATATCTTGTATTGTATGTGTTACCATATAAAATTATTTTTATGGTTTGGAGAAATAATCACATAAATATTGAACACTAACATAAAACAAGTTTGATTTTCAACGGTTTTAAAGGATGACCACATACAGATTTTCCCAAGGAATCTACTTGTATATCGTATGATATCCCTTTGATATTTAATCTGTCCTTTCTTAGCCATATCAATGATTATGATTGTGTAAACAGTCAAAACATTTATACTTTTTGCGCATAGCATTTTCTACACAAGGAAAGGTCTGTACCAAGTCAGGAATATGACAGTTGTATTCAATTCGTCTGATGTTTTTGAGCTTTTGATTTTGCCATTTGTTAAAAGCCTTTTCGTTTTAAATTTCTTTGGGTTCGGTATTTTTATTATTATATTTTTGAAATAATTTAAGACTATACAAAATACTTGGTCTTCTCAATTGATCATTAATACCTTACACTGCCGAAGGAACAGGTGCATGCATTACTATAATTCAACCATTTAAACAATCTACAGACACATGATCTCAATTGTATAATAACATATTAAGAGAAAGAACAACATGATTGTTTGAAAAGTCTGTATGTTATACAACTTAATTATATGTGGTTGACTTGACACTCGTACTAATTCCACAAATAATAGAAAAGGCAAATATAACAGAGGACAGTGGACAGAAAACAGTAAATTGGGTATATGTGCACACTCTGATTGAATCTGTCTTTTGGGGTACATACTCATCGAAACGTCACGAAAACATTTTTTTTATACAAAAGTCAAGACATTGTTAATAATATATTCCCCATCGAGGGAAGTGTTCTAAATAAATTATGATATATCATAACTCGTGTAAAACCTCATCAAAGATACCTTGCCTATGATTTTGAACCTAAGATGCGCGTTTTTTCTACAAAAGTCTCATCAGTGACGCTCGAATGAAATCACTAAAAAGGACAAATAAAGTATGAAGAACAACATCGAAGCCCAGAAATCTCAGGTGCTCCGGTAAGAGGGACAACGGATACCAGAGGGAAATTCATATGAAAATTAACTGACAACGCCATGGCTAAAAAAAAAAAAGAAGACACACAATAGTACACAAAACAAGGGTGATTTATTTCTTTAAGATTGAGGAAGTGTATCGATGCTTCCATTGACCTTTTATAAAGAACCCCCCCCCCCCCCCCCCCCACGTTAGCTTTTCTTGACTAGTTTTATTTTTCCTCAGTTATAGATCAATGGCTGGCCTGGGTTTGAATCCCAGTTACAGTTACATATTTAGGAGAAAGAGTAGGCTAATGCCGACACAAGACATGGCTCGCACCAGCAAGTGGAAAGGGTTTAATATAAGTTGGTTCCCAATCCACTATACATAAATATGGTTAAACTTAGTGTAAGTTTTGGAACAAATCATGCCCAAAGATTACTTTGTCTTCTAAAGGAAAAAATCACGGCGAAAAAAAACATTAGTTAACATTGGTGTGAGTTGGAAGTCTTCTTTATGTTACAATTACTATTGAGATTAGGAATGTGAATCGGTGCATTCCTTTGTCTAGTAAGGATTCATAAAGTACCGGGGTTTCGTTTGGACCCAAAAGATCCAGCGTCAGTTTTGAAAGACAAATTGCAACGAACATAGGTTTTTACCAATTCATAATGACTGTGTATACAATATGTAAGTTCTCAATCGCAACCAGTCTAGCTATAGATCCATTGTTCTATTTATAACTGATAATTTGCAATTTAGAATTATCGTTAAGGTAGTTAAGACTCTTTTTTATGTCTGTTGTGTCGCTATAATGGGAAACATATAACTTTTTACAACAGATAAGCTGTGTGTGCTTGAAAGGTAAATTCCTGGAGGCTGAAACGAGAGAGGAAAACAATTTTATCAAAGCTGAACTGAATACGATGAATACAGGAAGTAAGTAAACATCACAGTTGTAAACACAACTATCAAATTTGTTCATAAACTCATATTTTTGGCCCTAAAATCTAAAATCCTAAAAAAGGTTTGATGAAAACATTTATTAAAAACCCATAAGGTTCAGCTTCACCAACTGCGTCATTAGTGACGTTTTTGTGACATCATAATGTAGGTAAATTACTTTAAAATTATTTTTTGCAGGATTATGCAAAACTAATGACATTTTTTTTTTTTTTTTTTTAGATTACAGTGCCGTCATTCTTCTATATTCTAAAAATGTACTAGTCCTTTTATTTCTCTTTGAAATTACTAAATTTACACGGTTATAAATTGATTTTCATCTCTTTTTTCCCTTGTTTTTGTAAATTAACCCCCACTTTTGGTATGATGTTAGGTGAAATATCTCCGTTTTCATTTTCACAAGGATATATGGCTACTATATGGTGTTCCTCCATAGTGAAAGTATCCAAATGTCACCGTACCTACAAGTTTAAGTTTGCAAATCAAACGCTCTATATGATATATATTGTTTTGCAAATAAAATATATTGAGATGCTTCATTTACCTAAAAAATATAGGCTATCATTTCAGTTCCCTCGAAAACTTTCAGAATTCTTATCAAACATGACAGAATCAATACAATCTTCACGTTTTGCGATTATATCAAGCAATACTATTAGTTGCTGTGCAAATTTTGACGTGTGCACAACATATCTATTTAAGGAAAATAATTTTAACATAAAATTTCGTAATGATGGTGAGATATAATGACAAGGCTGATATTTGTCTCTACAGTAGTTTCATTGAATTTTTGCGTTAGACATAAGATGTGTTTAAAACCGCGACTTTGTTAGTAAGTCTTACAGCAGAATGTTTGTCTTTTTACCTATTATATAGTTATATAATAATGTCTGTCTTTTTACCAACAATATTGTTATATAAGAATTTCTGTCTTTTTACCAACAATATGTGATAGGAAGTAAGGGATATAAGCCGATAATAGTCCATTCTGTAAAGTATTAGACAGGTCTGCGGCCACAGGCCGAAACCTGTCCAATATTTTACAGAATGGACTATTAGAGGCTTATATCTTACTTAAAACATTGTTTAACACGTCGAAAAGGGTAGAACAAAAGAAAAAGCAAGCAAAGATTTTATTTTCATCATTTCTGAAAAGTTTTTGTGAAGAAACTTTCTTTACATTAAAAAATATCCTATATGTTGGCCACTTTAAACAGAAGCTCAACTTAAAAAACGGTAGACAAAAAGAAAGTACGGCTGAAGGTAAACAACATGTACTGCTACATGAAGAATAATACACAGGGTATGCGTATCATGATTTTTGCGTGCTCAAGGACTATTCATAGTTTCTGCTCATAGTTTCCTAATTCCTATTCTTAATGCAAAAACGAAAAAAGAGATGTCGTTATAAGTGATTGTGTTGTTTTAAACTTTGGATTAAAATCAAATATGTATTCAGAATCTATTCAGATACACTATTTTAGTATGGATTACAAAGAGGATATAGTCAAAGCAGCTTATAATGGCAAGTTTTATATATTATATTTCAAAATATTTCTCTCCTGTTAGTTTCCTGTTTCTTCTCTGGTTTTATTTTATAATTGGTGACTGAGAAAAAAGAACAGCATATGAAGACAGGTTCTAGTTGAACCATATCGAGTGCACCGCAGTCGATTTTATTTCAAATATATAATTAATATGAACAAAAGAAAAGATAACAACATGTAATCAGTTATTTTCTTTTGTTAGAATTTTCAAGAGACTGTTATTGTCGAACTCATACATAACCACATGAATATTCCCCTACCCCTTTTCTGGGTTTGTTTCTGCAAGGTCGTGTCGCTCTTTTTTCCCCGTTTATTTGTGTATTGAGTCCCTTGTATTTTTTAGATGTTACCAAACGTAATTTTGTCTCGATTTTCTTTTTGAAAACTTTAATAAAACGATCACTGCGAACATGTGCGAATCGGTCACACGATTGTTTAACTTGTAAATCTACGCCAAAACCTGAGAAAAAAAAATCTTATAGTTCCCTAGTTCATGAAGGAAGTTCTAAATTCGTACTCTGTACAACGGATAAAGTTTAGGTTGTTCATGCCCCTTGTATTTCGGCATGATCTATCAAATTTTAGAAGCATTACTATATTGCTTTTTTCATTTTAATTGTAATTGAAAATGATGTTAGGAAGAATAAGAGCAATATCAGAGGTCATTTTGATTACCTAAAGACGGACGAGAATAAATCAACAGTTACTTATTGAATTAGTGCTTAAACAGACAACACAAAAACATGAGAAAATGGCTGAAATATAAGTGTTGGTAGTGTTAAAATTCAATTTGAAAGTGATTATTTTACTCAAGAAACCGTCTTGATGAGTGACAAAATTATTGTATTGGAAGGCGACTTTAATAAAATGTTTTTTTAATTGTCATTTGTTCTTTGGTTGTATTTTTGTTTACATGATGAAATCAATTGGGGGTATTTACAGCTAATTTCCTAATGCTTGGAAAGTAAAGCTTTGGTTGGATTGCTTGCTTTTTTTGAACAAAATTTAACCTAAGCTTTGTAATTAAGATTGACATCTGTTTACTATATATATATATATATATATATATATATATATATATATATATATATATATATATAGGCATATCTAAACCTGTCTGCCATGTTATGATGTGATTGAACGTTATCCCAATTACAATTGTTCATTATACAAACAAAGCAATCGAGCTAACCAAAGTCTTACTCTACAACATGTAGGAAATTAGCTGTAATAGGTTTTTTTCAGTGATTGAACTATCATTTACCTGTAAGAATCAGTTATGCTACCTTTAGCTATCCAATATTTTTAAGAAAGAAGAGGGCTATTCTTAAACATATTGGACAGCTAAAGGTTACATATTGGTTTCTTACAGGTAAATAATAGTCCAGTCACTTAAATAAAGAACAGGTAAAACAATAGAATGACGTCACAACAATTTTTTAACTGTGCATAGTATATTGGTGTTTTTTTCTCGATCTAATAATATCCTTTGAACGTTGAACCATAAACGTCAAAATCATTCAATCGCGTAGTGGAATTAACTATTTGTGGATTCTTATAAATTCTATATATAACTTGTGGACTAGTTAAAATCTCGGTCTATTTCTGAAATTTATTCTTACATACTTTTTATTTTTTAACCCTGTATGCTAACATTGCCTAGGTAAATTTTTAAATTGTTTGTATGCTCATTGAACGACAAATCCATGTGACGTATGCAATTTTCTGACGTCAGACACACAAATCAATGATTGTGTTTGTAGATAGATGTGTTTGTGTTCTGTTAAATTGTTCCATTTAAAATTGTTATACGATAATGACTGATGTATCCATATTCTGACTATTGTATTTATTGTGTCTGTTTAGTTAACGCATCAATGTAAATATAACGGAAATTGATGAGACTTTCATCAAAGGGAGAGGGTTAGTGCTATAAAACCAGGTTAATCCACCATTTTCTACATTTGGAAATGCCTGTACCAAGTCAGGAATATGACATTTCTTGTCCATTCGTTTTTGATACGTTTTGTTATTTGATTTTGCCATGTGATTATGGACTTTCCGAATTGATTTTCCTCTTAGTTCAGTATTTTTGTGATTTTACTTTTTTTAACACCGGTATACTACTGTTGCCTTTATTTATGCTTATCAACGATATCATATGCATTAAGTTTACGCAACAAATGATATATGATACCAAATTACTCTTATGATATAAATATTGGCACTATTGGTTTTGTTAATATAAACATATCACATACAGGATTTCAAGAATTACAAGCATATTCAATAACCGGTACTATCTTTATATGGGATTATACTCTTGAAGTCAAGATTTGTCTATTGCTCAAAAGGTTACTGTTTCCTATTCAACATCTATATGTAATTTTATAATTCAAAATAGTTCTGTTGTTGTAAACCATCATGCTACTTATGAACATTAACTGTCCAAATTCTACTGCACCAAATCTGCATTTTGACAATTTCTGTCTCTTTAGTGATGTTACAAGATACAATATAGTTCTTAGTTGTAAGTATAATGCTATTGATTCATATTCTCAACACTTTTTTAATTTGTATAAGTTTCATACTCTCAAGCAATTCACTTTTTAAATTGACAAATATATTTAGCAGCTATTCTAGAAATGTAACATTTAAATATTTTGGCCACGAGCATCACTGAAGAGACATGTATTGTCGAAATGCGCATCTGGTGCAAGAAAATTGGTACCGTTAATTTTATTACTACCACTGGGTCGATGCCTCTGCTGGTGGACTATTAGTCCCCGAGGGTATCACCAGCCCAGTAGCCAGTACCGAAGTACTGGCATGAAAATACGGATTGTTTGTGTTATTAAAATTTGCTGTTACTAAATATTAGAAATTATTTTAAATTAAGGAATGTATCTCCCTCATGCAAAGCTCTGATTCCTTTCACTGATTTGGCTATACTTTTTGGACCTTTTGGATTATAGCTCTTCATCTTTTATATAAGCTTTGGATTTCAAATATTTTGGCCACGAGCATCACTGAAGAGACATGTATTGTCGAAATGCGCATCTGGTGCAAGAAAATTGTTACCGTTAATTTTATTACTACCACTGGGTCGATGCCTCTGCTGGTGGACTATTAGTCCCCGAGGGTATCACCAGCCCAGTAGCCAGTACCGAAGTACTGGCATGAAAATACGGATTGTTTGTGTTATTAAAATTTGCTGTTACTAAATATTAGAAATTATTTTAAATTAAGGAATGTATCTCCCTCATGCAAAGCTCTGATTCCTTTCACTGATTTGGCTATACTTTTTGGACCTTTTGGATTATAGCTCTTCATCTTTTAGATAAGCTTTGGATTTCAAATATTTTGGCCACGAGCATCACTGAAGAGACATGTATTGTCGAAATGCGCATCTGGTGCAAGAAAATTGTTACCGTTAATTTTATTACTACCACTGGGTCGATGCCTCTGCTGGTGGACTATTAGTCCCCGAGGGTATCACCAGCCCAGTAGCCAGTACCGAAGTACTGGCATGAAAATACGGATTGTTTGTGTTATTAAAATTTGCTGTTACTAAATATTAGAAATTATTTTAAATTAAGGAATGTATCTCCCTCATGCAAAGCTCTGATTCCTTTCACTGATTTGGCTATACTTTTTGGACCTTTTGGATTATAGCTCTTCATCTTTTATATAAGCTTTGGATTTCAAATATTTTGGCCACGAGCATCACTGAAGAGACATGTATTGTCGAAATGCGCATCTGGTGCAAGAAAATTGTTACCGTTAATTTTATTACTACCACTGGGTCGATGCCTCTGCTGGTGGACTATTAGTCCCCGAGGGTATCACCAGCCCAGTAGCCAGTACCGAAGTACTGGCATGAAAATACGGATTGTTTGTGTTATTAAAATTTGCTGTTACTAAATATTAGAAATTATTTTAAATTAAGGAATGTATCTCCCTCATGCAAAGCTCTGATTCCTTTCACTGATTTGGCTATACTTTTTGGACCTTTTGGATTATAGCTCTTCATCTTTTATATAAGCTTTGGATTTCAAATATTTTGGCCACGAGCATCACTGAAGAGACATGTATTGTCGAAATGCGCATCTGGTGCAAGAAAATTGTTACCGTTAATTTTATTACTACCACTGGGTCGATGCCTCTGCTGGTGGACTATTAGTCCCCGAGGGTATCACCAGCCCAGTAGCCAGTACCGAAGTACTGGCATGAAAATACGGATTGTTTGTGTTATTAAAATTTGCTGTTACTAAATATTAGAAATTATTTTAAATTAAGGAATGTATCTCCCTCATGCAAAGCTCTGATTCCTTTCACTGATTTGGCTATACTTTTTGGACCTTTTGGATTATAGCTCTTCATCTTTTATATAAGCTTTGGATTTCAAATATTTTGGCCACGAGCATCACTGAAGAGACATGTATTGTCGAAATGCGCATCTGGTGCAAGAAAATTGTTACCGTTAATTTTATTACTACCACTGGGTCGATGCCTCTGCTGGTGGACTATTAGTCCCCGAGGGTATCACCAGCCCAGTAGCCAGTACCGAAGTACTGGCATGAAAATACGGATTGTTTGTGTTATTAAAATTTGCTGTTACTAAATATTAGAAATTATTTTAAATTAAGGAATGTATCTCCCTCATGCAAAGCTCTGATTCCTTTCACTGATTTGGCTATACTTTTTGGACCTTTTGGATTATAGCTCTTCATCTTTTATATAAGCTTTGGATTTCAAATATTTTGGCCACGAGCATCACTGAAGAGACATGTATTGTCGAAATGCGCATCTGGTGCAAGAAAATTGTTACCGTTAATTTTATTACTACCACTGGGTCGATGCCTCTGCTGGTGGACTATTAGTCCCCGAGGGTATCACCAGCCCAGTAGCCAGTACCGAAGTACTGGCATGAAAATACGGATTGTTTGTGTTATTAAAATTTGCTGTTACTAAATATTAGAAATTATTTTAAATTAAGGAATGTATCTCCCTCATGCAAAGCTCTGATTCCTTTCACTGATTTGGCTATACTTTTTGGACCTTTTGGATTATAGCTCTTCATCTTTTATATAAGCTTTGGATTTCAAATATTTTGGCCACGAGCATCACTGAAGAGACATGTATTGTCGAAATGCGCATCTGGTGCAAGAAAATTGTTACCGTTAATTTTATTACTACCACTGGGTCGATGCCTCTGCTGGTGGACTATTAGTCCCCGAGGGTATCACCAGCCCAGTAGCCAGTACCGAAGTACTGGCATGAAAATACGGATTGTTTGTGTTATTAAAATTTGCTGTTACTAAATATTAGAAATTATTTTAAATTAAGGAATGTATCTCCCTCATGCAAAGCTCTGATTCCTTTCACTGATTTGGCTATACTTTTTGGACCTTTTGGATTATAGCTCTTCATCTTTTATATAAGCTTTGGATTTCAAATATTTTGGCCACGAGCATCACTGAAGAGACATGTATTGTCGAAATGCGCATCTGGTGCAAGAAAATTGTTACCGTTAATTTTATTACTACCACTGGGTCGATGCCTCTGCTGGTGGACTATTAGTCCCCGAGGGTATCACCAGCCCAGTAGCCAGTACCGAAGTACTGGCATGAAAATACGGATTGTTTGTGTTATTAAAATTTGCTGTTACTAAATATTAGAAATTATTTTAAATTAAGGAATGTATCTCCCTCATGCAAAGCTCTGATTCCTTTCACTGATTTGGCTATACTTTTTGGACCTTTTGGATTATAGCTCTTCATCTTTTATATAAGCTTTGGATTTCAAATATTTTGGCCACGAGCATCACTGAAGAGACATGTATTGTCGAAATGCGCATCTGGTGCAAGAAAATTGTTACCGTTAATTTTATTACTACCACTGGGTCGATGCCTCTGCTGGTGGACTATTAGTCCCCGAGGGTATCACCAGCCCAGTAGCCAGTACCGAAGTACTGGCATGAAAATACGGATTGTTTGTGTTATTAAAATTTGCTGTTACTAAATATTAGAAATTATTTTAAATTAAGGAATGTATCTCCCTCATGCAAAGCTCTGATTCCTTTCACTGATTTGGCTATACTTTTTGGACCTTTTGGATTATAGCTCTTCATCTTTTATATAAGCTTTGGATTTCAAATATTTTGGCCACGAGCATCACTGAAGAGACATGTATTGTCGAAATGCGCATCTGGTGCAAGAAAATTGTTACCGTTAATTTTATTACTACCACTGGGTCGATGCCTCTGCTGGTGGACTATTAGTCCCCGAGGGTATCACCAGCCCAGTAGCCAGTACCGAAGTACTGGCATGAAAATACGGATTGTTTGTGTTATTAAAATTTGCTGTTACTAAATATTAGAAATTATTTTAAATTAAGGAATGTATCTCCCTCATGCAAAGCTCTGATTCCTTTCACTGATTTGGCTATACTTTTTGGACCTTTTGGATTATAGCTCTTCATCTTTTATATAAGCTTTGGATTTCAAATATTTTGGCCACGAGCATCACTGAAGAGACATGTATTGTCGAAATGCGCATCTGGTGCAAGAAAATTGTTACCGTTAATTTTATTACTACCACTGGGTCGATGCCTCTGCTGGTGGACTATTAGTCCCCGAGGGTATCACCAGCCCAGTAGCCAGTACCGAAGTACTGGCATGAAAATACGGATTGTTTGTGTTATTAAAATTTGCTGTTACTAAATATTAGAAATTATTTTAAATTAAGGAATGTATCTCCCTCATGCAAAGCTCTGATTCCTTTCACTGATTTGGCTATACTTTTTGGACCTTTTGGATTATAGCTCTTCATCTTTTATATAAGCTTTGGATTTCAAATATTTTGGCCACGAGCATCACTGAAGAGACATGTATTGTCGAAATGCGCATCTGGTGCAAGAAAATTGTTACCGTTAATTTTATTACTACCACTGGGTCGATGCCTCTGCTGGTGGACTATTAGTCCCCGAGGGTATCACCAGCCCAGTAGCCAGTACCGAAGTACTGGCATGAAAATACGGATTGTTTGTGTTATTAAAATTTGCTGTTACTAAATATTAGAAATTATTTTAAATTAAGGAATGTATCTCCCTCATGCAAAGCTCTGATTCCTTTCACTGATTTGGCTATACTTTTTGGACCTTTTGGATTATAGCTCTTCATCTTTTATATAAGCTTTGGATTTCAAATATTTTGGCCACGAGCATCACTGAAGAGACATGTATTGTCGAAATGCGCATCTGGTGCAAGAAAATTGTTACCGTTAATTTTATTACTACCACTGGGTCGATGCCTCTGCTGGTGGACTATTAGTCCCCGAGGGTATCACCAGCCCAGTAGCCAGTACCGAAGTACTGGCATGAAAATACGGATTGTTTGTGTTATTAAAATTTGCTGTTACTAAATATTAGAAATTATTTTAAATTAAGGAATGTATCTCCCTCATGCAAAGCTCTGATTCCTTTCACTGATTTGGCTATACTTTTTGGACCTTTTGGATTATAGCTCTTCATCTTTTATATAAGCTTTGGATTTCAAATATTTTGGCCACGAGCATCACTGAAGAGACATGTATTGTCGAAATGCGCATCTGGTGCAAGAAAATTGTTACCGTTAATTTTATTACTACCACTGGGTCGATGCCTCTGCTGGTGGACTATTAGTCCCCGAGGGTATCACCAGCCCAGTAGCCAGTACCGAAGTACTGGCATGAAAATACGGATTGTTTGTGTTATTAAAATTTGCTGTTACTAAATATTAGAAATTATTTTAAATTAAGGAATGTATCTCCCTCATGCAAAGCTCTGATTCCTTTCACTGATTTGGCTATACTTTTTGGACCTTTTGGATTATAGCTCTTCATCTTTTATATAAGCTTTGGATTTCAAATATTTTGGCCACGAGCATCACTGAAGAGACATGTATTGTCGAAATGCGCATCTGGTGCAAGAAAATTGTTACCGTTAATTTTATTACTACCACTGGGTCGATGCCTCTGCTGGTGGACTATTAGTCCCCGAGGGTATCACCAGCCCAGTAGCCAGTACCGAAGTACTGGCATGAAAATACGGATTGTTTGTGTTATTAAAATTTGCTGTTACTAAATATTAGAAATTATTTTAAATTAAGGAATGTATCTCCCTCATGCAAAGCTCTGATTCCTTTCACTGATTTGGCTATACTTTTTGGACCTTTTGGATTATAGCTCTTCATCTTTTATATAAGCTTTGGATTTCAAATATTTTGGCCACGAGCATCACTGAAGAGACATGTATTGTCGAAATGCGCATCTGGTGCAAGAAAATTGTTACCGTTAATTTTATTACTACCACTGGGTCGATGCCTCTGCTGGTGGAGTATTAGTCCCCGAGGGTATCACCAGCCCAGTAGCCAGTACCGAAGTACTGGCATGAAAATACGGATTGTTTGTGTTATTAAAATTTGCTGTTACTAAATATTAGAAATTATTTTAAATTAAGGAATGTATCTCCCTCATGCAAAGCTCTGATTCCTTTCACTGATTTGGCTATACTTTTTGGACCTTTTGGATTATAGCTCTTCATCTTTTATATAAGCTTTGGATTTCAAATATTTTGGCCACGAGCATCACTGAAGAGACATGTATTGTCGAAATGCGCATCTGGTGCAAGAAAATTGTTACCGTTAATTTTATTACTACCACTGGGTCGATGCCTCTGCTGGTGGACTATTAGTCCCCGAGGGTATCACCAGCCCAGTAGCCAGTACCGAAGTACTGGCATGAAAATACGGATTGTTTGTGTTATTAAAATTTGCTGTTACTAAATATTAGAAATTATTTTAAATTAAGGAATGTATCTCCCTCATGCAAAGCTCTGATTCCTTTCACTGATTTGGCTATACTTTTTGGACCTTTTGGATTATAGCTCTTCATCTTTTATATAAGCTTTGGATTTCAAATATTTTGGCCACGAGCATCACTGAAGAGACATGTATTGTCGAAATGCGCATCTGGTGCAAGAAAATTGTTACCGTTAATTTTATTACTACCACTGGGTCGATGCCTCTGCTGGTGGACTATTAGTCCCCGAGGGTATCACCAGCCCAGTAGCCAGTACCGAAGTACTGGCATGAAAATACGGATTGTTTGTGTTATTAAAATTTGCTGTTACTAAATATTAGAAATTATTTTAAATTAAGGAATGTATCTCCCTCATGCAAAGCTCTGATTCCTTTCACTGATTTGGCTATACTTTTTGGACCTTTTGGATTATAGCTCTTCATCTTTTATATAAGCTTTGGATTTCAAATATTTTGGCCACGAGCATCACTGAAGAGACATGTATTGTCGAAATGCGCATCTGGTGCAAGAAAATTGTTACCGTTAATTTTATTACTACCACTGGGTCGATGCCTCTGCTGGTGGAGTATTAGTCCCCGAGGGTATCACCAGCCCAGTAGCCAGTACCGAAGTACTGGCATGAAAATACGGATTGTTTGTGTTATTAAAATTTGCTGTTACTAAATATTAGAAATTATTTTAAATTAAGGAATGTATCTCCCTCATGCAAAGCTCTGATTCCTTTCACTGATTTGGCTATACTTTTTGGACCTTTTGGATTATAGCTCTTCATCTTTTATATAAGCTTTGGATTTCAAATATTTTGGCCACGAGCATCACTGAAGAGACATGTATTGTCGAAATGCGCATCTGGTGCAAGAAAATTGTTACCGTTAATTTTATTACTACCACTGGGTCGATGCCTCTGCTGGTGGACTATTAGTCCCCGAGGGTATCACCAGCCCAGTAGCCAGTACCGAAGTACTGGCATGAAAATACGGATTGTTTGTGTTATTAAAATTTGCTGTTACTAAATATTAGAAATTATTTTAAATTAAGGAATGTATCTCCCTCATGCAAAGCTCTGATTCCTTTCACTGATTTGGCTATACTTTTTGGACCTTTTGGATTATAGCTCTTCATCTTTTATATAAGCTTTGGATTTCAAATATTTTGGCCACGAGCATCACTGAAGAGACATGTATTGTCGAAATGCGCATCTGGTGCAAGAAAATTGTTACCGTTAATTTTATTACTACCACTGGGTCGATGCCTCTGCTGGTGGACTATTAGTCCCCGAGGGTATCACCAGCCCAGTAGCCAGTACCGAAGTACTGGCATGAAAATACGGATTGTTTGTGTTATTAAAATTTGCTGTTACTAAATATTAGAAATTATTTTAAATTAAGGAATGTATCTCCCTCATGCAAAGCTCTGATTCCTTTCACTGATTTGGCTATACTTTTTGGACCTTTTGGATTATAGCTCTTCATCTTTTATATAAGCTTTGGATTTCAAATATTTTGGCCACGAGCATCACTGAAGAGACATGTATTGTCGAAATGCGCATCTGGTGCAAGAAAATTGTTACCGTTAATTTTATTATTAAGGTAGCACAATACAAAAAAATTATACTTCCAATTCCCCAGTTTTAAAATGCTATAACTTTCTTTATAATACTTGAAAATTTATAAAAGTGGTATTTATGGATAGCTAACAGATTACTCTTTCAAATTAATGCAATGTTAGTATTATACAATAATTATGTAATCAACTATAATTTTAACTGTGACAACAAAATTGTACAAGACATTTCCAGTTTAATTGCAATTAGCTTCTTCGTGGATACCCCTAGAGGTTGATTTTATTATACGTTGTTCCTAAAGCCATTATCTACAAAAGGGTGTTCTCAGATTTCACAAAGAATGTCTAGATCAAATTTTACACCTACTTAAACATTATCTACTTTTATGTGGTAAGGATGTTTTCACTAATTACAGATTTAAGAGAGAATGGAATACATAGCGATAATTTGAGACACCCTTTTGTAGCTCCTGCTGTGTTGCTTATGATTTCGTTAACATTTCCTGTATAGTTATAGAAATGATAGAGCTAAATTCATTCAAGTGAACTGATCAATATTTTGCCATTAATTGCATAATAATTGATTACATAATGATTGCATAGCAAAAATATTGCATTCATTTAAAAGATTAATCTTTTATCTATCAATGTATACCTCTTTTATTAGTTTATATGCAGTATTAAGAAAGTAAAAGAAAAAATGTATGTAAAAATCCAAATATAAAAAAAAAATAATACAAAAATCCAAATATAAAAAAATAATCAACGTTTGTCCGAACTAATCATAAATTTGCGATAACGCGTAGCGCATGGTTTAACTTTTACTGTTGTTCAAAAGAGTATATTTTTGGTTAATTCGTGGATCAGTTATTCTTTTCAATACATTGACCAAGGGCGTCATCTTTGAGAGTACTCACGAAGCTCTGCAAACCACAGAAATTTTTGTGCGTCTCCCCCAAAGTCTTGTAGACTGTTTCTTTCCATCTTCTAACAGAGACGAAGTTGTGTCGCATCCGGTAAGAGCATGTACAGCAGACATCAGTTTACAAATTATTGGGGGAAAGGTAGGCACATAGTTGGTGAATGAGTAAAATTCTTCGCTTATCCTTTACAATGCTAATGTTTCCCATCTGCACCCACGACTCACTTGTTTTTGTCATCTGTTTAAAGTAGTGAACATACAGAGGATGGGATTCCATATCAAAATGATCAGTCATGGTTTCATTCAGATGGTTCACAATGGCAATAACATGTTTTTTTATTGCTGTTGGTTTTGTTTTCGTGTGTGAATTTGCATTATTTTTAGCAATTCTAACCCTTTCCAGCATTACACCACTAAGGGATGCTAGGAAATGTCTGGTAAGTCAATCTAACAACGCAGACTTTGGATTTGCAAGTTATGCCTACGATGCCACTTGATCTCTTTTTGTTTTTTATAACGGTTCTGTTGCCTGTATTTTTGATTTTGCAGTATATATTTTGTTTCAATGCACAAGTCGAAATAATGCTTCTGAGATAAATGGGTTTGATTTTGTTGTTTAATTTAGTAATTTAATATCATAAAAATGAGGATTATTTTATATTTTGCATAAAAATAAATGATTAAATTAAATTGAAACGTATTCTATTAAATGCAAAATATTAGTAGTGTTAAACGTTACAAAAACTCTTCATTAACGGAATAATTTTGCTAAACTTTATTTGAAATCGTTACAATTATGTGTAACAACAATGTCTATAATAACAGAAAGCATATCACGAATGTTCTTGTAAAATGTAGAACTAAAAACAAGTCAGGAATATGACAGTTGTTATCCATTCGTTTGATGTGTTTGGACTTTTGATTTTGCCTTTTGATTTTTGATTTTCCTTTTTGAATTTTCCTCGGAGTTCAGTATTTTTGTGTAGTTACTTTTTAAAGTCAATTTTTCTTTAAAGTAAGGTAACGGACTTCAAAGCCTATTATACAAAAATTGCACAGTACGATTTTTTTACGACAAGTCAAAATGTAAAGTTCAACCTGTTAACTACTAATACTGTGATTTATAGCCGCATAGTCCGAATGACAATTAAACTCTGTAAATAAGCGTCCTTTCCTTACTTGGTCACCGTACTACTATTTGTTGATATGCAAATTTTGACGTGTGCACAACATATATATTTAAAGGACAATAATTTTCGTAATGATGGTGAGATATAATGACAAGGCTGATATTTGTCTCTGCAGTAGTTTCACTGAATTTTTTCGTTGAACATAAGATGTGTTACAAACTACGACTTTGTTAGTACGTGTTACAGAATAATGTCTGTTTTTTTACCTATTACATACTTTTTAGTTATATATTTATGTCTGTCTTTTTACTAACAATATAGTTATATTATAATTTCTATCTTTTTCCAAGCAATATTTGATAGGAACTGTGAATAGTATATTGGGGTTTTTTTTCTCGAGCGAATAATGACTTTTGAACACCGGTATACTACTGTTGCCTTTATTTATGCTTACTAACGATATCATATTCATTGAGTTTACGTATCAAATGATGTTGTAAACCATCATGCTACTTATGAACATTAACTGTACGAATTCTACTGCATTTTGACAATTTCTGTCACTTTAGTGATGCTACAAGATATAATATAGGTAATCTCAGATTTCGTAGTTATAAGTATAATGCTATAAATTCATATTCGCAATACTACTTTATTTTTCATTAGTTGCATACTCTCAAGCAATTCACTTTTTAAATTGACAAATATATTTAGCAGCTATTCTAGAAATGTAGATAACGCGTATCGCATGGTTTAACTATCACTGTTGTTCAGAAGAGTTGCATATTTTTGGACAGTTTTATTCGTGGATCAGTTATTCTTTTCAATACATTGACCATAAAGTACTAATATCGAAATAACGAAGAAAATACAAAGAACTTCATCTTGTCTACTTATTTTCATTTTTGTCTATCGTAACGTCAAAACATATATAAAAAGCAGGTATTCAGATCAAAAGTACATATTTGTTTACTTCTAAATTTCTAGAAACCAGTGCGTCTGATATGCAAATTAGAGGTATGTTGAATTGTTCAGCACAAATAAAGGCAGCATTATCATACTGTTGTTCAAAAGTCATACATCGATCGATTGAGAGAAACTAAAATAAAAGAAACGACAGAAACACGGTAATGTCAGGGAAAGGTAAAGTTCTGTCATAAAATGGTTGTCACTTTATTTGAAAATTAAGACCCAATAGATAATACAAAGCAATGGGCTATGAATCACTTGTTTTCTTACTTATATATTTTGTTTCAGTCGATGGCTACTGGCTAGGAGGTTATAACTTCAACAAGGATAGAAGTCTTGAATGGATCAGTCACCCTGACCAGCCTATGACATATAGTGACATGTACCCGGGAGAACCAAATGGTCCGTCTTCACAGCGTTGTCTATTATACTGGAGGCAATTTGGATATGCTTGGGGTGATGGGTTTTGTACTGCAAAATTATCTTATGTGTGTGAATTTATCAAAACATAAATAAGCATGAGCATATATTTATTGTACGCTGTCTTTCTTGCTTATTTATATAGTGTCCAAAGCTGAGATCAGGGGAACTTTGTAATAACAGTCAGATCCAAAATTTTGTGGCAAAAGGCAGGCTGAATATGTCAAAGCATGGATGAAAATGTTAATATGTAAAAGTGCTGCAAAGACGACATTTTAATAACAATCGATGGCTGGATGATTGTTAACGTTCTATCTTCGACTTTTGAGTGCGATGTAAAATCGCTAAAACGTTTTTGAAGCTTTGCTAAAATACCATTTCCAATAGCATCACTGAAAATACTTAGTTTAATTTCGAACAATATTTTTGTGCGTAGAGTTTTTTTTTGTTGTGTTGTTCTGTGTGTTATGATTGTCTATGAAACACACTGAAAATGAATATATAGTGTTATCTTAAATGAAAATTCACTACGTTCTATCCCAAATTCATTTATTTAGTTTTGGTGTTATATTTGTTATTGTCATCGGATTTTGTCAAATGTCTTAACGTTTGTAGTTGTAAATCCTATTTTTTCTGTTGTATTCGTGTGATATGGTAAAGATATTTGATCATATAGTTCATTTATTGCATTTTAGTTTGGATCTACGAAACTTAGACGATATATTAAGTTTTATATATAGTGTATTTCAGAAGAAACACCGACATAACTAGATAATACTATTAATTATCTAATTACTACTACAATTTGATATTTATTAGTATTGTAATTTTCATGGTTAATAATTAATGTTAGATAGTCATACAAATCTAATCTTGAATTCCATACAAATTCTTGGGAACTTGTTTTACAAATTCTAATTTGACGTCATTTTGAGCGTTACACTGGGGTTTGGCTAACACGGATGTGTATTTTTGTAATGTGTCCGTTTTTATTCTATAGCTAGTCACCACTTCTGTTGATTCATGTAGATCTATTATATAGTCATTTTATAAAATTTACTGTTTACAAAAATATGAATTATTATAAATTGTAAATAATAATGATGTTCTTGTCCCAGGCGTATTGGTTACAACTTTTTGAGACTTTTGAGCTGTTCATTTTAACTTTGTACTTGTTTTGGCTTTCAAACTTAGCGTCACTGGTTAGTCTTGTGTGGACGTAATGAACGTTAGGCGTATTAAAATTTTAACCTGGTACCTTTTGTTGGCTATTATTCATTTGTTTCTCTGTCCTATATTTTCTCCAATTTATTTGTATTGTAGTCCTGTCATGTAATGTTGTGATTTTAATGTTATATTTAACATCGCCACAAAACCAGGTTCAACCCATCATTTTTATTTTAAAATGCCCTGTACCAAGTCAGGGAAATGGCCATTGTTATATTAAAGTTCGTTTCTGTGTGTGTTACATTTTAATGTTGTGTTTCTGTTGTGTCGTAGTTCTCTTATATTTGATGCGTTTCCCTCAGTTTTAGTTTGTAACCCGGATTTGTTTTTTTCTCGATCATTTATGAATTTCGAACAGCGGTATACATTGTACTACTGTTGTCTTTATTTAGAAATTTAAACTGCTGAAATTTTATATATTAAATGTTCACACTTATTTATTAGTATATATAAATAGTTATATATCAGAAATTTGGATTATCAAATGAACTATTTGGATGTGTGCATCTAAAATGTAGTGCAAATTACAAAACATGTCACTTAGATTCATAATATGTCCAAATTCTGTACCATCTTGAAATCAGGAGTGATCAGATAGAAACCGAATACTACCAACATAAGTGGGATGCTAGCTAAATGCCAAAAAATATCGCATTTCCCTGTCTATCAACAGGGAGAATAACAGATTAATAATGGAAGCAACTGAAGACTGTTCTAGTAAACGAGTAAGGCAGTTAAGAGCGAAACAGAGGAACCAAAATTGGACTCCCAGATAAATATTGAATCTGATGTGGATGAAAAAGCACCCACAATGATGATTTTGTCTATTATTTCCATTTACCAGTGGCATTCTGTCCTAATTTTCCAACTCGTCGGAGTATTGTTGATGTAAATAAAAATGTAATAAACCTTAATACTCTTATAATTTTACGAGAAATGTAGTCACGAATGTATTTACGTTGTTAGTTTTTTTCTATTTCCAAATAACTTTATTCCTCCAAAAAAATACGATTGGCGCTGATTTTCGATGTCTTCTGATAAAATCACTCTCCGATTAGTAATGTAGGCGTTAGAACACTAAGATATTGAAATCCGTTTTAACCTATGGAACTCGGCTGAAGTATCGATTTGTAAGCCTGGTATCCTTGATTATTTTAGCTACATTTCTGAAGGACAAAATTCAAAGAATAACCAATCGGTACTGATTTTCGAACTCATTCATGACATTGCTGATAATAATCTTATTTTTTTCTCAATTTGCTGTAAAAGTGGAAACAAAATCGATTTCTATAATTTTAATATTTTTGGGGATATACCTAATAAAATGATTTGAATGGACATCCGCATTTCTATGAACCCACGTTTGGCTTCTCTGAGAGAAAAAAAATAAGAATATCTCATTTTAGTAATCATTTATATAAAAACATACAAGAAGGCAAACACGGAAATGTCTCGCCTGTGTATTTTTCAATTATACTGTCGATTCATTATTATTCGTTGGATAATAATTTTCGTGGATTTCGTGGGTACAAATGAACCACGAAGGTAAATGTTCAACGAATGACATTTTTTTATATAGACGTGTATCCAGACTTCCGCAAAACCACGAAATTATATATCCACGAACATGCAAGGTTTCCGAAATCCACGAAAATTGGTACCCATGAAAATAAATGAATCCTCAGTAATTGAATAATAATGATGAGGTCATGGTCAAATGAACTCTGCCAGACAGACATCTTAATCTCCAATCGTTCCATTCACCTAATATAGTTTACCTTCTGCTTAATGTAACTGATAAACTGACAAAATCATAAAGGTCAACATTTATCAATAAACCATGAAAATAAGGTCAAGGTCAAAGTAAACCTGCATGATAGACATGTACACCTTACAATCAATTCATTCACCAACAAAATTGACATACTGCTTATTGTATTTGATTAACTGACAAAACAAGGATGACTAACGAACTATGTAAATGAGGTCAAGGTAAAATAAACTTCGCCAGACAGTCGTGTACACCTTACAATAATTGATTACACTAAACATGTATGATCTTTTGCTTAATAGTGTACCTGATAAATTGACAAAACCTAAAAAAGTTAACATTTACCAATGCAATGAACCATGAAAATAAGGTCATGGTTAAGGAAACCTGTATGATGGACGTGTACAAATTCCAATCATTAAATACACCAGATAAAGATGATATACAGCTTATAGTATCTAAGATAGGGACTTGACCACAAAACTTTAACCTTAATCACAGATCAATGAAATGAGGTCGAGGTCAGGTAAACCCTGCCAAACGGACAAATAGGCATTGCACGGAACTCATATATCAAATATATACTTTTGTCGCAGGCTAGTTAAAAATTACTTACAATGAAAGGCCAATGATGCTTATTCACAAATGTGAATTTAAGAAAAAATAACTTGTCAGAATAACAGTTGCATGTTGCAGCTTTATTTTGTCATCTAATAAGAATGGGATGAAGTCATTATCAAAATGAATTAATAGATAATTGGATTTCTTCTAGTGAAAATATGCGACATCTTTGTCGATAGGCTGACAATAACAATCTTCTAGAGGTATATGAAAATGCCTGGACTCAAGATGTGAAGATTAATATTTGAAAAAAGATACAGGTTTAATATACAATAATATATGTTGAGAGTATTTTTTTCACTCGTTTACATTTTCCCAGGCTAATAAGATACTTTAAATAAAAGCTTGGACCCCTCTGTCAGCTGCCATAAAGTGATGAGTGTTTATGTTTACCAGGTGATATGAAATAAAAGATATTATTCAAATTGTAAAACAAATTCTTTCTTGAAGAAGTCCAAATCAATACAACTAGAAATTTGAGCATATATTGTCCTATAGTTACAGAGAAGATTATAAGTTAAAACTTATGTTTTTTACTAATACATCCTTGTTTTAAAATTGGCTTTATGAATCAATTATAAGAAGTGTTATAGAATTGATGAAACATGAGTTTAACAATGTAGTTCATTCAGTACCGGGAAAAATTGAATGTAAAACTTAATTCGAGCATATGAAGAGTTGGATTTGAAGGTAACCTCCTTTTTGTGAGGTTGTTACATTCGTTTAAAATATCCTTACACTATGTTAATTATATAATGTTCTATATTAAACATCTAAAAAATCACTTTAAAAACGTAAAACTTAATGAATTGTAAAATGTACGCCTGAGAACGGAAGTGAAATGAAATTTAATACTTCCATGGTCTGCATGACCTTTAATGCAACCCTATTATACTCATCTGTGAAATCTGGTCTCCAATCCTTATGAATATAGTGCATTCAGTATTTGATATCTTAACATGGAAATTAAGAAATGGAAGGATAAAAAGGGCAGCAACCTCTATTGGAAGAGATGCTGATGTACTCTCATATTAAAGTTAGATATAACTTGAAGAGATTTGAAGATGTGGTATGAGTGCCAATGAGACAACTCTCCATCCAAATAACAATTTATAAAAGTACTTATGTATTTGAGAAATTACTATTGATGTGGATGTTGAGGGTATTCTTACAGTCTCATTAACATCCTTAAAGCAAAGAAAAATGTTTGATAAGAAACAAAAGTTGCTTCTAGTAGCAGAATATTGATATGAACTACCTTACATGTATATAGCAAATTTACAGATCTAACATTGTTGGGTTGATGTTTAGACGAGTTGTATATACATAATGTACACAGCCATGTATCACCATCATTGCTGGTGATCCGATGGATAAATCTGTTGTAGAGTTGTCACTGACTCAGACGTACTTATAAATATAATTATTTTCTGTGACTGTATCTTGCATTAATTTGTAGGATCCTTTACTATAGATAATTGAGCTGATCTGTGACAATAACATCTCCATGCCTTATATATCATGTACTGTAGTACGACGCTAGATTAAAACTGATGAGGAAAGGTAACACACGGCCACCGAAAGCTTTATTATTGTGAAGCCCAGGTGGTCGTGTGGTATAACGGGATGGCTGCAGTGCAGGCGATTTAGTGTCACGATATCTCAGTAGCATGGGTTCAAATCCCGGCGAGAGAAGAACAAAACATTTGCGAAAGCAAATTTATAAATCTAACATTGTTGGGTTGATGTTTAGACGAGTTGAATTTACATTATGTACACAGCCATGTATCACCATCATTGCTGGTAATCCGATGGATAATCAGTTGTAGAGTTGTCACTGACTCAGACGTACTTATAAATATAATTATTTTCTGTGACTGTATCTTGCATTAATTTGTAGGATCCTTTACTATAGATAATTGAGTTGATCTATGACAATAACATCTCCATGCCTTATATATCATGTACTGTAGTACAACGTTAGATGAAAACTGACGAGGAAAGGTAACACACGGCCACCGAAAGCTTTATTATTGTGAAGCCCAGGTGGTCGTGTGGTCTAACAGGACGGCTGCAGTGCAGAAGTTTGGTGTCACGATATCTCAGTAGCATGGGTATCTATAGTAAAGGATCCTACAAATTAATATAAGATACAGTCACAGAAAATAATTATATATTTATAAGTACGTCTGAGTCAGTGACAACCCTACAACAGTTGTATCCATCGGATCGCCATCAATGATGGTGATACATGGCTGTGTACATAATGTATATACAACTCGTCTAAACATCAACCCAACAATGTTGGATCTGTAAATTTGCTTTCGCAAACTTTTTGTTCTTCCCTCGCCGGGATTCGAACCCATGCTACTGTGATATCGTGACACCAAACTTCTGCACTGCAGCCGTCCTGTTAGACCACACGACCACCTGGGCTCTTAAAAATAGAGCTTTCGCTGGCCGTGTGTTACCTTTCCACGTCAGTTTTAATCTAGCGGCGTACTGCAGTACATGACTCAGAAGTACTTATATATATATAGATAATATATATATTATTGATTGATCGATTGATGTTTAATGTCACTTTCAGCATTTTGTGTTTTTCTCTGTCAATTTTTATTGGTGGAAGAAGACTTGCCAAGAGAGAACCATCTACCTTCGGTAAGAAAACTAACAATCCTTGTCAATTAAGATTGGAATTGAGAGCATCTGGTACTTGAACGGAAAACCTCAGTGTTGACATGCTAGTGGTCCAGCATTTGGACTACTTAAACCAATCAGGAACCGAGTTAAGTTTATACTAGCCACAGATATTCTAAGGAGATAATGCATATCTGAGCCAGAAGTTAACTTCAAACCTTAAGCAGAGGCAATTTAAAACATTTCCCATTACTATGTTGTGTCCTCTTCCAACCATGAATCGATAAATATGAATAAAAGGAAATAAAATCAAGAGAAAACAATACATTGTATATATTTAATGGTGTAGCTCAATATAAAACATTCACAGAAATGCTTCAGTAAGGCACATTTTTTTCTGCTATAATCTTACTAAAAAGCATTTTTTAACATGATATAGGATTTTCACATGTGCTAGCTGTTATAAATAGAATCAAAAGCATAAGACTATTAAAGTTTCTAATAAATAAACAAATGTGTGCGCTAGAGCAAAACAAAAATGTAGAAAGTGACATACGACTTTTGTTTGGCAAAAAAAAAAAGGCTTTACATTAAGGTTCAAAACAAAAAAAAAGTTAAAATAACAGTATTAGACTATTTATTTTTGACACATTTTTTTTCTATAAATTTGACCTCTTTTTCCCTTCTTCCTTGTGATATTTCTTCCTACTTCTGCTGAAAGTCTGAAAGAAGTTAACATAGGACTTCAATTAATTGAATTTCTCTGTCAATGCATAAACCTTAGATTTATAGCTAAAAAAACATGAAATAACTATAACTTGAAGAAAGTTACATAGATGAGGGGAGGAGGGGTTGGGATATCACTGAGCACTATATTGTACCTGCTCACTCCATGGCTTATAAATATACATATATATACATATATATATAAATAAAATGAATAAATTCAACAATAAAAATATTTATTGCACTACATTGTATTACCTTGCTGAGAAAAAAAAGATTACAGAAACTAAGGTATTAATGCTTTCATTTGATCTTGAACTTAAACCTTGTGCTGTTTGGTTCAAACACAAAAACAACAAACAAACAAACAAATAAATAAATAAAACATCTCTTCTTGGCAGTGGCTACCATAACTTGCATTCTACCCTAGCAAAAATAATCCTGACCTTGCAAAATATAAATTTAAAAGTTTAATCTATTCCATGTAAAGGAGTATTTTTCTAATATATTAATATAATAAATCAAAAATCAAATTCTGTAACAGTCAAGGCACATTTAACAAAAAATAATAGTTCAGTATATTGGTCCCTACAGAAAGGTTGGATAAAGACAGCAACCAAACAATACAAAAACAAACAAAATCTAGTGGTCAATTCAAAGTCTGCATCATCAGACTGGTGTCTAAACAAAATGCCAAGTTTTGAATCACCCTATGTCTAACAAATATGTGCTTGCATTTAAAAAAAAAATAGATATCATTCTATCTCAACTTTATCTACTTGTGATTTTACTTAAAACACCCAAACAAAAAATCAAAAATCAATACAAAAATATTCTGTTACTGTTTTTACTCAAAAAATTGTAAAGGCACTGTTTATGTTAATAGTACATGTGTACTGCGTTTTTCAAAATGCATAGAAATAGACTCATAATATTTTTAATCCATGATACTGTAATATTATTCTTGTAATTCTTTAAAAGACTTCAATAACATAACAAACATGATTTTTTTTTACAATATACTAAACCAAATTTAAAATACTAAATTCAATGCATATAGTGCAGGCCCGTAGCCAGGAATTTCCAGGGGGGGGGGGGGTTCGTTGGACTCATAAACTCTACTTTAACAGTCAACATTTGAACAAAACGTTGACTTTAACAGTGCTTATTTGATTTCAAGGGGGGGGGGGCGTCCAAACCCCCCGAACCCCCCTGGCTACGGGTATGTGGTGTAAACTCATAATAATCTTATTTGAATTTTATTCACTTTGCTGAATTTTGAAGAAAAAAAATCATCAGACAAAAATTCTACTAAGTAGATAAAAAAAAGGAAATAATCTAATGCCAAAATAAAGTGACCCTGCCATTGAGTTGTGTAATTGTAATCTTTTTTTGCTTTAATTATTATAATGTATATAAATAAATGAATGAACAATTGTAATATACAATCTAAATTCAAAATTAAATTCATAATAAAACTAAAGAGGTTTTGTATGTAATATTATATTGCATATATAATAAACAAAGTAAATGATGTAATACAATTTCTTTGAACACTAATAACAATATCTTTTAAAGCTGACTGTCGACTGGTGACTGGTATCTACATCTTAAGTAATGTTCTGGAAAAAAGTATAAGAATCATTATTAGTCAAGAACACATTATATCGCAACTGTTGGACAGAAAGTCACAGTACATAAAGTCATAGACGAAAAGTCATAGACGAAAAGTCATAGACGAAAAGTCACAGACGAAAAGTCACAGACAAAAAGTCAGACAAATAGTCAGACAAAAACTTTCAGACAACTAGAGGCTCTTAAGAGCCTGTGTTGCTCACCTTTGTCTACAATGTATGTGCATACACGTATTAAACAAAGGACACAGATGGATTCATGACAAAATTGTGTTTTGATGATGGTGTTGTGTTTGAAGATCTTACTTTACTCAACATTCTTGCTACTTACAATTTTCTCTATCTATAATAAACTTGACCCTTGACCCTTTAGTTACAGAGGAAAATATTTTGTACAAATTTACAAAAATTTACCAAATTCATAAAAATTGTTTAAAATTGACTATAAAGGGCAATAATTCCTTAAGGGGTCAACTAACCATTTTGGTCATGTTGACTTGTTTGTAGATCTTACTTTGCTGAACAGTATTGCTGTTTACAGTTCATCTCTATCTATAATAGTATTCAAGATAATAACCAAAAACGGCAAAATTTCCTTAAAATTACCAATTCAAGGGCAGCAACCCAACAACCGGTTGTCCAATTCATCTGAAAATTTCAGGGCAGATAGATCTTTACTTGATCAACAATTTTACCCCCATGTCAGATTTGCTCTAAATGCTTTTGGTTTTAGAGTTATAAGCCAAAATCTACATTCTACCCCTATGATTTATGTTTAGCCATGGCAGCAATCTTGGTTGGTTGGCCGGGTCACCCGACACATTTTTTAAACTAGATACTCCAATGATGATTGTGGTCAAGTTTGGTGAAATTTGGTCCAGTAGTTTCAGAGGAGAAGATTTTGGTAAAAGTTAACGACGACGACAGACAACAGACGACGGACGCCAAGTGATGAGAAAAGCTCACTCGGCCCTTTGGGCCAGGTGAGCTAAAAAATCACAGACAAAAAGTCACAATTCAGTTTTGAAAATTATTTTTCTTTTAATGAAAAAACTCTTATTTTTAAAAACATTTTTTGTATTTTTCTTGAATTATTACATATACTGCAACATTGTAAACAAAGTTTATTTAAAAAAAATCAATAATGATCAAAACAATTGTTCAAAGTGTCTTGGTACTTACATGGCCACGAGAAAAATAGGCAAAAAAGAATAAAAAAAGAGAATAATGGGGTGCCAAAATATAAAACAAAATGGACACTGGCCAATTCAGATGGGGATGGGGAACCACCCTATTTTTTGGACGATCAATGCATTTGGATGGGGAAATATGGTTGGACCAACACCCCCTTTTATTCTGGGTTTGAAACCCCCTTTAGAAAATGGCTGAATCCGCCCCTGAAATATATGAGAAGAAATACAATGAATAATGAATAACAAGCAACAATATACAAAATACAGAAAAAATTCTCTTAATAATTAAAAAATATATAAGGGACCCCATTTAGACCCTCACAAATGGTGATACATGTAAACAACAAATGTTATTTCATAAATTAGATCAAAGTATGATAAAAATAGTCACTTAAAATTTTTTTTAAAAATAAACCAAATTTGGATGAACCTTGATACTAAAAAGAATAAATTTAATTTCTAAACACGCTTAAATAAGAATTTGTTTCTATATTATGACAAAATCTCTTATTCTATGTTTATTCTCTTTTAAATTTGTACTTTCTTTTATTCTTTATGGTGTGATGTACTTACTTATTTAAAGAAGGTATCAAATGGGTCATTGGCAGGTGGTGGCGCCTGTAAAATGGCATAAATTGGTTAATAAATACATAGTTTAAATAATAAAGTTGACTCAGTTGTTCTATCTTCATTGTAATTATTAGTTTACTTTCTGTTATTGTAATGTTCTCACAAGGGGTGCCACATGTGGAGCAGGATATGCTTAAAAAGTTCCATTCCACAGCACCTAAGATCCCCTCCCCCTGGTTTTGGTGGAATTCGTGTTCCTCAGTCTTCAGTATTCCTTCTTATGTTTTGTATACTTTTGTTTGTATTTTCCTTGTTTTTTGGTTTCTTGCCATAGCATTGTCAGTTTGTTTTCAAATGATGGCATAGAATATTCATTTGGTTTCTTTTGCCTCTTTTTTAGTGTCAATAAACTCATCATAGATACCACGACTAAATTTTGTGTTTACGCCAGACGCGCGTTTCGTCTACAAAAGACTCATTAGTGATGCAACAGCTTGCACTTAAATATGGGTTATTTATCAACTGTCTAAAATTAATTGGTCTGCATACTTTAAAATTGATAAGTGTTACAATAATCATAATCCAGTCTTACACTGCTTATATCCCAAACCAAATATTATGTACATGTATCATTGTTTCTGCACTACAATCAATAAACTTTGTAATTAACAAAATATTTCTGAACATTAATCCAATCCACTTTTGAGCATTTACTTTACTATTTGATTGATTATGGGATTTTCAATTAAATTTGATCAAAATAAGAGGTGCCACTATGTAAAAAGAACTGCTTTCACATCAGGAGTATTTGAGTTCACCTCTAATTCTGAGGGGTTTTGCGTTTTCTGTGGATGTTTTTGTTTTGTCCATACTCCTTCTGTCTCTCTTCTGTCCTGATTTTTATTGTCTGTTGTTATCTTATTTCCCACTATTTTATAAATGTTATCAATTTACAAAGAAAATATACCGGTATACAAATCTATTAAGTCATAATTAAGTACCAACCCCTTTGGTATATGAAAACCATATTGATCATAAAGATAGTACTTTACATTTATATGATAGTAACATAATATTCTCAACAATTCTTTTAACTCTTTTGATTATCACTATAGTGAAATTGAAAAGCTCTTTACACAAATGTCAAAATGTTAATTACTGGAAAATTTTTAAATGTTCTACTGTGTGATCAATCACCTCCTTATTTCTAAACCATGGCTTTCTACAAAGTTTTCAGTCTGACAAAGCATAATTAAATTAACATTGTATATATAAAACTATAAAAATTTGGGCCCCCCTTCACACTATGTACATCCATGTTAATATTTGTTAAGTGTTAAACCAATATCCCAATATATAAAGGAGGATCACACCTGTACAGAACAGAATATTGTGCAACACAAATATATTATCACAATAAATACATTTTTTTAAAGATCATACTTTGGAGCCAAATGTCAAATTTTGGAAACTTGTTTTTTCTCAACTCATTTGCCAATTGTTTTTGATTGGTTAATTCAATCTCCAAAATAGATAAAAAGTTCTATAATAAAGAACTTGGTATGTATCAACTGTTTGAAAAGAACTAAACTAATATTCAATACAAGAATATGTGACCATAGGACAGACTGACTGCTTTCTCACTATCATATGTTTGTTTTCTGTGATAAGCAAATCTGGGTCAAGTTCCTAATTAGGCATATATTTTCAAAAGTTAATTTAATAAATAACATACATGTATCTGTACTAAGATTTAAGTTGATATGATGCATGACAAACTTCGTTTAACATAAACTTAAACCTAAATTTTAACCTACCCAAGGCACAACTTTAACCTGATATGAACTCAGACATTTTGACAAGAAAAATCAAATGCCTTCTGCTACTAAAGGCGGGGCAGAAAAATACTGTATGAAAATAATATATGGTGGAGGATATGGAATGAATGTATATTTGGTCAGTTGCATACATTGTATATAGCAAAAGGGCAATAGGGTTTGGAAATTGGTATATGTTATACATGCTATAATAAATATAAAATTTATGCAAATTATTTTTATAGGTGCTATTCTACTTTAAACAAATTGACAAAATTGATAGTTTTGGACCTTTTGTACACTTAAGGATCAACCAGTTATATCAAGTCTACAATTGTTAAATGTTAGTAAGCACACTTCAAGTTCCAATGTTTGTATTCTATAAAGTATACTTACTTTTGGTTTGTTACTGCTAGAATCTGTTGAAACTTTAATATTTTTTTGAACACCATTACTCTTAAAATCAAAGGCAAGAAATGGATCTGTGGATGAATCTAAATGCTCACTTTTCTGTCCTTTTGTTTGAATACTAAATGGCGAAGAAAATGGATCAGTGGAATTATTGTCAAAAACTTTAGAAAATCCATCGGATGAATTAAAAGGATCACAGTCTGCAAAGGGATCATTGCTCTGAAACGGATCTTCAATCACAAAACGACTACTTGACCCGGATGAATTTGAAGATTTGATACTCAATTTATCATCATCGGCAGATGAAGCATTTAAATTATTATTTTCTTCAACTTTCTTTTGAGTATTTGCACTTAAGTTACTTTGACTAGACTGAAATTCTCCAAGAGATTTTTCATTCAGACTTCTGCTCTGAGGTCGGGGTCGCGGAACAGGTATTATACTTGTCTTTTGAGATTCTGATGACATATTTCTAGGTGGTAATGCTGGTACAGGTTTATCACAGGAGTGCTGTTGGTGGGATGTGCCTGATAAGGGGCGTGGTGGGGGTGCAGGGGGTATTGCAGCAATTTTATCAATTTTCCTCTCTGGTGGCAGTGGCGGTGGAGGTCCTTCCGGAGAAGGCATATCAAAATTGTCACTGTCACTATCTCCATTGTTTGCAGACGACACGTGCAGATGATCTGGTTTATTTTGAGTATTGGCATTGTTTTTGCAAGCAGGAAATGCAGCATGTTGCATTGCTTTGAGAGGATTGTTAATAAAGGATGTATCAAAAGGATCATGACTTGCTGGTGTTGTCTTGAAGTTTGCAGCATCTGGTAGAGAAAAAGAATCGAAAGTGCCAAAAGGATCTTCTGAACTTGCCTGTACTTGTGGTTGATTAGCTTTTGCTAATTCGTTAATTGGTTTTTTGGTAGCAGCACTTTGTTGGGCAAACAGTTGTTTTGGAGTCTTGTCTGTGCTCTTGGTTTTAATTTGACAAAGATCTCCAAAAGCATCTGCTGGAGGTTTAGGAGAGTCTCTCCCTCCTTCACCTTGCATCTTTTGCGGAGCTAAAAGTGGTTCCCCAAATGGATCATTGGTAGGTGCTGGCATTCCTGAATTTGCAGCTCCCCATGGATTAGGTTGATTAGGTGCTGGACCTCCAAAGCCAGGTCTCTGTGGAACAGGTGGAAAACCTCCCTAATGAAGAAAAAAATAATATACGATAATCAAATGACAAACAGTTTGTTATGTTTCAGGTTAAAAACAGATGCTCAAATCTTTATAAACTGTCAATATTTGGTGCATATACTTTCAACTGTTTTGCAATTTTCAGTCTAGGCACTACAAAATTAGTCAATTCAACTATCAAAATTAAAATTCCCTCCTAGCTATCTGTCTGCATACTTAGCTTAAATAACTATATCAAGGTTGCCCTTTTTGACTGTAAATCAAACATTATTTCATATTAAGAAAAAAATATCTTATATTTGGTCAATAAAGTGTTCACCATTCTTCATGATCAAAATCTTTCCTTTTTTGGTCATTGATACTGATATTCATACATAATCAATATCCATTAGTTATTGCCCATTTATTCAAATGTTGAAATCTTCTACGAAATAGGTTAACTATTACAACTAAAATTCAAAGTAAATAAATTTTGTTGGACAGACAAAGTGAATGCAATTTTCTTGGTGTAAGTCTAACAACGCCGATACCCGCAATCACTGGAGATATGGGATGGTATCCGGTTCATCATAGAATTCAGGTCAATATTGTGCGTCTTTATTGTAGACTAGTTAAATTACCTGACACTAGAATATGTCGTAAAGTTTTCGTCTGGGATCAAAATATATCTACCAGATATCGTGATACGTGGTTCAATCACGCAAAGAAACTGTTTGATTCATGCGGACTCAGCGATGTATTTTTTCTAGAGAATCAACATATTATAACGCCATACTTAATCAATTCTGTGAAAACGCATTTAGAAAACGAACATAAACAATCTTGGTTAAACAATATTCAGCAAATGCCTAAACTGAGAACGTACAAACTATTTAAAACAGAATTTGAAACAGAAACCTTTCTAAAACGTTGCTTAACTAGAAGTCAGCGATCTTCTATTTCACGTATGCGTTGTGGGACATTTCCTTTAGAAATCGAAAAGGGACGAGTTAGAAACATTCCAGTAGAACGCAGAACTTGTAAAATGTGCGATACAAACTCCGTTGAGGACGAAATACACTTTTTGATCCACTGTCCAAAATATACAGAGAAAAGAAACAAACTGTTTGAAAATATTTGTGTAACATTCCGTAATATATCTGGTCTTTCTGACACTGATAAACTGTGTGAGCTTCTTTCTAACCACAAACTTAGCAAACTCGTGGCAAATTTTATAGCAGACTGTTATCATATCAGAACTTTAACACTATGATCATTTGATTTGAAATTATTTATCTTATCTTTTTTGCGATTCGCTTATATAGTATAACATGACACTAAATTTTATGAACAATGATAAAGTCTCTTAATTATATGTATGTTAAATAACGATTCAAACAGTGCATCATAAGCCTATTTGGCTGGCTGAAGTTTTATATTATGTATTTAATGTAACGATATACTTTATATTCAGGTTGCACTATAATAAACAATTCTTCTTCTTCTTCTGCAATGATTGTTTATTACTGTTATCGAACTGAACTAACTAATCAAAGTAATGTAACATGTCTTCTGATTGGTTGAAAGATTTTTGTTTTTCAGTTTATAGACATAATTGTGTCATTTGACCTTGACATCATCAAAGTTTTTTCAGGATTTATTCCTAATAAAATGGAATTTATAATTAAATTATACGGAATGACATATCTTTATTGTCTCAAAAGTGTGATGCAGACTTGCTATTTGAGTTAATCAGTGTGCACCACATTTAATAGATCATAGACCCCAAAAAAATAACAGTCTTTCCTTTAATAAATAGTACCAAGTTATAACTTGCCAAAGAGACTAAATCAAAGAAAATTACTCCTTTGAAATTGTTTATATGATACTGTATAACTTTTAAATTGTTAAAGGGATATATTTTTTTTTTAAAAAGATTATAGCATTTGAATATTGGAAAATTTATTGGTTTACATGTCTTCTGAGGCATTCCATCATAGATATCAATTAGTAGTTTTATCTTAATCCCTCTGATCTTTTCATACTAATCTGTTAATGTAGGATTATAAAAGCTATACATTTGTACATCAATTTGTGTTTAGTTCAAATACATGATGATAAGTGAAAAAAAGTCATCAAAGATACCAGTCAAGGTCGTTAAAAACTTCCATCATCAAAGATACTAGGATTAAAAATTTGTAAACCAGATTTGGGATTCATCTACAAAAAACTAATGGCTAAGTTGTTGACTTTATTTTCCTTGGAATTTCTCATCGTTAAGACGTGTGTACAGCATCAAATTCATTTGAGATAGAAAAATTAGGAGATTTGGTATTGTTGCCAATGAGTCAACTATCCATCATAGTTCAAATAAAGTTGATGAAAGCAATTATAAGCAACTAAACATCATTTAACAATGTCAATATATCACATCACCAAAATACATATATCTGCATTTCAATCAGTACTTAAAAATATGGTTTCATCACTTATTTTTGTGACTTTGAAACTATAGTCTTATTTCACTGACTTACATGTATTGTCTCAACTATTTTAAGAAATGGTACTTTTTTACACTGTTTGAAATTGAAATTGAGGTTTTCTGCATTCTGCATTATTCAGTTATTTATAATTTGATGAGCTGTTAGAAATAAGTAAAAATATCGTTGTAACCTTAAAAGTACATAATATTTGGCTGTCATTATTGAAAGACTCCTGGACCTGGTGTAAAATAAACTCAGAGGAAGTTTGGTTGCATCCTTCATAGCATCCTTGAAATTTCATATCCTACCTACTGCTTTTAATTAATTATCTAAACATATTGGAGAATCATTACCGCAGGTTGTCCAAATGGATTTGCAGCAGGAGCTCCAAAGCCTGGCTGAGATGTTGGTACTCCAAATCCTTGTTGACCTGGTGCTCCTCCAAATCCTTGTTGTCCAAATCCAGTTTGAACTGTAAGTGGTGCCCCTGGTTGAGCACCAAACCCTGCCTGACTTTGTGCACCAAATCCTTGCTGAGGTTGACCACCAAATCCTTGTTGTTGAGGTTGAGCACCAAATCCTTGCTGAGGTTGACCACCAAATCCTTGCTGAGGTTGACCTCCAAATCCTTGCTGAGGTTGAGCTGCATAACCAGCATGCAGCATTCCTGGATTTTGTGGCATTGTAGGCTGATTTCCAAAAAGTCCTAGAATAGCATTTTTATCGACTGGAGAAGCTGGTTTATTACCAAACAGGTCAATATCTTGAAGGTCAGATGATGTGGACGTGGGTTCTCCACCAGCTGTGGAGGTAGATGTGGGAGAACCCCATGGATCATTGGATGGAGATGATGTTGGTGGATTTTCACTTTCAAAAAATGTTTCTAGCTTGTTCATTTGCTCTATACCCTGTAATACAAAAATATGTCTTATTTAGGGTTTTTGAATTGCCTCCCTTGATTCAGCTTTGCTGTCTTGTAAACTATCATTACTAGAATCTAATTTAGCATCACCAAAAATACAATTGACACTCCTAATCCTCTTTCTGGTAGCCTTTGTGTTATAACTGACAGAATTTTCCTTTTAATGCTTTTTGGATTTCTATAAAATGAGTTCAAACTTCCAAAAAGAAGTTTTCTAATTTTTCTTTCCTTTTTTGTTTGCATTTTATTAAGAGCAGCAAAATTGAAGCAAATTTTCCAAAAGTTTTTGTTTTTTTAAATAATGTGTTGTCAATTCAACTCAATTCTTTATATAAATGAATTATGTTGGTTTTTTTTTATTTGGGAATTCTGGTGCTGAAGGAAGCTCTTTTGATAGTGCTGGTTAAATTCATCAAAAATTCTTTTATTTGTGGAACTATTTAGATATTGGCGTATTGTACAGACATATCTATTGTTAAAAACTGTAAGTTAATCTCTAAATGTTCTTACTACTTCTTGTCTTTAGGTTGTTGTCTCATTGATGTTTACCCCACACCTCATTTAACATATACATGTATTTCAAATTAATATCTATAGTTACCTGACCAATAGTCTCAAGTTCACTTTCTAAATCGACCAAAGAACTTCCAGCTCTCTCTTTGACTAGTCTGTTGTTTGTAGGGACCTATGAAATATGAAATACATGAAAGTTTAAAAACATTAATAACAGCCATTTTCCGGTGTTGTGCAGGAAAGGGTCACCAGTGGAGACAATGAAAAATGTTGTGAATGTGAAAATGATTCAAAATAAAACTGATATCTGTGAATTAATGTTGGTACCAAATTTCATAGTTTGCACAACAAAATAACCTAAAATTCTGTTTTCAGAACTTATCTTGATGGTTTTAGATCATTTGCTTGTATCACTACACCAAAATACATAAAACTCCTTTTCAAAGAAAACATATTTTTAAAAGCAATGAATTATCAAAAAATCCCTCTTCACCATATAAAATGTCAATATGAATGCTGACAGCAAAATGGTTTAAAAAATTGTATCCACAAGTCTTAATTATATCATATACTTAGAGTTGACTGGGCATCTAACTTATTTTCAAAACATCTGTTTGACATAAAACACAACAAAAAACTAAATGTGTTAAACAACGTGAAGATAATAGAACAAAAAGTTTGCAAACAAAGGTAACAACAGTAACTAGCTAGAATGTGCAAAATCAGAAAGCTGTACAGAAATGGTGTGTCCTAGTTCCTAATAAGAACTTAATTCCACATTGAACTAACAACAACTTCTTACAACAACCAAAATCACCACAACATCATGACTTACTTCATAGATAGGTTCTGATATTTCATCATATCCATTATAAATATATAGTTCCTAGGAGTGCAAATATCAAAGTAATAAAAAATATCAAATATGATATACATGTAACATTATTGAGGCAACATAAAAAGATATACTGCAAAAAAATCATAAAGTAAAAATAAATTGTGTATGATACAACATACATATCACAAAACCTTTCTGACCAGGGAATAAGTTAGAATTAGAAATGGTAATATTGTGTCTTCTAAACTTCATATTAAATAAAAACACAAATTGTCTCCCCTTTTTGGGAAACATGAGTTATCTCCCTTTAACAGTGTCATACTATTTCAGTAAGAGTCTAAGACTAACATTTTTCTATTTCAAACCATTACTCATGTATAAAAACTTATCATAACGTTAACTATATCACAAACTAAAGTATCATGAGCTTAAAACATAATATGCATCTATTGGCCTTATGCAAAACCAATGTGGCCTACAACTTCAAAGCTTGAAATCAAACAATTACATTTTTACATTTTTTTAGCATGGAAAGTTATTGACTTTGATGTTATCTTGTTTAGAAAGAGTCTGCTTAATTTAGTTTTTTTTTAAACTAATGCCTTTGAGTAATTGTAATAGAACTTACAAATTATTCATCACTTTACAAAATATTTCAGTGCTTTTTTTTCCAAATCTTTTGATGTTTGTAATGAAAGATCTGCAACAACAGCAACTTGTTTTTTTCAATTGAAACCATTTTTAATTCTAAATTCTTTTGATTTTAAATTATTATGACACTCGCAGAGAAAAAAAGCTAATTCATTACAACAGTATATTTTTAAAGTCTCCAGGCATTAGTATTTAATTTTTTATACATATTTTGATTTGATTTGATTTGATTTTCATGGTAATTTAATTTGTTGATCAATTTACAGAATGAAAAAGAGTCTAAATCCTAAATCATGTAGATCTAATTGCCTTATGGGCCAAGGGTGGATAAATTTCTTGGGTGTTTTTAGTTGTTTGTGGGTTTTTTACAGAACACTTACGACAAGGTTAATTACAAGTTTGTCATTTGAATTTTGAGATAAAGAGCATCCTCGATTTTAATTCCATTGCCCAACAGAGTTGGAAAGGGAATATATCATGAAGATTTTTACACTTACTTATAAAAAGAGATAGTGAACCGTTTCACTTGTTGGTCAGATGATTCCTGTGTCTGTCTCTTTAAAGTTTTGCATGAAAGTTCAATGGCAAAAGATCATTTTGGGGCTTTTCTGGTTTTATTAATGACCATTATTTGTTAAATTTTAACCTGCTGAATAAAGTCCTCTAAGAAAACTTATAGTGGCTATCAATTTGCTTTAATTGCAGAAAAATTGAATACTCATGGTTTTGCTTAAGTCTGCATAGAATCTGCATACAAGCCTCCTGAAAATTTCTACTTGTTTAATTAAATATTTAAATAAGTGGTTCACCTTTATCCAAGAGTTCAATAAAAGTTAGTTTACCATGTATAATGTTATTCTTGATGAAAAAATTTAACAGTGAAGCCATACAGGGGACTTATTTGATTTTACCTGAGAAAAAGTCTAAATTCAGGAACATTTTAAAATTGAATCACACAATTTTATGTGATATGCATCATTATTTTGGCTACATGATTTATTAAGTCAAAATGAATGATACTTCAATTCAATATTTTATTTTATTTTGCACACCCTGACATTGTTTTCAACAATCAGTAGATATTTCAGCATAGACAGTCATAGATAGCTTTTGATTAGTTTTATCTGAACTTGCCTTATTGACAGAAGGCTATTTAACAGGTAGGAATAAATAGCATAACCTAAAAATACAGGCACTTTAGCACTAGTACTATACATTACACACACAAAAAAATTGACAAAAATGCATAGTGCAATTTTTTTAATGATAAAAAAATTGCACCATGCATTTTTGTCAATTTTTTTGTGTGTGTAATGTATAGTACTAGTCTAAATATATATCCAAAATTCAGAAAGATTGAAGCAATCACTTTTACAAATTTAGCCAATACACATCCATACCCCTGTTGACAAGTCCAGAGATGTTCCGAAAACTGTAAATATTACCTTTTTGCACTTAGCCTAATCACTCATTCCAAATCAAAATCAGTTTAAATACAACATTCAAAAATTTATTTCACCTCTCTTCTTTCATTTCCACCAAAAAAATTATAAGAAATGAGTGAGGAAGGGAAAGAAAAAAAATTAAGGAAAAATACACTCTAATTAAAAGGAACTATATTTGTGGACAACAAAAAGCTCATTAATTGTGGTCTTGTGCATAATCAAGGTTACCTCCCTTTACTCATGTAATTTTTTTTTTGCATAAAAAAATTTAACAAATACTAAAAAAATAATTAAAAATAAATCAAGTATAGAGAAGCAATATAATACATGTTATCAGATTAAAGTAGAACTTTCAAATTTCTGTATGCAGGCACGCTTAGATGGTGTAGTTCACACATCTCATTAAATAGAAAGTCAGAGATAGGTATTTAATGGCAAGATATTGCGCACCACCTGCTTATATCCAGCAACTTACATTCCCTTGCAATGAATAAAATTGATATAAATTCAACGTAAGCATGAAAAAGTGACTATATTACTAGCATTCGAAAACTTTCTTGCAATGTGCAAGCACAGGGGAAAATGTTAAATCAAAATCAAGAGCAAGAAGGTATCAACATATAACCCGAAGTTTGAATATTAGATCATTCACTCTATATTTTTTTCAATCATTAAGCATGCATATAAAAAGTAAACATAGAAAAGAGTAGAATTTTTTCTGCTTCTTTAAAATCTGGGATAAAATTTTTAGAATGTTAAAGATGTGATAAGAACCTGACATGACACCCATCTCTTCAACAAAGTAGCAAGAGGTAAACAACTTACTAGTTAACATTTTAAAATTGCTATAAAAATAGTTGGAGAAAAAGACATGTTCTTATCTTTAACATGTGTGTTCTCAGAGGTCTTGATAAGTTCTAGCTCGAAGCAAACATCCACATTAATCTAGAAAAATCTATTTGGGACCTGTTACAAAAAACATTTTGGAAACCCAAAATGTTAATAAAAAATTAATTTTCCTTTAATGTTGATTTAATCGTTAGTGTTATCCAACAAGGAAAAAATGTTGTTTTTCATATACATGCATTGTCAGGAGCGCAGCCTAAAAATGTTAGAGAGCTGATACACTGTAATAAGAAGGCAAAATTATGAAATCAAGCATGAACTTAAATTTCTAACAGACTGAAGAAAAAACAGTCTTTGCATGAGTTTGTTCAGAAGAAAGCAATATCATATGTATGATCTAAATTGTTCTGAAATGCAGGAAATGTCAAACCTTTTGGTCAGTCCATGATGTAAAAACCTCCTTTTTGTGTTGATGACACTTTCAAGGAAAATAAATTAAAAACAATATATTGCCTTAAATCATATGAAATTAATAAAATGTCTGGTGATTGAAAAATATGGTTTTAATTAAGTCAACTTTTGTTTCTTCAGTTTTCTGGCTTGATTTTCAACCAACTATAACATTTTTTCAATTTGTTCTTTTGGCACTTAGATATTGGACATTCATCCATTTTTTTATATTTAGACCACACAAAGCAATGAATTTAATAACTCATATTATGAAAACCCTCATTAAATTTGGTTTACTGGTTCCATATTCATCAACACAAGGCTTGCTTGGAGTAAAATATATATGACTTACTGAATAGACAGGTTCTTCATCTGTATTTGATTCTGTATTTAATTCTCCATCTAATTTGATGACTGTAAGATAAAAAAATTATTTATAGACATTAAAATTAAAAATGGAAATGCAGAAGGTGTCAAAGAGACAACAACCCGACCATAGAGCAGACAACAGCCAAAGGCCACCAATGGGTCTTCAATGCAGCAAGAAACTCCTGCACCGGGGGAGTCCTTCAGCTGGCCCCTTTTTCTAGGAATGCATTATTGCATATTGCCCAGAAACCCCCTTTATTTCTCAACATTTTTTTAAAAACAATAGTATATAAGATACAACTGGACAAATGGTAGAGAAAATAGGTTTTAATTGGAAAATAAAGACCAGAGGGTTTGGCCTATATCATTCCCTTTCAAAAAACAGACTACACATTCCTCATGAATTGTTCATGGGAGGTTTTTCTTTTAAGATAACTGTTTTGCAATGAAATCTATATGCTAGCTTTTTACAGCATCCAAATACCAAATATGGTAATGAAGTTCCTTTACTTTCAGAAACTTCAGATTAAATTAAATTTTGTTCATTTTTACGTGATGCTCCAATCAAATTTCTTTTCCCTGTGTCCCAAGTCTGCAAAATAGTAATTAAGGTTTATCAAGTCAAGAAGATTAACCTGGAATTATGTCACCACTTACATCCTGGCCTTTACACCAATCATGTGATCATTTAATTTATGTGATAATGTTACAGATTCCTGTGTGTAACAATCTTAAGAAGCTTCATATTTCAGGTCCTCAATCTCAACTTGTATTACCTAAACATGTATATAACTGGTGCATTCTCTCTCTTTACCATTTTGTTTCTCTTATCAAAGCAAAATATCCCTTTAAAGATATCTTACCATTTGGATCTTGTTTCTCTTCTTTATTTTCTGGGGATTCTTGCTGCTTTTTTGCTTCCTCCATTTCTTTCTTTTTTCTTTCAAATATTACTTGAAATAAATCTCTCAGTGTCAAGACAACAGCTTCAGACTATTTAAAATATAATGAAACATATCTTTTATTCATTGATCATATTCTATCAAATATGTAACTGAATATGCACTAGTTTTTGCTTTTCTGTCTGCTTTTGTATTATAATAATTTTAAAGATTTAATCTAGATGAAAATAATCCTAGATCTATAATATATACTCTGTTACCTCTTTCAAAGGCTGCATAGTTTTGTAATGGTTTTTTTTTAATTTCATCAATTCGTAGTTGTAAACTTACCATGTGCGATTTTTATCAAAGGGAGATAATATTTGAAAAATTAATTTGTATAGTTATTCTCCAAAGTTCATTTGAATATCAAGAAGCTCAATTTCATGAAAAAAACAATAAAATCAACCTACAACCAAAAAAACTTCTGAATAGATATTATCTTTAAAGGAAAATCCCTCTTTTATTCATAATTGATGCCAGCTGACAGATCTATATTCTTATGTACTATTTTCTGTCAAATCATCAAATGTACAGGTTTTTTTTATGAGTATGACAAAAGAAGCTTACTTTCAGTCATACCTACTATTCTAAACTAGAGGCTCTAAAGAGCCTGTGTCGCTCACCTTGGTCTATGTGACTATTAAACAAAGGAAGCAGATGGATTCATGACAAAATTGTATTTTGGTGATGGTGATGTGTTTGTACATCTTACTTTACTGAACATCCTTGCTGCTTACAATTATCTCTATCTATAATGAACTTGGCCCAGTAGTTTCAGTGGAAAATGTTAGTAAAAATTTACAAATTTTATAAAAATTGTTGAAAATTGACTATAAAGGACAATAACTCCTTAGGGGGTCAACTGACCATTTCGTTCATGTTGACTTATTTGTAAATCTTACTTTGCTGAACATTATTGCTGTTTACAGTTTATCTCTATCTATAATAGTATTCAAGACAATAACCAAAAACAGCAAAATTTCCTTAAAATTACCAATTCAGGGGCAGCAACCCAACAACGGGTTGTCCGATTCATCTGAAAATTTCGGGGCAGATAGATCTTGACCTGATAAATAGTTTAACCCAATGTCAGATTTGCTCTTTATGCTTTGGTTTTTGAGTTATAAGCCAAAAACTGCATTTTACCCCTATGTTCTATTTTTAGTCATGGTGGCCATCTTGGTTGAATGGCCAGGTCATCGGACACATTTTTTAAACTAGATACCCCAAAGATGATTGTGGATAAGTTTGGATTAATTTGGCCCAGTAGTTTCAGAGGAGAAGATTTTTGTAAAAGATTACTAAGATTTACGAAAAATGGTTAAAAATTGACTATAAAGGGCAATAACTCCTAAAGGGGTCAACTGACCATTTCGGTCATGTTGACTTATTTGTAAATCTTACTTTGATGAACATAATGGCTGTTTACAGTTTATCTCTATCTATAATAATATACAAGATAATAACCAAAAACAGCAAAATTTCCTTAAAATTACCAATTCAGGGGCAGCAACCCAACAACAGGTTGTCAGATTCATCTGAAAATTTCAGGGTAGATAGATCTTGACCTGATAAACAATTTTACCATGTCAGATTTGCTCTAAATGCTTTGGTTTTTAAGTTATAAGCCAAAAACTGCATTTTACCCCTATGTTCTAGTTTTAGCCGTGGCGGCCATCTTGGTTGGTTGGCCGGGTCACCGGACACATTTATAAACAAAATACCCCAAGGATAATTGTAGCCAAGTTTGGATAAATTTGGCCCAGTAGTTTCAGAGGAGAAGATTTTTGTAAAAGATTACTAAGATTTATGAAAAATGGTTAAAAATTGACTATAAAGGGCAATAACTCCTAAAGTGGTCAATTGACCATTTCGGTCATGTTGACTTATTTGTAAATCTTACTTTGATGAACATTATTGTTGTTTACAGTTTATCTCTATCTATAATAATATTCAAGATAATAAGCAAAAACTGCAAAATTTCCATAAAATAACTAATTCAGGGGCAGCAACCCAACAATGGGTTGTCCGATTTGTCTGAAAATTTCAGGGCAGATAGATCTTGACCTGATAAACAGTTTTACCCCATGTCAGATTTGCTCTAGATGCTTTGGTTTTTGAGTTATAAGCCAAAAACTGCATTTTACCCCTATGTTCTATTTTTAGCCATGGCGGCCATCTTGGTTGGTTGGCCGGGTCACCGGACACAATTTTTAAACTAGATACCCCAATGATGATTGTAACCAAGTTTGGTTGAAATTAGCCCAGCAGTTTCAGAGGAGAAGATTTTTGTAAAAGTTAACGACGGACGACGACGGACGACGGATGACGGACGCCGGACGCCAAGTGATGAGAAAAGCTCACTTGGCCCTTCGGGCCAGGTGAGCTAAAAATGAATTTATAATGATAAATAAACTATTTATTAAAACAGTTTATGCAAACCCTGTCTATTTAGTATTTGTATTCTGAATTGAGCATTGAAAATGAATGAGTTGTGTAAGTAAGGTAATGAATAAAGTGCTGATATATATTTTACATACTGCTTTTTCTGTTTTGATGCCATAGAATAAATGTTTTTTCTCCTCTGTACTGAAGATATAACCAAAGGCCCTGGAATCGCTCATATCTCTGGATATGAAAGATACTTTGTGTACTGGATGCGAGTGTTCTACTACCTATCATATATAAAATAATTTCATTAAAATATTATCCAAAATACAATGCACATGGAAGCACAAAAAATCACTTGTTACATAAAATATATTTTATTATCTAGCACATTGTAATATTGAAAAGAATGTTTGAAAAAGAATAATTTGACAACAACAATGTCATCGGGTATTCAATCTTATATATATCATGTATATTGTACGAACTTTATAATGTGCATCCAGACATCTTCCAAAATGTACACAAATATAAATAAATACAGAAAGGCTCAATGAGGTATATGCATATTCAAATTGACAAACTTAAAGTCTTTTTAGACCATTTTGGCGTTCAACAAATAATTAGAACTTGATTAATTAGCGTGTTAATAATTCTAAACCCCTAATAATTACTTTTTTAGGTTTCTCAAAGAACTTAAATCTTTCTTTTCATATTACAAGTGTTACTTTGTCTTTGTTTACCATAACCTACATATGTACACCTGTCTTAAATACAGTGATGTGTGACCTTTAATTTTGTCATATCTTTTAATTTATTGAAACTAAAACAAACATGTTCAACTATGATTCTCAATATATTTCAAACTGATTTGTACATTAAATCAAGATAATTACATGTCAAAAACCTTAAATTTGAAACTCTCTTTTACCCATCTAGAATTTTAATCTTTCTTTTACTCACTCCATGTCTAACATCAACAAGTTTTATTCCTTCCTCGGAAACATTGACAATAATTCTTTGTTTGTGTACACCTAAAGCTTTGATTTCTGCTTTTAACTTCTGGATTTTGTCCTGGCACATTTTGTCTCCTCTTGCCTCAGGGACCTCCTCAGTTCCTATCATCTTGGCATTAAAGCTAATTCCTTCCCCTTGAAATCTGAGTGGATCATTTTTGTCTGTAAAAAAAGAATCATATTTTTAAAAAAAACATTGGACAATGGACAAAAAATGATGGAAACATGGGGACATTCAGAAATCATAAGTCACAGAGAAACTAACAATGCCATGGCAAAACACTATAAAACAAGAATGGCATAAGTAACAATTATTTGTGTATTAAGTTTCAAGTTGATTCGTCTTCAACTTCATCAAAAAACATCTTGACCAAAGAATTTGACCTGAACATGCTGAAGCAGGACAGACTGATGAACGGACAGACAAAAAAAAACCAAAGGAACAAATACACATACTGAAAAACATAATGCACCTAGGTGGGGCATAAAAAAGACAATACATTTCAAAAATCAAATATTTCAAGGTTAAAAATAAACAAAACTTGTACCTATTTTTCTATTTACTCTGAAAACAAGGGCGGGTTTCTGAGGTGTTGTTGTAGTGGTGGCAGCTGTTGTTGTGGTTGGGTCTGTGACTGTTACCGTGGTTACAGTAATGGTTTCTGTGGCAGGAGTGGCTTCTTCTGCTGTCGACATGATGTAAGATGAAGGCTTAAAATATGAATTTTCCTTAGTTTACTTTGTGCAGATCAGAATCTTTCTAAAGTGCCTAGAAGAAAAAAAGGTACCATTTATAAACCAAACTAAAACTTCAGAATTAATTAGTATCATTATCATTGTTATCATATTTTCATACTGATAGAATAACTTGAAACCTGGTACCAGAAGTCAGATTATCAAAACTGGCAGGTTTTTTTTATCAAAATTGTTTCCTGTATGTACATGTATAATTTTTATAATTGGGACTATATTAAGAAGAGCCTTTCATACTTGTTTTACAGGGAAGCTGTGAAACTGACTTCCTACACACAATTAAACAATTCAGTGGTGGATCAAGAAATTTTCATAAGAGGGGACAGTCCCCAGCTCCAGCAAAACTATTATAACTAAATGTACATATATATCATGAACAAATATTGATTTGATAGAACTTCACAAGAGTAGAGTTTTGAATCTCAGATTACGACTAATCCTGAAATTCCACTATCTTTGTCTCTAATTGATTTTTTTGCATGGGTCTTACCGCAATCAATTTTTCATATATTTATGGAATACAGTTAATTATGGAATTATAATAGTCACAATTGACTGTTGGTAAAATACGGCTAGGTAAAACTCTCCTCTTATATCAGGGTTACCGGCAAATATTAGGTCAAAGTTACTTTGGTTTTTTTATCTATATATAGATATATGGAATTGTTTTCATCTTTTCAACATATTTTTTCCTTGAGGGAGAGTAAAATTGAAGAAGGGTCTCTAAGTGCAAACAATTCTTCCAAAAACAAAAACAAAAACTTTAATAATACTACTGACGTCTTCCAAGTATATCATTAAATATGAAAATATATTTTAGCATACTATATATAGCTATTAATTTGACACATGTTTATTATTTAATCAGGTCAATATTAACACAATAAATAATTAATCCAATTTACACAGAACATAACATTTATAGCCACAGGGGTATCAAAGTAGTTGTTTCCGTACATTCCCATTAGAAATAATGTATTACAATACATACATTTTTGCACATATCTACTATAAGAGGCATACATTACACCTTAAATATCTTGTTTTAATCCTTACTTGTTTAAAAGATTGAGAAAATTAGTATGTACAGTCTAAAATTTGGGTTTTTAAAAATGATGATGTCATTTATCATATTCATTTATTTCATCGTTCAAAGTTTTTGTAATTTTTTTTGTAATTTTTTTTATTATTGAAAATGTTGCATTTCTAATTACATTTTTTTTTTACAAAATCCAAAAATTAATTTGGCATCTTCCAACAGCGAATAAATAAACCTCGAACACTGAAAACTATTGAAAGCGAAATGTACATGAATATATATGTATATATTGATATGCTTTTACCATATATATGAAACTTCAAGAATGATTGTTATAAAGCCTTTCATACTTGTTTTGCAGGGAAGCTGTGAAACTGACTTCATACACACAATTAAACAATACAGTGGTGGATCTAGAAATTTTCATAAGAGATCATGACAAAATGTTTAACAAATTCATAAAATTGAAACATTTTAAGTATTTTGATATCCACGTATGAAGTTTAGCTAAAGGACCGTTAGGCAATTCACTTATCCTAAAAAAACACTTTCATAATCATGATAATAAAATTTTGAACACATATGACATTTATCGGTATGTTAATTTATTCAAACATAATGACGCAAACAGACTGGCCTTGAAGCATAATATGACAAAATTTATCATCTAATAAAAGTTTCTTTTTCAAGGAGAAAAAAAGTGAAATAACAAAAAACCTTGAAATCCAAGGAGAATTTAAAACAGAAAGTCCCTTTATCAAATTGCAAAATCTAAAGCTTTAAAACAAAACACATCAAACTAATGAAAAACGACTTCCATATTCCTGACTTCGGAGAAATGTATTTAAAGCCAACTTTGATCTCTTAGAAGCATCAAAATTATTGCAATAATATTTTGAATTATTCAAAAATGTTGATTTGATTTTTTATGCAGCATGATATATTGATATATTAAGAGTTCCTATAAAAGTATATAGAACAGGCTATTATTTGAACTTGGAATTATTTTTAATTATGGAATTCGCATAATTTCTTGTGTTTAAATTTTTTTATAAATTCCATGTTTACTTTGTATTATCATCTTTTGAGCGGTTTTATAACACTTTCCATACAATGTATTTTGGTTAGATAGTGTTGTGCGCAGCACAGTACATTCTATTGAAAATATACTATTTTCTTTGTAATAGAAAGTGAATTGTGCACAGCACAGAACATTTCAGTACAGAATAATCATGGAATTTATTAAATATTTCAATAACAAGAAATCAAGCAAATTCCATAGTTAAAAATAATTCCAAGTTTAAATAAAAGACTGTTATAGTCACTTATACACATTTTTATGTAGGGGCCAGCTGAGGTCCACCTCCAGGTGCAGGATTTTCTCACTGCATTGAAGACCCATTGGTGGCCATCAGCAGACAATTGTTTGGTCAGGTTGTTGTCTCTTTGACATATTCCCCATTTCCATTCTCAATTTTATTAAATGATATGGCATTGTAAATTTAGAAGAGTAGATCAAGAGTTTAAACATAGCAGACAAGGCCAATGATGAGATACATACTATGATGACAATAAATCATACTATTAACCTGTTTGGACCAGGTAAACAACAACAGGATGCATCTCTCTACTATATACTTGTAATAACGGGATTAAACCCATATACAATACAATAATGCATTCATAAACAAATAACATCAGTTGGCAAACTTTCATATTTCAACGTATTTCAGTTTATATACATATATGCATGTATCTAATACTTCCTGTAAGAAGACAAGTACATGTATATTTGTATGTAACTTTTCTTCTAATTATAGTACTTCATCCCAATATTGCAAAGTCTGATTGTGTAAACACTTTAAAATACTTTGATAATAGCAAGTTTTGATACATAAATTTGATTTAAACTACATGAGAATTTGACCTTATTAGCATTTTACCCACTTTTAATGAGCACCAAGTATGGGTGAAAGTGGTAGGGGTCTCTTGGTAAGAGCTGAAATACAAATTTTACACAAGACAAGCACGATAGGATGAAAATGAATATTCTGCATCAGAAAATTCAAAAATCAATCATGTATAAAAGTGCAAATAAATTGTTGGTGCAACAAAGCAGCATAAAAAATACATCCATAGCAACAGCCTCATGAAAATAAAAATTCAATATACAAAATATTCTCCTCCCCCTGACCCCCTCCTCCAATTATCAAATTTTCATCCCCTAAACACAAACTTTAACATGTAAACTAAGCAAACGTTTAAAAGTCAATAGACCATGACAGAGGGGGCAGAGCCAATTAGTAATCTCCATGAATATGAGATGGACCAATACTTATACAATTGAATACCAACTATCATGGACCATCACTGACCTTATCCCAAGCTAGTACATTGTTCAGTATGACACCACCAGAAACAAAACCCCTAGGTCTTGCTTTTTTTACTTCATGGAGGTGTGACAAAAAGGGGTATGCAGTATATCAATAGGACAAAACACGATAATCATCAATGCAACAGTCAGGGTAAACTTCAATGGAAAAAAATAGGGACAAGTAGGAGTCAATATTAATGTAAACAACACTTGAGTAGCCACCTATTTAACCTTATGAACATCCATGAAATATTTGCCACTGGACATTAAGCAACCAATAATCAATTACAATATAATATTCTGAAAATTCTTATAATTTAGTACAACCACAAACCTTTTTCTGGTACAATCCTAGGCTTCTTTAGGGGAAAAAAGTGTTACATGTAAATAAATCCTATGTAATTTTACATGATAAAAGTTTTATGCATGGACATGATGAAGTAGACTAGAGATCGGAGATAATTGAGATAAACCACATAACTCTTCCTCGACAATCAGAATTAAATCCTTTATCATTAAACAAAGATTGAAGGTTCATTTGATAGTGATTAAAACTGCATAATATATCTATATGTATCTGTAACAATTGGGCGTTCTGGTGGGTAACACCGAGCCAAATTTTGAGGGTGTGCTTCTTTTGATATATGATAATGTTTCAACAACTTATAAATCATAGAATTTTAGGGGATTAGTAAAAAAAAAAACCTAAACCATTTGAGTTTATTTTACGTTTTCTTCATTCTTTTTCAAAAAGAATCCTAATCACATTTTGAAGTTGGTCTGTTGTATTCTTGGCCTAAATACATGTACAAAAAAAATGGTGTATGTGGTCGTAGTTTTCCTTCATGCTTCACAGATATAAAATAAGTTTATAACATGCATATAATGATTTAATTATACATCTCTTTATTATCTGATAAACTTAATACAGTCACATGTATATCTATTTATAAAGATAAATGTCAATGCATGTCAAGATTTAGTCTAGTGAGCAATGCAAATGAAAGTTGCAGATGTAGGTTAAGAAATGCACTTAAACAGCACAGGTTGAAGTTAAAAGCAATCCACATGTCATGCATGTCCATGATAAAAATTTATTGAAAATGGACATTTTTTTTTTAGATATGATCCCTAAATGTGACCACAACCATGACCACACAAAGAGGACATACCATCTTTTTTCATAAAAGTCATAGGACATTTTATTTGTTTGTTACATGTATCTAGAGTGACAGTAATCAGCCATTGGTTAAGCTTCCAAATATATACCATTATATACTTATATGACTGTTGATTCATTATCATTCACAGGATACCAATTTTCATGGATCTTGTGGGTACAGGTGAACCAAATGTTCTAAGAAGTACAAATTTTCTATTGGCTCAAATGCAGACTTTTGTAAAAATGGGTTACAAACCATGAAACCAAATATCCACTGAAAAATGATTTTTTTATCATCAACAAAAATGTGTACAAACAAAAATACCAGTAAACAGTCAGAGCTCAGACATAAACAAGTCGATTTTTGTTTTTGACTTAAAGAAGTCAAAACATGTATTTATTGAAGACCTGTTGGTGACCTTCTGCTGTTGTTTTTTTCTATGGTCGGGTTGTTGTCTCTTTGGCACATTCCCCATTTCCATTCTCAATTTTATACATATATTTATTATAAAAATTTGTTTTCAATTTTAGACTTATCTAAGTCAGAAAATGACAGACTTATTTAGGTCTGTTTATGTTGATGAAAAAACTTAATTTTACTTGGTGGCCAAAGTACACCACCTACATGTATGACAGCAAAAACCTGTCTGAGAGTTCACAAGGACTTGAGCTATCTATATTTAATTACCTAATTGAATATCATTACTAATAAAGGGCTGCGCTTTAGCGCATGATACGCCCGTTGCTCTTTTAACTTGTCTTTTATGCTTTAAATGAATTTATATGATCAACTATAAATATATATACAAATCAAAAGGGATGTTACATTAATATATTCACCAAAGTTTCATAAAATCCCCCTTTTTTAAGTATAAAAATTCATTACTTAAGAAAACGTAAAATCTAAAATTTATAAAAATGGAAAGGGAGCTTACATCAATAGATATAAACAATTCACCAAAGTTTCATGGACATTGGTGAAAGCCTTTTTGAGTTATTGTCCGAAGTGTTGAAAATCTCCCTTTTATTTATGAATAAAGCCCCATAAATCCAAAACTTAAAATCTGAAATTTATAAAAATTGAAAGGGAGCTTACATCAATAGACATAAACAATTCACCAAAGTTTCATGGACATTGGTGAAAGCCTTTTTGAGTTATTGTCCGAAGTGTTGAAAATCCCCCTTTTTTTAGCTCACCTGGCCCGAAGGGCCAAGTGAGCTTTTCTCATCACTTGGCGTCCGGCGTCCGGCGTCCGGCGTCCGGCGTCCGGCGTCCGGCGTCCGTCGTCGTCCGTCGTTAACTTTTACAAAAATCTTCTCCTCTGAAACTACTGGACCAAATTAAACCAAACTTGGCCACAATCATCATTGGGGTATCTAGTTTAAAAATTGTGTCCGGTGACCCGCCCAACCAACCAAGATGGCCGCCATGGCTAAAAATAGAACATAGGGGTAAAATGCAGTTTTTGGCTTATAACTCAAAAACCAAAGCATTTAGAGCAAATCTGACATGGGGTAAAATTGTTTATCAGGTGAAGATGTATCTGCCCTCAAATTTTCAGATGAATCGGACAACCCGTTGATAGGTTGCTGCCCCTGAATTGGTAATTTTGAGAAAATTTTGCTGTTTTTGGTTATTATCTTGAATATTATTATAGATAGAGATAAACTGTGAACAGCAAAAATGTTCAACAAAGTAAGATCTACAAATAAGTCAACATGACCAAAATGGTCTGTTGACCCCTTTAGAAGTTATTGCCCTTTATAGTCAATTTTTAACCATTTTTCGTAAATCTTAATTATCTTTTACAAAAATCTTCTCCTCTGAAACTACTGGACCAAATTAAACCAAACTTGACCACAATCATCATTGGGGTATCTAGTTTAAAAATTGTGTCTGGTGACCCACCCGCCCAACCAAGATGGCCGCCATGGCTAAAAATAGAACATAGGGGTAAAATGCAGTTTTTGGCTTATCACTCAAAAACCGAAGCATTTAGAGCAAATCTGACATGTAGTAAAATTGTTTATCAGGTCAAGATCTATCTGCCCTGAAATTTTGAGATGAATCGGACAATTCGTTGATAGGTTGCTGCCCCTGAATTGGTAATTTTAAGGAAATTTTGCTGTTTTTGGTTATTATCTTGAATATTATTATAGATAGAGATAAACTGTAAACAGCAAAAATGTTCAGCTAAATAAGATCTACAAATAAGTCAACATGACCAAAATGGTCTGTTGACCCTTTTAGGAGTTATTGCCCTTTATAGTCAATTTTAACCATTTTTCGTAAATCTTAGTTATCTTTTACAAAAATCTTCTCCTCTGAAACTACTGGACCAAATTAAACCAAACTTGGCCACAATCATCATTGGGGTATCTTGTTTAAAAATTGTGTCCGGTGACCCGGCCAACCAATCAAGATGGCCGCCATGGCTAAAAATAGAACATAGGGGTAAAATGCAGTTTTTGGCTTATCACTCAAAAACCAAAGCATTTAGAGCAAATCTGACATGTGGTAAAATTGCTTATCAGGTCAAGATCTATCTGCAACAACAAAAGAAAGAAAGTTTTTAACGACCTCAGCTGGCTATACAACCCTTGCACAATCAACTGAATTTTGCAGAAATCATGAATAGGATAGATTGCCCTTATATGATAATTTTTTATTACCTTTTTGCTTTTTTTGGCAAAGTGGGGGGGGGGGGGGGTTGCGCAACAACAAAACTACTTCACAACTTTCTCATTACTTTGCATTTCTTGTTAGATAAATTTTACAAAAATTCTCCCCTGAAACAACTGTTGAATTTAAACAAACTTGGTTTAAATCACCACTAGGATATCCAGGGACCACTGTGTATGATGACCCTGCCTGCCCACATGGCTGAAATAAAACATAGGTTTCAAATGCACTTTTTAGTATTATATCTCTGAAACTAAATGACAGTACAACAGTTGCATTTATCATGCAACAATTGTAAATAAAAATATCAGGTGAGCGACACAGGGTCCTTGGATCCTCTAGTTATGAATAAAGCCCCATAAATCCAAAACTTAAAATCTGAAATTTATAAAAATTGAAAGGGAGCTTACATCAAATAGACATAAACAATTCACCAAAGTTTCATGAACATTGGTGAAAGCCTTTTTGAGTTATTGTCCGAAGTGTTGAAAATCCCCCTTTTTTTTATGAATAAAGCCCCATAAATCCAAAACTTAAAATCTGAAATTTATAAAAATTGAAAGGGAGCTTACATCAATAGATATAAACAATTCACCAAAGTTTCATGGACATTGGTGAAAGCCTTTTTGAGTTATTGTCCGAAGTGTTGAAAATCCCCCTTTTTTTATGAATAAAGCCCCATAAATCCAAAACTAAAAATCTGAAATTTAAAAAAATTGAAAGGGAGCTTACATCAATAGATATAAACAATTCACCAAAGTTTCATGGACATTGGTGAAAGCCTTTTTGAGTTATTGTCCGAAGTGTTGAAAATCCCCCCTTTTTTATGAATAAAGCCCCATAAATCCAAAACTTAAAATCTGAAATTAAATAAAAACGAAAGGGAGCTTACATCAATAGATATAAACAATTCACTTAAGTTTCATGGAAATTGGTGAAAGCGTTTTTGAGTTATTGTCCGAAGTGTGGACGACGGACAGACAGACGGACGGACGGACAGACAGACGGACGGACGGACAGACGGACAACGGTATACCATAATACGCCCCGTCTAAAAGACGACGGGCTTATAAAAACAGATGTTTTACCTCATTAAGTGTGGTTCCAGGTGGTTGCATTGTAAGGTTAATTAACATTATCAGCTCCGACTGTTTTTGCCTCTTATTCATATTTTTCTTTAGAAGACAAAGCATTGTCTTTCAATGTTGTCATTATTTGATTTAGATGCATACCTTTTTATAAATATGCGTGGGTCTTAAAGTTAACCAATTTTGATAACTTATCGACTTGTAGGAGTCGATATTTGCAACTTTTTGATTCTGGTCAATTATTTCTTGCTTAACAATATTTGACTTATTAAAGTCGTATTTTGTCTTGCATTAAAGGGAGACAAATCCTAAAACTTACAAATTTAGACCTCTATGAGTCAAAAGCAGATTCAGACTTATCTATGTCTGAGCTCTGACTGGTAAATGAATCCACAGGAGCTAACTTCCTGTAGTGGCTAGCACATTTTCACTGTGCATCCAACATTATGGCTAATCTTTACTTCACATGTTTAATTAGTTATCAAAGATACCAGGATTATAATTTAGTACGCCAGACGCGCGTTTCGTCTACATAAGACTCAACAGTGACGCTCATAACAAAATATTTATAAAGCCAAACAAGTACAAAGTTGAAGAGCATGGAGGATCCAAAATTCCAAAAAGTTGTGCCAAATACGGCTAAGGTAATCTATGCCTGGGATAAGAAAATCCTTAGTTTTTCGAAAAATTCAAACTTTTGTAAACAGGAAATTTATAAAAAAGACCACATTATTGATATTTATGTCAACACCGAAGTGTTGACTACTGGGCTGGTGATACCCTCGGGGACAAAATGTCCACCAGCAGTGCCATCGACCCAGTGGTGTAAATAGTTATCAAAGATACCAGGATTATAATTTAGTACGCCAGACGCGCTGATCACTGTGAAATTTTTAATTGTCTGTTTTGAAAGATGAACAAAAGTGGGGAGGGGAGGTGCTCATATAAAACAGGTTCAACCGCTGTCATATGGTATTTTGAACCCCATGGTAAATTGACCCCGGGGTCAAAATACCGCTATGGTAAATTGAACCCCCCCATGGTAAATTGAACCCCCCCTGTATGGAAAATTGAACCCCCATGGTAAATTGAACCCCCCTGTTTTTTTCATCCTAGATGATTATTAGAACATTTTACATTATTCTAAAGCTTATCATAGATTAAAAAATCATTCATACAAGAAGGGAAGGTACATTTTCCATGCTTAATTAAATGAAATATCTTTCCTTGGTATAACTGCTCTGAAGTCTTTACCAACAAAATGTCATTCAAAATACTTATTGACACATTATAACTAGACCATATGTAGCTTGAATGCTTTAATTATTTGTAATTATAACATATGTATATATAAATATAAGGGTAGTTTTGATTTTCCATGGTAAAAAAGGGGGAGGGGGTCAAAATACCATGGCAAAGTAAAATTTTCAAAATGTCTTTTCCAGCAATTTAAATACATACAAACTACTTATTGGTGAATTGTAACTACATAAAAGAGTAAGAATTGCCAGATTTTTGGAAATTAAAGGTCTAGAGTAGGGGTTCAATATACCACAGGGGGTCAAAATATCATGGAAAAGTAAAATTTTCAAAATTTCTTTTCCAGCAAGTTTAGTACATACAAACTACTTATTGGTGTATTTTAAATACATAAAAGAGTTAGATTTGCCAGATTTGTTTAAATTAAAGGTCTAGAGTAGGGGTTCAATATACCATACCGCAGGGGGGTCAAAATACCATGGCAAAGTAAAATTTTCAAAATATCTTTTCCAGCAAGTTTAATAAATACAAACTACTTATTGTTGTATTCTAACTTCATAAAAGAGTTAAAATTGCAAGAATTTCTGAAATTAAAGGCCTAGAGAAGGGGGTTCAATATACCGCAGGGGGGTCAAAATACCATGGCAAAGTAAAATTTTCAAAATATCTTTTCCAGCAAGTTAAATACATACAAACTACTTATTTGTGTATTCTAACTACATAAAAGAGTAAGAATTGCCAGATTTTTGGAAATTAAAGGTCTAGAGTAGGGGTTCAATATACCACAGGGGGTCAAAATATCATGGAAAAGTAAAATTTTCAAAATTTCTTTTCCAGCAAGTTTAGTACATACAAACTACTTATTGGTGTATTTTAAATACATAAAAGAGTTAGATTTGCCAGATTTGTTTAAATTAAAGGTCTAGAGTAGGGGTTCAATATACCATACCGCAGGGGGGTCAAAATACCATGGCAAAGTAAAATTTTCAAAATATCTTTTCCAGCAAGTTTAATAAATACAAACTACTTATTGTTGTATTCTAACTTCATAAAAGAGTTAAAATTGCAAGAATTTCTGAAATTAAAGGCCTAGAGAAGGGGGTTCAATATACCGCAGGGGGGTCAAAATACCATGGCAAAGTAAAATTTTCAAAATATCTTTTCCAGCAAGTTAAATACATACAAACTACTTATTTGTGTATTCTAACTACATAAAAGAGTTAGAATTGCCAGATTGTTGGAAATTAAAGGTCTAGAGTAGGGGGTTCAAATATATACCACAGGGGGGTCAAAATATCATGGAAAAGTAACATTTTCAAAATTTCTTTTCCAGCAAGTTTAGTACATACAAACTAATTATTGGTGTATTTAAATACATAAAAGAGTTAAAATTGCCAGAATTTCTGAAATTAAAGGCCTAGAGAAGGGGGTTCAATATACCGCAGGGGGGTCAAAATACCATGGCAAAGTAAAATTTTCAAAATATCTTTTCCAGCAAGTTAAATACATACAAACTACTTATTGGTGTATTCTAACAACATAAAAGAGTTAGAATTTCCAGATTTTTTTAAATTAAAGGTCTAGAGTAGGGGGTTCAATATACCGCAGGGGGGTCAAAATACCATGGCAAAGTAAAATTTTCAAAATATCTTTTCCAGCAAGTTAAATACATACAAACTACTTATTTGTGTATTCTAACTACATAAAAGAGTTAGAATTGCCAGATTGTTGGAAATTAAAGGTCTAGAGTAGGGGGTTCAATATACCACAGGGGGGTCAAAATATCATGGAAAAGTAACATTTTCAAAATATCTTTTCCAGCAAGTTTAATACATACAAACTACTGATTGGTGCATTTTGACTACATAAAAGAGTTTAGAATTGCCAGAATTTTGAAATTTTAAAGGCCTAGAGTAGGGGGCTCAATATACCGCAGGAGAGTCATAAACAATGATAAAATACCATTGCAAAGTAAATTTTTCAAAAAAAAATTTCCAGCAAGTTTAATACATACAAACTACTTATTGGTGTATTCTAACTACACCAAAGAGTTAAAATTGGCAAATTTTTTGAATTAAAGGTCTAGAGAAGGGGGTTCAATATACCACAGGGGGGTCAAAATACCATGGCAAAGTAAAATTTTCAAAATATCTTTTCCAGCAAGTTAAATACATCCAAACTACTTATTGGTGTATTCTAACTACATTAAACAGTTCGAATTGCCAGAATTTCTAAAATTAAAGGCCTAGAGAAGGGGGTTCAATATACCACAGGGGGGTCAAAATACCATGGCAAAGTAAAATTTTCAAATATTTTTTCCAGCAAGTTTAATAAATACAAACTACTTATATTTGTATTCTTACTACATAAAAGAGTTCGAATTGCCAGAATTTCTGAAATTAAAGGCCTAGAGTAGGGGGTTCAATATACCACAGGGGGGGTCAAAATACCATGGCAAAGTAAAATTTTCATAACAACTTTTCCAGCAAGTTTGATACATGCAAACTACTTATTGGTGTATTCATACAACATAAAAGAGTTAGAATTGCCAGAATTTTTTGAATTAAAGGTCTATAGTAAGGGTTCCATATACTGCAGGAGAGTCAAAATACCATGGCAAAGTAAATTTTTCAAAATATCTTTTCCAGCATGTTTAGTACATACAAACTACTTATTGGAGTTTATTACTATATTAAGGAGTAAGAAGGCTTAAATTTTTGCAATTCAAGGTATAGAAGGGGTATATTGAACGCCTTACTATAGACCTTGAATTTCAAAAGTTCAAGCTATTCTAACTCCTTAACATAGTTATAATACTCCAATGAGTAGTTTGTATGTATTTAATATACTGGAAAAGATATTTTGAAAATTTTACTTAGCCATGGTATTTTGACCCCCTGCGGTATATTGAACCCCCTACTATAGACCTTGAATTTCAAAAATTGAAGCTATTCTAACTCCTTAACATAGTTATAATACTCCAATAAGTAGTTTGTATGTATTTAATATACTGGAAAAGAAATTTTGAAAATTTTACTTAGCCATGGTATTTTGACCCCCCTGCGGTATATTGAACCCCCTACTATAGACCTTGAATTTCAAAAATTGAAGCTATTCTAACTCCTTAACATAGTTATAATACTCCAATAAGAAGTTTGTATGTATTTAATATACTGGAAAAGAAATTTTGAAAATTTTACTTAGCCATGGTATTTTGACCCCCCTGCGGTATATTGAACCCCCTACTATAGACCTTGAATTCCAAAAATTGAAGCTATTCTAACTCCATAACATAGTTATAATACTCCAATAAGTAGTTTGTATGTATTTAATATACTGGAAAAGAAATTTTGAAAATTTTACTTAGCCATGGTATTTTGACCCCCCTGCGGTATAATGAACCCCCTACTATAGACCTTGAATTTCAAAAATTCAAGCTATTCTAACTCCTCAACATAGTTATAAGACTCCAATAAGTAGTTTGTATGTATTTAATATACTGGAAAAGAAATTTTGAAAATTTTACTTAGCCATGGTATTTTGACCCCCCTGCGGTATAATGAACCCCCTACTGTAGACCTTGAATTTCAAAAATTCAAGCTATTCTAACTCCTCAACATAGTTTAATATAAGACTCCAATAAGTAGTTTGTATGTATTTAATATACTGGAAAAGATATTTTGAAAATTTTACTTAGCCATGGTATTTTGACCCCCCTGCGGTATATTGAACCCCCTACTATAGACCTTGAATTCCAAAAATTGAAGCTATTTTAACTCCTTAACATAGTTATAATACTCCAATAAGTAGTTTGTATGTATTTAATATACTGGAAAAGAAATTTTGAAAATTTTACTTAGCCATGGTATTTTGACCCCCCTGCGGTATAATGAACCCCCTACTATAGACCTTGAATTTCCAAAAATTCAAGCTATTCTAACTCCTCAACATAGTTATAATACTCCAATAAGTATAGTTTAATATACTGGAAAAGATATTTTGAAAATTTTACTTAGCCATGGTATTTTGACCCCCCTGCGGTATATTGAACCCCCTACTATAGACCTTAAATTTCAAAAGTTCAAGCTATTCTAACTCCTTAACATAGTTATAATACTCCAATGAGTAGTTTGTATGTATTTAATATACTGGAAAAGATATTTTGAAAATTTTACTTAGCCATGGTATTTTGACCCCCCTGCGGTATATTGAACCCCCTACTATAGACCTTGAATTTCAAAAATTGAAGCTATTCTAACTCCTTAACATAGTTATAATACTCCAATAAGTAGTTTGTATGTATTTAATATACTGGAAAAGAAATTTTGAAAATTTTATTTAGCCATGGTATTTTGACCCCCCTGCGGTATAATGAACCCCCTACTATAGACCTTGAATTTCAAAAATTCAAGCTATTCTAACTCCTCAACATAGTAATAAGACTCCAATAAGTAGTTTGTATGTATTTAATATACTGGAAAAGATATTTTGAAAATTTTACTTAGCCATGGTATTTTGACCCCCCTGCGGTATATTGAACCCCCTACTATAGACCTTAAATTTCAAAAGTTCAAGCTATTCTAACTCCTTAACATAGTTATAATACTCCAATAAGTAGTTTGTATGTATTTAATATACTAGAAAAGATATTTTGAAAATTTTACTTAGCCATGGTATTTTAACCCCCCTGCGGTATATTGAACCCCATACTATAGACCTTGAATTTCAAAAATTCAAGCTATTTTAACTCCTCAACATAGTTATAAGACTCCAATAAGTAGTTTGTATGTATTTAATATGCTGGAAAAGATATTGTGAAAATTTTACTTAGCCATGGTATTTTGACCCCCCTGGGGTATATTGAACCCCCTACTATAGACCTTGCATTTCAAAAATTTAAGCTATTCTTACTCCTCAACATAGTTATAATACTCAAATAAGTAGTTTGTATGTATTTAATATACTGGAAAAGATATTTTGAAAATTTTACTTAGCCATGGTATTTTGACCCCCCTGCGGTATATTGAACCCCCTACTATAGACCTTGAATTTCAAAAGTTCAAGCTATTTCAACTCCTTAACATAGTTATAATACTCCAATAAGAAGTTTGTATGTATTTAATATACTAGAAAAGATATTTTGAAAATTTTACTTAGCCATGGTATTTTGACCCCCCTGCGGTATATTGAACCCCCTACTATAGACCTTAAATTTCAAAAGTTCAAGCTATTCTAACTCCTTAACATAGTTATAATACTCCAATGAGTAGTTTGTATGTATTTAATATACTGGAAAAGATATTTTGAAAATTTTACTTAGCCATGGTATTTTGACCCCCCTGCGGTATATTGAACCCCCTACTATAGACCTTGAATTTCAAAAATTCAAGCTATTCTTACTCCTCAACATAGTTATAATACTCCAATGAGTAGTTTGTATGTATTTAATATACTGGAAAAGATATTTTGAAAATTTTACTTAGCCATGGTATTTTGACCCCCCTGCGGTATATTGAACCCCCTACTTAAAAGCACAAATTAAAAAAAATGATAGCCAATAAATTGTAAATTAGATTATCTGCAATACTATTTATCAAAAACAGGGGGGTTCAATATACCGCAGGGGGGTTCAAAATACCATATGTGAAAAATGACCCCGGGGTCAAAATACCATGCGGTATAATGACCCCGGGGTCATTTTACCGCATGGTATTTTGACCCCGGGTTCACTTTTTAGGGGGTTCAAAATACCATATGACACCGCCATCAAACTTGGGAAGCTATCTGGACCATTGAATTACAAGTATATCTTCTCTGGGTGTTTTGCAGAGAAGCAGAAAATACCAATTCTTTGGTTTGACCCAACTTGGTTTAAAACTTATATCATTGAGTTTGGAAGTAACAAATGTAGGTAATATTACTTTTAAATTGGTTTTAACAGCAGAAAAAATAGTATGTGCCTTGTGCAAATGTTGTGCTTGTTCAAAAATTTTTAAAATCATTAAGGGGAGACACTTAAAACTAGAGTTGGGTTGTTAATATTATTTTTTAGGGCAATAAGCTAATGTAAATGCATATACATATGTAGGTTGGAGTGACCCTCATTAAAGTGAATGCTCATTAACAATACATAGATATAGGAAGATGTGGTGTGAGTGCCAATGAGATAACTCTCCATACAAATAACAATTTAAAAAGTAAACCATTATAGGTTAAAGTACGGCCTTCAACACGGAGCCTTGGCTCACACCGAACAACAAGCTATAAAGGGCCCCAAAATTACTAGTGTAAAACCATTCAAACGGGAAAACCAACGGTCTAATCTATATAAACAAAACGAGAAACGAGAAACACGTATATATTACATAAACAAACGACAACTACTGTACATCAGATTCCTGACTTAGGACAGGTGCAAACATTTGCAGCGGGATTAAACGTTTTAATGGATCCAAACCTTCTCCCTTTTTCTGAAACAATAGCATAACATCACAACAAAGATGTTATGTACATGTACATCTGAATCCAAAATAAATTAAATGAGAGATATATGAGGTACATTTGTATACATGTATACAAAAACCAAGTACATTGTATGTGTCAAAAGTACACTGATGCCCCACTCTCATTATTATTTTCTATCTTCAGTGGACCGTGAAATTGGGGTAAAAAATCAAATTTGGCATTTAAATTAAAAAGATCATTTCATAGGTAACATGTGTATTGAGTTTTAAATTGATTGAACTTCAACTTCATCAAAAACTACCTTGACCAAAAACTTTAACCTAAAGACAGACGGACGAACGGACAGATGGACGAATGGACAGCTGAACAGATGCACTGACCAGAAAATATAATGCCCTCTACTATCGTAAATGGGGCATAAAAATAAGATGATTCTACAATAGCTGAAACAATAATAAAATAATTCATCAATTTTGCAGTAATTCATATGTACCGATATTTATGTTACATGTCAGTCTTTTTAAAAAAAAATCTCATTTTTTTTTAACTTTGAAAAATTGTGGTTAACCCATTTTCAATGATGCTCTTCTGAAGAGGTTTGGAGAATTTTTGTTTATATGTAGATATAGGAATTGAAGATGTGGTACAACTGTATGTAAATGACATGGTATAGTAAAAACAAGTTGTAAATGTAGTGTAACCATCAACAATAAGTACAAAAGATTACAATTGTCAAGTGTCAACATTGAAAAATTATTCTTATACAAGGAGATTTGACAAATGTAATAATTAATATTACCTGCATCTACATCATTGTACATGTGTACAGTACAAGAAACTTACATTTACATGATTGATACACAAGAAATTAAAGTATTCAATTCTGATTCCTTTAGCAGTGTATAAAATCTTAATCTATGTGAATATTATCTTTTTCTTCTTCATAACATAATAATTACTTTGTGATATTCCAAAGTGGTACACTTTATCAATATTATATCGTAAAAGGGGGCGTGTAGCATGTACATTTCAGATACACACTATTATCTCGGCAATTAACCGTTCCTTATTAGGAAATTACAAGTTGAAAACATGTGAATATTTTTCTAAACTAGTAGAACATTTCCTGGTTTGTATTTTACCAATTTTAAGGATTCCAAAGTGAAATGAAATGGTTCAACAACTTTGACCCCGTTTCTGAAGTTGAGATCAGGTGATCCAAAAATAAAGCGAATTTCTGTGAACAAAACTGTGAATAAATTAGGATGAAGGAACACATAATTTTTAAGAAATTCAAAAATCTATTAACTTTTGTCTGACAGTTTATAGAAATGTTCACTTACCCTTTGTTATTCATGTACCCATTTTCTCGTGGGCGATCATGCATCAAAACAAACCAAAATCAAACTAAAAAGAAACCAACCACGGTAAGGACTTGAATATTCGAAAATGAGTATTAAAATCAACATGGTATTTTATTCTATATTAAAGAAAGAACAGAAGTCATTGAGTATTTATGTTTTACATGCCAGCAACACTTAAAGCCATAAACTGAAACGATGGACATAACCTGACTGAAATGAAATTACGGATTGCCGGATTGATTGATGATTCTCAAGTTTTCTTTTCGTCCAGTGACAAATATTTCATGCGTTTTGACTGAACAAAATTTTCAATTGAGAATTTCATGTTTCTTTTTGTAATTTTTTTTAAGTAAAAACGTTGACCGAAATTTAAAAAATATGCGCATGGTTAATGCTTTTAAAACCCTATAAAATTACTAAAAGAAGCATATTTACTTTAATATAATTACATTTTTTGACTAGGATCATGGAAACACGATTTCTATCAAGTTTTTCATTAATTCACCTGTGTACTTTCTTGTTGAACCTCCGTCCTCGTGTCGTCATAAATATTACATTTCATTTTGATCAGATTTCTATATATGATCCAAAAACAAAAAACGGTAACGAAATGCCTGACTTTATAAATTATAAATCAGTTTCGGATATAATTTACCTTCATTAATTTAAAACGTCAGGAACTACAACCTTCACGGTCATAGAGAGCGAGTTGGTAAACTATATATATACATACCGTAAGATGGGACAAAAGGAACCTTCCCCCTTTCCCTCCCTTGTCTGTCAAAGGCCCCTAAAACAATAAAATTTGAAACATGAATAAGTCTTTTATCTCTAATGTGATATTTTTGTAATCTTTTCGTGTGTGAAATTGAAAAAATCTGGTAAAGGGCAACTATATTAGATCTCATAACTTTTGATCAAAACATATCAGACTATTACTATTTTAGTTTATATATACTATTGTCAATTTGATAAATGATTATATTTCAAGTTTTAATTTCAATTATTACTTCTTCAAAACAATTACTGATCCGCATCAGTGCTTTTGTCGCATATATAAGTTTTACCATATTATAATAGGAATATATCGACAATTTATCTAAAGAAGCTTAAAACAGTTCAAAGAAAATAAAAGGGAAAGGTAAGATATCAGCGTTATACAAACATATTTCAAGCTTAAATCTTTTTTATTTACATGAACTGAGGTGCTTTCCTTTCGTAGGCAAATATAGACGGGTGGTTATGAGTGCTGCATGCGTATACTTGGTGTATATTTAAAGAAGATGTGATATGTACGCCCAAGTGAGACAACTCTTCACAAGAGACCAGATGACACAGAAATTTACAACTATAGGTCACAGTAACGATCAACATTGAACAATGCCCATATCTCATAGTCAGCTAGAAATGGCCACAAAATGCCACATATAAATCAATTCAAACGATAATGCCTAGTAAGAGTGTCTGGATTTTATTTATATTTTTAGAGGGAGTCTGTCATTTCTGTATGCATACATTTTATAGCAGTTATCCTGTTTTCTTTATTTGTAATTTTTGTATTTTTTTACCGTAGCTATAATTTTCTTAATATTTGAAAATTCCATTCTTTATTCCTTTTTTTTGTTGTTCTATTTCTCACTGTCATTAATGTTTTGCCAATTATTATCTAATCCGTAAATCCATTCGGACCTCTTTATCTTTCATTTTCGTCAGCTCATACTTTCAACTCATTCTAATCTAGCATTTTCTAAGGTTATGAGTTCATTTCTTTTTTTTTTTTTTTTTGCTCAGCAATCCGTTTGTGTGTTGATCTATGGAAGAAATAATAAATCTGAACTTATACACTTATGATAGAATTTTTCTTGTCCAATCTGCTATACATTTGGTGGCAGTTTAATAACAATTGCTACTAACCATTTTATACATATGACAGAAGGTATTAACATTGATATTCAACCTTCCACCACACTATGACTTACTAGTACAAACAGCAATAAACCCCTCGCAGAAAACATACTTACAAATAACAACGAATAATACAAAGCTCAGATAGCCTTACTTCGTACAGGCATATTATTTGATTCTGCGAAACTTATCTTACATATATATTTGGTGTTGGTAGTGGAACTGTCCAGCATATTTCTGATATACTTTCATGCATGATAATTTTTAAATGTCATCTCGAGGGAATAAGGAAAGGGTTCAATCCTTTGATAACACAGGTGCCCCATTGTTATTTACTAGGCGTACCGTTGTTTATAATAGCAATAGAAAACATGACTTTTTACACTTTCAGATGGAAAAGGAAAAGAAAGTCAATATCGAAATATGCGCTGCTTGTCTAAGGGACAATGATAATGTTGAAGCCAAACACTGGTGTTGTGACTGTGCCGAAGCATTATGTGAGGATTGTGGGAAGGTCCATAAAAAGTCTAGATTCACAACCTCGCATAAACTTATCCGTCTCCGGGATGTTAAGAATACTAAATCATTTCTAATGGCTACGTCTTTCTTATGTGATCTTCATTCCGATTTAAGAGTGACCTTCTACTGCAATAGACATGACCAGCTGATTTGCCAAACCTGTTTGTTACAAACACACAAGGACTGTAAATATATTACTGCAATTGAGCAGCTAATGCCAGAGAGACCGCGCAGTAGTAGTAACGACTATTTTGATGTTCTACAAAAGCAAGCATTAAAACTTGCCGACTCTTTAAACCAACTGATAAATACCAGGAAAGAAAATCTAGCAAACCTTGATCAACAAAACAAGACAATTCAAGAAACAATTAAGAAAACAAAGTCTGAAATCATAGATCATCTAACAAAACTAGAAGAAGAACTACTAAACAGTCTCAGTGTGAAATACGACTCCTGTGTTGAACAAATAGATGATGAAATTTCCCAGCTTCAACATAATAAAGACCTGATGTCTATTCACGATAGTGATATTGAATTAATGAGAAAGAATGGTTCTGAACCTTATAAGTTCACAATTGTAAAGAAGTTTGAACAGACTAAACCAAGAACTGAAGATATCATAAGTAACTTCAGAGATAGATATAAACCATTGGAAATCGATTTCACCCAAAACGAAGAACAATTGGCATCGCTTTACAATGCAATGGGTTGGGTCGATATTAAAGTTATCAATCGAGTCAAATCTGCTTTCACTGAAAAAACAACTTCACCTAGGCCGACCAGCAAACAATGGGAAAGTCCAACAGAGAGCAAGATTGTACCTAGACCTGTATCAACTCGATCCGTTAGTAATTTCAAAGAAAGTGAACTGTCGTTAATAAAACTTGTACCTCAAACTCCCTCGATTATACAGCTAGTACTATACAAAAAATTCCCGACGTCTTCATCTTTAGGAGAAAATATCACAGTTTCACGTGGCTGTTTTATCTCAGGGAAGCATATGCTTTTATGCGATGCGCAGAATAGATTTATATTTGTATGTAACCTGTACGGGTCAATGACCGAGAAAATTCCATTGCTGTACTTTCCACATGATGTTGCCCTGTTTGACAGGAATACAGCCGTTGTCGCAGCAGGCGAGAGGGGTATACAAGTTTTTGATATCACCGACAGTGAATGTAGACCAGATCGATTTATAAGACCTGGCGGGAAATGCACTGCGATTTCCTGCATTGACGATCAAATCATCGTCCGGAGTGGACACTGCAAAATAAGCATTCTCGATCGCGCGGGAATTTCCATTTTCAAAATAAACACCAAATATGACCCGTTGCTTTTAAGCGCAGGAATAAACGGCTCCATTTACTGGACAAGTAACAACGGCGATGAAGTCCAATGCATTGCGCGAGAGCGGTCACAATTTATCTGCAGATCTGAAACGTTGGTTGGTCCATCTGGACTCGCTACAGATGGCTTAGGTCACGTGTTTGTTGCTGGGTACGAATCTGGAAATATCCATCGGTTGTCAAACAGAGGAACTAAATCCATGGTCTTAGACGAAGGAATACATCATCCTTGGGGTCTGGCATTTGATCAAGATTCTCAAAGGTTAATGATTATTAATGACGACGGAGTATCTATTGATATTTATACAGTTTGCAAGTAGACGACAATTTATTGTTTTATATTACAATAAAAATAAGAATACCTATTATTGCAATCAATGCCCTTGATGGTCAGCACGACATGTATAGACACAAAAGAATACACTGAGATTTGTTACTGAAAAACATTTCTTTTCACATTGAAATGAAATAGTCATGGTTCATGTAGATATAGACTAGTCCAAATAATTATGACGTCTTGAAAATTATTTGGACTTGATATAGACATGATAGAGCTACATTATATTAATCAGACAAAGAAAGATAACTCTAATCAATTTAACGACATAAAACTTAAGCTTGACATTTGAATTATCGTCCTTTGTTTGTCACTGAAAATGATGGATGTCATGAATCAACAAAAACTAATGCTGATTTTTTTCTTAAATGAACAGATTTATATTGAGGAGGTGCAGTAATGTCTACTGGAATTTGGTTGAAACTGGTGCAGACAAATTTGCGTTTCAAGATTTTTTTTTAGTAAAAAGGTTTGATGTTGTCTTTTAAATCGGTGTTTTAGCTTGATGCACTTATTGCTGAGTGGTGATTGTGCTTCGGTCATTGCATCATTTATATTATATTATAACTGTCGCTTCCAAGCCCTTATTGGAATTCAGATTTGTCGTGTGTACCTGTGTTTTTTATGACGTTGCCGAACAGGAAAACTGCTCGGAAGTGCATACGTCAATATTACTTAGGCTTATTGGATGGCGATTGTCACATATAGACAGATTATAAATACTTCGGTGAAAGTATTCATTTAAACGGTATTACTTTTAAGTGTGTTGTTTGTTAATTTATTGTTTGTAATAGTAAGAGTAAGTTATTGCCCTTAAACCACGATGTTTACCATTTTTGTGGTTTTGCCTGTTTTTATTTGTTTGTAAACTATTATAAATAGAGAGAAACTCTAAAATGGAAAAAGAGATCAGCAAGACAAGATTTACAAATAAGACAACAAAGAAATTGTCAACCCTTTAATGTTGCCATAAAATGACAATTGTTGCGTTTTTGTCTAATTTTTTTTAAACTATATTTATAAAAGAAGAAAAAAGTTCAGCTACATTTTTTTAAACATGGCCAAATTATCTGTCAACTCCTTATTGGAGTTATTGTCCCGAAATCAGTTTTTTTATTAGTTTGTATGTATTTTGGGCCACTAACTAAAGTAAAAAAGAGAAACTTCACAAATCAAAAATAAACAGTTAGACAATTAGGGTCTGCAAATAAGTCAAATATAGCTCCATGAAACTGTCGGTAAACTCAGCAAAGGAGTTATTGCCCTTAAATGAGATTTTTGAATTGAGAGTAAATATTAATTTCTACTTTGTCAGTCCACTAATCATAGGAGTTATTCACCTGTACGGATGAGGATTTTGTACGCAATTTTGCACTTTGGGCAAAACTATAGTAGAAAGAAATTATAAACAAAAAAATTAATCAATAAAAAAGAGAATTTGAGTCATGAATAAAATTGAGAATGGAAATGGGGAATGTTTCAAAGAGACAACAACCCGACCATAGAACAGACAACAGCAGAAGGTCACCAACAGGTCTTCAATGTATATTGAGTATTCTAGTGTTTAATGTTGGAGTGTGGCCATTTGATGAATACTTAGCTGAGCGACAAATGCTCTCAAGAACCTCTTGTTAGATAAAGATGATAGTGTTCGATTGCTACAGCTGATATAACAGTTTTGTACAAGATATTTGTCATGCCTTCACCCTTTGACGTATCATATGTGCCATTATCAGATTTCTCATTAAACCATTACATAAATGAGGTTTGGGTTGGGTCAACCATTTTTGTATTCTTTAATATTTTATGTCATTTTCTCTATTTCTTATATTTTCGTCCCATTGTTCCATATTCTTTATATTTACGCACCCAATTATTCTCTACTTTATCTTTATTTTTTTGTAGGATTGGCTCATTATTCTCCTTCTCTATTTTGTGGACCCCATCAATACCCTCGTCTATGGTCTTCAGTAAGTTCTAACAGTTCGACGTATTTCTTGAATGATATAACACTCAGACAAAACTTTCCGGCAATACCGAATTTTGTTATTTCTTAAAAAGTTTTAAAATAGAAATTGCATTCTAGAGTATTTGAATTGTCTGCTATCAGATTTTGGTATATAAATGATAATTATGAGGAAACAATCAATTTCCACTTTAATTTTAATCAAATAAAGATAAGTGGTTATAAGGACTGTAGATTATGAATGGCTGGTTATGTATGTGTTTTAAGACAATTATACTATAAATTATAAAAGGGATTGTTTTTCATTGCTGTTCTTTTCCTATACCAGATACATATCAGTCATATTGACTGTTCTGTTATTTGAAGAAGAAAGTATCCTAAAAGTAACCTATACACTGGTAAAGATCACTAAAATTTAATTTTCCGTGGGCAAGGTTATCTGTCCTCGTGTATTTTAGTCATTTTTTTTTTGTATACTAGTAAACATTTTAAAAAAATGACCTTAAAAATAATTTATAACAATACATTTGAAAGAGTTAAAATGTGGCAGACTTCTCGACCGTCCAACTTTGGTATCTACCACTGATCTGTTTGACAGACTTCTCGACCGTCCAACTTTGGTATTTACCACTGCTCTGTTTGACAGACTTCTCGACCGTCCAACTTTAGTATCTACCACTGCTCTGTTTGACAGACTTCTCGACCGTCCAACTTTAGCATCTACCACTGCTCTGTTTGACAGACTTCTCGACCTTCCAACTTTAGTATCTACCACTGCTCTGTTTGACAGACTTCTCGACCGTTCAAATTTGGTATTTACCACTGCTCTGTTTGACAGACTTCTCGACCGTCTAACTTTGGTATTTACCACTGCTCTGTTTGACAGACTCCTCGACAATCCAACTTTGGTATCTACCACAGCTCTGTTTGACAGACTTCTCGACCGTCCAACTTTGGTATCTACCACTGCTCTGTTTGACAGACTTCTCGACCGTCCAACTTTGGTATCTACCACTGCTCTGTTTGACAGACTTCTCGACCGTCCAACTTTGGTATTTACCACTGCTCTGTTTGACAGACTTCTCGACCGTCCAACTTTGGTATCTACCACTGCTCTGTTTGACAGACTTCTCGACCGTCCAACTTTGGTATTTACCACTGCTCTGTTTGACAGACTTCTCGACCGTCCAACTTTGGTATCAACCACTGCTCTGTTTAACAGACTTCTCGACCGTCCAACTTTGGTATTTACCACTGCTCTGTTGACAGACTTCTTGACCGTCCAACTTTGGTATCTACCACTGCTCTGTTTGACAGACTTCTCGACCGTCTTACTTTGGTATTTACCACTGCTCTGTTTGACAGACTTCTCGACCGTCCAACTTTGGTATCTACCACTGCTCTGTTTGACAGACTTCTTGGAAACTTTCACATGTTCTTGTTATTATATACAAGCAACATAGACCATTCGGACAGAAAAAACATTGAGCTTTCATTAGTCGAATCATAATGGTTTCCCTCGGTCTCATTTTGTAGCATAGTACGTGATGTAAGAAGGCATGTAGATGGTATAATTTACAGGTCCTGTGTTTATAGTTGTACAGGCTGATAAACTTACCTTTCAGTCAAAAAAAAAATAATTTTACGTTCTAAATATGTGAAAAATCCATGACAGGCATTCTCTTTCGGAGAACCAAGGGTTATATAGAACTAGCTTCACCATTAACATTAAAAAAAAATTATTTACTTCGTCTGAATTTCAACCTTATACTGATTGATCTAAGTTTTATGCGGTAGCAAAAATTAAGAAAGAAAAAGTAAAAAATATCCAAATTCATACGGATTTAAAGATTTTCTGAAATTTTCGGTAGCTGACTTCTAATATATCAAAGTTTTATGATTTGACAGACAAATATTTGATTCCTATATCTCAAAATAAATTATAGTATCTTGAACCTATCGTTGTGATATACTATCCTAACATTTTATATCTCCTCCTGGGTGTTTACTGAAGATAGTTCACTTTCACTTTTATTGCCACTGCATGATCAGTACTTTATATAAAAGTTCGAGGACTAAGGTTGGATAGAATGAATACGCATTTCTCGAGATCTTTCCGTTCGATGTCTTTCTACAGCTATAGACATTCGGAACGATGTCTGTATAGTCAGTAAGACGTTTCTCTTTTTTTATGGTTTTGCATTTCTGTTCTAAATAATATATTTAAGCTGAATGGGGTTTACAGAATAGAGAATTATAAGCAAAAAGTGCAGAATAAAGATCTAAAAACATAAAGAAAACAGAAAACAGACTAAGAAAATAAAGAATAAAGAATATAGGATGTTAAAATATATTTAAAAAAAAGAGTTATATATATAGGCAGAAAATATAAAGAATAGAGAAAAAAATCCCAAAATTTCAAAGAATACAGAAAAGAAGGACCCCATCCAGACCCTTATATATTCTGCCTTTCAGAGTGAGACATACATTTACTCGATTTTACGATTTGGATTTCGAAATTGTCTAATTTTCCATTATAATGTTTTTGATTTAATTTTAAAAAAAAAAGCTTACTATTTGTTTTGCCACGAACTTTACACATTTCGTTTGATTAATTTCTTTCGATGAATTTTGAACAGTTGTTCCAAAACAGTTTCTAGCATAAATAGAAGAAAATTGGGGACAACAATGTTGAGACAACAAACCAACAGCACAACAATTTAATCTGCTTACTACAGTATCGAAAACAATATGGAGTCTATAGTCTAGATAACATTTATCTTAATTCAAAACAGTAATTAGAACTTTACTAAATGCCATTAAAATGAGAAACATCAAAATAAAAGTTGAATTTATTGTAAAAAAAATATCCCAATAATTTAATTGAGAATTACTCCATTTATAGTTAATATCGGCACATTGCTATATATATAATGTTGCGACAAAAAAGTAGACTTATCTGATCGAAAGCGACATACAAATATTACTTAGAAAATTGAATGATTTTGTAATCATCAGATCGAAAAGAGCTGTCTCCTATTAGAAAATGAAATGATCACGTTTTGTATTGTGATAACAGCAAGTTGGCATACCTTGACCTATAATGGTTTACTTTTATAAATTGTTACTTGGATGGAGAGTTGTCTCATTGGTACTCATATCCCATCTTCCTATATCTATATAGTAACCCTTTGTAAAAGCTGATTGCCTATAAAATTATTCGCCTTATTTGTACCTGCATGAGCAACACGACAGTGCCTTGTGTGGGGCAGTATCTGCCTACCCTTCCGGAGCACCAGAGATTACCACCGGTTTCTGGTGGGGTTCGTGATGCTCTTTCTTTAGTTTTCTATCGTCAAAATTGTATTTGGTGATGTTTGGCTGAGAATAACCGAGGACAAAGTTTCATACACAATGAGTTTATTAACTGTAATGTACAAATAAGATTTATCTTTTTTTTTTAATTCAATGCAATTTTATATGTATACGAGCGGTTTTGGAACGGTATAGTCTGACGATAGGAAATTAAGAAATCAATTTAATTAAACCGAAAGTGTTTCCATGTACGCTAAAAATAAGTTGAAATTAGAAATTAGAATTTGAAACCAAATATACATGACCCGCTAATTTCCTAGAAGCATTCTACATTCCACTACATCATGATAACAACAGATCGATATGATTGATTACAAGAGGTTTCGGACGAAACTAAAATGATGAATAGATATAAACATTAAAAATATCATAAAACAAATTTAAAATGTATGCGTAACTGGTTTTTTTTACGCCGAGACATTATAAGTACAACGTAGAATAGCGAGCGATGGCGAACAGTTAAGTGCAATCATAGAGTGCATGCGTTCTGTAACAAGAATTTTGAAAGTTTAATTTGTCCATTTAAGGTGAGAAACTCTTTATTTCCTTGTCAAAAAGTTCATTGAAGAATATCAAGTACCTACTTCCGCCGAGCTCTTGACACCGAAACTTCGATGAATAAGGATGTTTTTACGCAGACCGAACGTTGTCACGTGACGGAAGCTGTGTTCATCCTTCGGAAACTAGTTGATGAGTGAGCAGAAAAACCAGAGAAATTCCAATACTAGCACTAGATTAATTAATTTGTTATTGATTGAATATTCATATTCAAGTTGAGATTATCCATGGAAAGACTTAGACAATAATGCTACCCTCTTTTTTATGTTTTTTTTTTAATCAATACTAAATATCTTTAATATAACAACTTATTTTTACTTATTTAATGTGTTCTTGCTCTGCTCTTTTTTTACTGCCCTGGGGGGGGGGGGGGGGAGGGGCCCATAAGACAAGATCTAGAACAAGAACACAATAAATAACACCTGTGATGGAAAACTCTAATTGCGTAAACAAATTTGACATGTTTGTTATTAGGTCCGAGAACACAATTATTTCGTAGTGCATTTCTTTTAGAACATAAATGAAAATAAAAAAAATCCCACCTGCGCTTTCTCAAAGAAACTTTTACAGTGTGTTGTACTACTTATGGGACAAATTATATCAAAATTATAGAAAACTTCATCGGCTCTAACTCAAAATATGGACAATTTTATGTTTAGGGCGTCTTGAAATCTTTTGACAGCTTCCGAAGTGCTAATTTTCAACCTTTTTCAGCTGGACCAAATGACTACTTTCCTTTAAAATTCTGGACCCAAATTTTTTTACAGTGTAATTTCACCCCCCTACTTGCAATTTGAGGCATTAAACATGGAGAAATAAATTTGGAAGGGGTATAAAAATTAATGGCAAGTAACCCACTGTCAACACTAGGGACTATATTTGTGGTCTCGGACCATTATCTGCTAAATAGTCCCTCTTTTATTTTTTTAATGTACAAAATGTATTTTATTTGAAAGTCATTTTTCACCAGAGAGTTGTAATATCATAAGGATTATTCATGAAACAGAGAAGAAAAATCAGAAAGTCTCGCGTTATCTTAATTATATCGTTATTATGTCAAGTCATTGCACATCATCATAATCATGTTTCTATGACAAATCGTTTAAGACGCGCTCACCTTTTTATTACTTTTAAATAAACTTTTGAAACCATATTTACTTTCTATGTTTTAACTTTTAAGAGTTCTTAATTGTGAACTTAAAGTCAACTCTAGTTTCAAAACGTTGTACGGACTTCGACGTGATTCGATATGTCATCGAATATATGTGTCGCAGATGACCTCGGATTCATGTGATCCCCTTGTAACCACGGTAACGTCATCTTTCCTAGTTTGTGACATTGCGTTTTATTTGTTATAAACAACACATTGGTTGCCACTAGTGGAGCAGGAACTGCTGACCCTGTTAGTGTATGATGATTGTGTGGCTCACACTTTAATAGTCTTCTGTGCTCACCTTCTGTTTAGTTTTGAAATTTAAATGATTTTTTTTACCCATTGTGTTGTCCTTTTTTTATTAATGATTTTTTTACTGCTTTTCTTTTTTTTCATACTAAAGTTCTTCATTTTAACATTCCCAATTCCCTTGAAACGATGCTAGAATTTGCAACAGTTCGATCATATATCATTTGTATATCATGCCGACATCTATAAGCTCGCCAAATATTACCATTGGGGCCTGATAATTATGTCGTGAAATCATCAACTTAGCAATGGTTTCTTGTGATTGCTATAGATAAATTGTTTTATTTCTTTGAATTTTGTAGTGCAATTATTAAATGCAAAGTCCTTTTATTTTCGATGGGAAATGGTGTAAATATTTTGCTTTCACGCTGTTGGAAAATCATGAGTCGGCTATTACATTCTCAAACTGTCCTGCTGTTTATCAATATTAGCGTCCTTCGTGACTAATTATATGAAAGTATTTGTCCATCTAATCTAATGGAGCTTCCAGAGACTGCAACAGAAATCCGTGTATCAGCTATATACAATGTCGGCTAATGTAGTATTACCGGTATTTTATTGATTATGAAATATTTCATTTTTTACTACATGTAGTATCTTCTACAAGTCTGGCAATAAATGACAAGTACATGTACATGAAAACTTGCTAACACTAAAGTAGCAAATGATTTAAGATTTTCCCAGTGCTTTTCAAGCCATATATCTATCCGAATATTGCACCGTGATAAATTAACCAGTTCGTGTTGGCTGTACCAGGGTTGTAAATTTCATTCTGACGTCGATATAACCATTTTGTGTTGAGTTTTAAGACACAAGAGCCATATTAAGTCATAAAATGGAGAGATATGTATACAGTTTTTATTTACGGTTTATATTTACATCGGTCGTCATCTTTGTAAATTAAGTGAAGTAGCTGCGTTTTACGATCACTCTACCAACATTATAATCAAAAGCTTGTAATTTATATTCATACTTCGGAAAACGACAGCTCCAAAGACGGAATAGAATGTATTTATATAAAAATTGTCGTTCGACTATAATCACTTTCTAACATAGGCATAGGTATTGAAATATAGCTACCTTTATAACTAGTCTGATACCAGGTTCTTTTTTGGAAAGATAATCGTTTAGGGTCATAAAAAGAAAGTATTGTAAGAAAAAGTATACTGACCTTCACAAAGAAAATTCATTACGTCGCGAAAAAACACATTTATGGCAGCTCTAACCAGGCTCGAAAAAAATGCGTATACCAGTTAGTATGATAATACTCGGGTGTCGGACGTCACAAGCAAATCCCAAGTATACCGTCAAACGTAAGAAAGTTTAAGACTGCATGCAGAGAAAAAAATTAATCACGAAGACGTAGGTACTACAGTTAGTTGAGGAACCCGGCACATTTATATAAAAAAAAAAAAAAAGACGTTGAAAACTTTAGGTTGGTCAAAATAACAGGGAGCCTTTATTTACCAGTGCATGTCGTACTATATCCTGCAGTGAGAGCATGTATTCTGTAAAAACTCAATGATCGTTCCTTTTCAGATGTTTACTCTGAAGCGCTTCGTGAGTGACTGGCTATGTGATTGGTTCTATGTAGGAGTTGCTGCTTCTTTGCCAAGTTGGCGGCATTTCGGGACGTATGGGATCTGAATAATGTGCACAACTGATGTGAGCTTTCTTCCTACGTTATGCATGTTTGTTGCCTTCCGAATATGTGAATTTAATGACTCGTACTTGTCCGATTGGCTACAAAATCAAAACAAAATGAACAAATATCCAAATAAGGTAAAATCAAAGTTCATAAAACCATAAATGAAAGACGCATAAATATGACTTTTTGTCGGAATGTTGCTGTATCATTGGCGAATGTAATTAAGGATAAATTCTACTGTTTTTCTCCTTTGGTTTTTAAAACAGATTTTAAATATTACTCGTTTTTAAAATAAATCAATGAAAGTCTAGTATTTGACTACATTCAAATTAAATACATCTTCCTTTAATTCTCCGTTGATAAAATTTAGAAATTATTAAGAATCCAACTACTTCCGACAACTTTGCACTTTGTATGACTTAAAAAGAAAGTATAACATTACAAGTTTTTAGTCGTCTTGTCAAACAGTACTGATATGTAAGAGAGTAGAAATGTATTCAAAAAAAAACGTGGGTATTTTCTTGGTAGTGTAAAGATCCTCACGAATTCAAGTATTTATAAATCCTTGGCTTTCGTTTTTGATGAATTGAAAAATGTTCTACTGATTCTCAGAATAAGTTTTTATTGATAACGAGAGATAAACAAATTCCGTTATATGTAGACAGCAGAAACTCAGTCAATCTAACAGTGTGAACTAAATAAATTGTCGATGGTATTTTTATATGCGGTGTCATAAACAGCAATGGCAACAAGTATTCCATAAATAATTTGACATCACAGCAAAGATACGAGTTCTAATTTCACTAGCGAACATCTTGACCAAAGACACGCGGCATGTTATCACTCGTACAGACAAACAATGATTTAAAATACTAAATGGTTAAGTCAAAAGCAAATGATACATTGTTAAGAATGGACTTTCCTCACTCCTAAAACAATACTCCAAATTCTTTTTATCAAGCATTACAAGCCAAACTAATATATTATTAGTTCAATAAAAACTAATGTCATTTCGCTTTCGTTCAATTGCGTTGTTAGTTTATTGTAGTAAAAGTATTTTCACATAAACATTTTAAACAATCTTTAGCGGAGGCATCCATCTCCTCAGACACATTCGTATTTTTTAGATACCTTTCTTTCAGATATATTCATGAATTGAACATTTACTTAATGCTTGCAAATGGGACCAAACAATTTACTTCTAAGTCTATACAAACTTTAGAAAAACTCACGGCGCTATTCATTTTCTGTTCAATCCATGTGGTGATAAAAAGGGACAATTCGAACATGTGATATCGTATTCAAATACAAATACAACTACAAATAATTTTATTTTGAAATAAGAGCCCCAAACCTAAATTCCAATATCAGCACAAACTATACAAAACACAAAATTCAATATGGATTGGTACAATATAGTCAGAGTATCCTAAAATATACTTTCCTTCTCCGATAACTTGCACACGAGAAATTCCTCTAAAAATATATATTTCTTTAAAAAAAAAAAAAAAAAAAAAAACCATGCAACGAATACCTGTAAAGTAATAAAAGCTTACTATACGATTTGGGTTGGTTCATTGTTGTAGGTCGTACAGTAACCTATTATACTTATCTTCATTATAGTCCTATGGTATTTTGGTGGATATATGTATCATGACAATCAAAACCCATCTAGAAATACAAGAAAAATGTGTCTGAAGTCACGAATGCCCAAGCTCAAGCTTGCTTATAATATGTTAATATATATACCGGTACTTTTTGGACAGACGGAAGAAGGAAGGAAAGACGAACAGACGGACGGACGGAAGGTCAAGGATAACACTTATACCCCCTGCGCCTAGAACTATCAATTCCAATATTACTATCCACAGCGGTCAGTGGTATATTATATAAAGAGTAAACTTGGAATTGATATTTAAAAATAGTAAATACAATTTATTTGTAAAATTGAGAATGGAAGTTGGGAATATGTCAAAGAAACAAAAACCCGACCAAAGAGCATACAACAGTATATTTGTGTTTGTATAATAACAGAAATACACAAATATAATGAAATTAATAAAAAAATAAAATAAAAATAAAAAAAAATATTTGGTAAAAAAGGGGAAGTGGTAAAAATTGGTCCCCATGTACGTATATGTGTAAACTATAACTGGGATCGTCTGTCAAGTTTTTTTAATGATACGGTACCTAACATGTGCTCTGTAAAAGGTGCAAAGGGAGACGGTACAAGTTATTTCATTACATATTACACTAGCTTGCAACGGACAGGATGCAGAGGAACATTTTAATTACTTTATTGAAAAGCACTTTACGCCCATATGGACCAATGGCTTAAAACATTATACATAATATACAGTTTACATAGAACAATGAAAATAAACAATGGACACACTTTGAACTATAATGTAGTCCTTTTAATGTAAAAGTAATACATTATTCATGAATATTCGGATGAAAAACGTAATGTTTAACAACACCCATCCTTTTAATTATTTGGTTTCGTGGTGGATTGTTGCTATGACCTATTAATGATATACAGCTCGTACTTATTCTTGGTAAAGTTGTGTAATAATATAGTAATTATTTCCTTAATCGATCAGTTTTTAGATTCGAGGGTCAATTGTGTGTCTTACAACCATTAGTGACTGAACATTTTTTTTACCAAATATAACCTACTTTTCATCATGTTTGGTAAGTATCTTGTCACAACGATATGATCCCGTCATTCAAGATTCTGCCCTGTGACGTGTTGCAGGTGTGCGCCACACACATTCCACATTTCTTGTTTATATCAACAGAAGTGTCAAAACGGGTTTCAATTTTTATTCAAAAAATATAAATATATATCTATATAAAACATATCATATTCTCAATATATACATAGTGTGTCCGGCATTTTCGTCGGAAACGGGAAAAAATTGAAACTTTACAATAGTTATTCAAAGCACTTGATCGGCAACATAAATAATATTTTCTTTATCTTTTTTTTATAAATATTTTAATGCACTAATTCAAAGGTTAGACCATGCCAAATTAAGTTAAAGGACTACAAAAATTCTTCATCAAATTCAAAATTTTCTGTAAAATAACTTCTCTTTGAAAATGTAGTTATAAAGTCCCAATTATTATTATTAATTATTATTAAATAATTAAACAGAAATTAATTTGGCTTGGCCTGAAATATATTGGCACAAAAAAAATGTTTGAGCACAAAAAGGTCAGGTACCCGTGGACTTTAAATTCCATAATTAATTGGAATGAATCAGTATCCATGGTGATTTTAAGATAAACATTAATGAACACATTCAGATACCAATGGGTTTGATAAGTTCATAGTGTTTGTGCCAGTGGAATTATTCTCACTTTTGACGTCTCCGTTTATTTCATTAAAATAGGGTAATGTAGTAGTATGTTCAAACTGTATCCCGGTGAACTGGTCTGCACCTCTTTGGCACCTGTCGATATGATGAAGATAAGTGCTGTTCCCTTCTTCTAGGTACTGGTCAAATTCATGTCTATCAACCTCGTTCACACAAAGTCCAGGTTGAAAGTTCATATTTGAGTTAGAGCGAACTGAGCAGGGTATATATGTATTTGGAGCAGCATGTGCTTCAGAAAACTGATGATGTGGATATTGGCTGATACTTGTGACTGGCTTAAAGCTTGAAGGTGTTGCAGCATGCGCATTGTCTTGTTTTTCAACAAACTGTCCACTATAAAAAGGTTGCCGACTAACTAATGCTCGGAGAGTCGTCAAACTGTCTGAGCTTGAAGTCAAACATGTGCTTGTTGGTGAATAAAATGGTGGTATCGGTTTCAATGGCTGCATCGATGCTGACCGTAAAACGTCTGAAAAGGGAGAATTTTTCGGTAGATTCGAGTTATAATCCATTGTTAGAAAGTTTTTCGATATTTGGGTATTTTCTGATCTCATATCTCTCACTGCTGGGTTTGGCTGTCCACTTGCTGCTGAAACGTTCCAAAATTGTTGCAGATACAATGGCGTTGACGATATTGCTCTTTCCGGTGTCTGGTTTCTCTTACCAGACGACCGGAAACTGTCACCAGAAGAGTCCGTCTCACTATAATGTCTGTTTTCCACACTGGGTTTATTATAATCTACATTTGAATTGGAATAGTTGTAGTTTCTGCTTGGTTTGTCGACTGATTTTATTTTCTTATTATTTTTCCGTCTTCTTGGCTTGTATTTATATTCAGGATGGTCTACCATGTGTTGCTGACGTAGTCTTTCAGCTTCTTCCAAAAATGGCTTCTTTTCGTCTTCTGGTAAATCTTTCCATTTCTTTCCTGAAATATACAGAAATCTGTCAATATCTACTATGTCCATTGAAAATGTTAAAAAAAAACATGAGTCATTGTGTGTGGTAATTTTCGTAAACATCTTTGAACAAAAGACCCGAAATGAATTAATTCTTATTCAAAGATGAGAATCAAATAAAAAATGCATTGGTATAATCAGAGACATATATGTCACTGGTATTATTATTTAAGAGAAAAGGGAAGAATACCCCATGCACTTATGACATTACTGAGGCCCATGAAATGAAACGCAAAAGAAAAATGATCTTACACGAAAAAAAGATTTCAACATGTACTCCTTCAGTTTGTTCAGTTTTAATCTATTTACAAGTTTTGGGTTTTTTATTCAAATTTGAAAATTGATTAAGTAACTTTTTTCATTTGTGATATGAATATACCAAATAACTGTTTAAATATCATCCTTTTTTCATTCACTTAATGACATCAAAATTTATTTTTAAAAATAACAGAGTACATGTATGTAAATAAATTTTAAAACTGTGAAATTTACAAACTGACAACAGCCATAATGGTTTGACATTTGTAAATTTACTATTATCACCTAAATAAACAATGGAAGGCGAAAAATAAATAAAGCAATAATAAATACCATGGATTATTGAATCATAAATATTTTATATCTCAATCCCAGTAATACTCTAAAAATCCACGAATTAATCGGGCACGACCAGAACTGGACACGGAAGCCTTAATTTGCAGAGTAGAAACGGAATCCTATAATAGGTTAATTTCATTCTTACAAATGTACTTTAAACGAAAATTAAAAAGTTTTTATTCAAATTTAGATTTGTTTTAAATTGTCACTTTTGAATAACAATACTATGAAAACATTTTAATTTACTAAGAATAAGATGAAACAAGACACAAAATTAAGGACGTCTTACGGAGTGTTTTTGAAAGAAATTGTTATAAAATATATGTCTGTTTAATGTCAAAGAAATTAAGATAACAGCATATCAAGAAATTTCTCAGGTTATTCTCAAACTAAGTATAATATAAAAACATTGATAATTAAAAATTGATAAGGTAAATTATACAGCATTTTTTTCTGCAACTCGCATGCCCTTGATTATAGATAAAGTAAACTAATTGAAGATGAAAAAAAAAAAGGAAAAAGATAAATTTGGAATGTCAACTCTTTTTTTTTCTTCTTTCTTTTGAGTTGGTTTACATTTTGTCATGTTGTGGCATTTTATGTCTATACTGTATGGGTTATCTCATTGTAAAGGACGAACATTGACCCATAGTTTCATTTTTGGAACTTCATGGATAATTGTTTCATTGACATTGACATTGACAATTATACCACATCTCCTTATGTTTATACTAATCTTATAATGAAATAAAAAATTGAGTTAAAGTTATAATAAGACAACAGTTAAACAAATAATACAATGCATATAAAATAACCAATGCATCGTATGTTTGTATAACAAATGGAGTTGTGTAAAGTGGTCAGGAAAAAGTAATTATAACTATATATATGTATATTATACAACATACCCAGCATTTTACTCAGGTCAGCATTGTGGACGTCCGGATTTTCGTCAGCCAGTTTCTTTCGTTCTGTTTTCGCCCATACCATGAATGCGTTCATCGGGCGACGTATCCTTTCTTCTTTTTTGTAAGGAGAGCAACCTGTATCCCTTTGGTCACTAAAATATCCATAAGGTTCCGTCCAATAATGGTAACCCTCCTGAATGTTGCCCAACGGCGGAGAATACATTCCAAAATTATCAGCTATTCTCATTTGCATTGTTCTTATATATTTATATATCTCCTGAAGTGTTAATATCAAAACATTTACTGAAGACAACTCTCTTTGGACGACTTATTTCTTTTTATAGTTAGATTGAAAAGTTGATTTGAGCTGATCAGCTTATACACTTTTATCACTAAGTTTCTCTCCTGTAATAACAATTTGACTTCTTGACAAGGCGTGTATATACTCAAACCGATAGCATTACTTTATGCAAATACTCAGACGCTCCGCCCATTTTCAAAAGTTTTCAAATAACAAATTTTACAATTACTCATTATGAAGCGTAATGACACACGACACAATGTTTTGTTTCCTTTGTGTTGCTATCAAAACTAGTTCTCTAATTAAGGGAAGTTAATAATAACGAGGAAATATTTAAAAGTAAATTAAATGTATATATCTATTTATAACTAATTAAGATGTATTGGTACTATCTTTTCAACCATGTTTATTTATTTAGAAATTAACTAAAGTGTATTCATAAAAAAATTAAATAAAATTTGTTTATCGTTTTGTAACTTAAAATGTTCCATTTGATCAGAGACATATATATACATATTGGTATATATATGTATACAATTTGACCCATGTGAAATTTTAGTCTGTATACATCCGTTGACCTTGTCGTCAATTAAACTCAAATTAACAATATATTTCATTCATTAATTTGATGTTAATATTTTTTTTCAACGAATGAACTGTACTTTTTTATACCTATTTTTTTTATTTTGAATAAATAAAAATCATTCTTCAATATTTTAATTTATATATAAAGAAACATCTTCTTCTTCTATATAATTGCATACAAATTGCAAACGTTTAATTTCTGTGGAATATTTTCATGCATATATTTGTACAGACTAACCAGCCTGAGGAGTGACCCTCACTTTTATACTTTTAAAGTTGAATAGTATATATATATATTACATTTGTACTTAAAAAAAATGATTTCAGTTTCTATATATAATCAATACAAACAATAAAAATAGACATGTGTTCTTTTTTATTTTGTAAGTGGGTGTCTCTTAGTGAATGTGTTATATCAAAGTAATTTTCAGACATCACAAGTTTTAAAGAAGGTAGGGGATGAGGGAGGAGGGATGGGATCTGTGTGTGAATATGGCATGCCTATTGGTGAGAAAAAAAAATCCAGTAAAAAATTTATTTGGTTTTAATATGTTTTTAATTACCGTGATAATGAATAATAATGTTTGCACTTTAACAAATCCTTGACAAAATATGTATACATGTATAAATCTACGAATCGCAACGTTCGGTCCGAATTTTTATTGACTGCTAGCTTATACATAATTCCCTTTATTATTTTCACCAAAACCTAGCCAAGAGACATTTCACCCTTAATAAATAATTAGGTAATGATCAAGTAAAAATAATTATCTGCTTTGTAGTATGAGAGCGATAGGAAATGAGTCCCACTATATAATGATATGCCGGCGTTTTTGATGAAAATGCATGTATTCCAAGAATTCTTAGAAAAATCGCGGTATTCTTGAAACAAGAACGCTTTAGTCTTATAGGAAAAAGTCCCTGTGTTTCTCAAAGCTGACGTCTCAGGATAAAAAGCGTTGTGTTGAATGGAGAAACATTTGTTAGGCAAAGAATTCTTTTATAAATGTTAATAAATTCATAAAAAATATTACTATATTTTTTTCCAATGTTTAAACCCCGATGGTAGGTACTCCGATTTACCCATTTTCTTCTTTTAAAGGTTAAAAATTCCCGTAAAGGAAGCTGGTTTGGCAGTGCGGGTATATTAATCATTAATTCGTAGACATGTTCATTTGGGAAGGGTACGTAAAATACTATGCTCAGTATGTAAAATGAACCACGCCCTCTGTAAGTTTGAGAACAATGGTCCGTGTAACACTTATTAATTCAAAGTTCTAAAAGTTTTGAAATTTTGGATTTTTGGAATTTTGATCAAAGTTTTAAAATATCAAAATTTCAAATTGTGTAAAATTTTTGAAATTTTGAAATTTTAACCAAATTATTAAAATATTAAAATTCTAAATATCGTTTATAAATTTGATAGTTTAGGAATTTGATAAAACTTTTAAAATACTAAACCTTACGTGTAATTTTGATTATTTCACTTTTTGAAAGTTTGATCTTTTAAATTTTTGATTAAGATATCAAAAATAGAAAAGGGGCAAAAAAAGGGGTACCTGTAAAAAGCGAAAGGAAATAAAAGCGGAACGAAAAGAAACAATATGAATTAAAACCATACTGATACTTAAAAGTTAATGTATGAATTAAACCAAAGACAGACAGTTGTAAGCATTGAAAAATTGGATGACAAAATACTGAATATTTTTCAAAAGAAGAGAATTCATTTCAAAACAAGACGTACGGCTCTGATATTGGCCATTTTACTTGCTGGTTTTTCTAGCACCCATATTTTAGGAGAAACAGGAGTAACAGTAAAACCTGATCAACTCACTACAGGTCAAATAGTATGGTTAGGCATGTATATATTTTTTTCTACTGAACTCTAAGCAATAAAAAGGCTCAATACACGGTGTATTATCTCTTTTGATTTCAAATTTTTCTGTTTTGCTCTACGACTTCTTACTTTCTGCAATGATATTGGCTAAATAATATATCATTTCATGTACATGATGAACGATCATCTTTAACGTTTTAATCTGTTCTTTGTAAGTTTTTGGCCCTAAATATTCAGCTTTGAACGTTCCCTAAAAAGGTCAATTCGGTGGTAACCATCGGATCGCCATCAATGATGGTGATACATGGCTGTGTACATAATGTATATGCAACTCGTCTAAACATCAACCCAACAATGTTAGATCTGTAAATTTGCGAAAGCAAATTTACAGATCTAACATTTCGCAAATTTACAGATCTAACATTGTTGGGTTGATGTTTAGACGAGTTGTATATACATTATGTACACAGCCATGTATCACCATCATTGATGGCGATCCGATGGATACATCTGTTGTAGGGTTGTCACTGATTCAGACGTACTTATGTATATATATATATATATATAATATCTTACATTAATTTGTAGGATCCTTTACTATAGATAATTTAGCTGATCTGTAACAATAACATCTTCATGCCTTATATATCATGTACTGTAGTACGCCGCTAGATTAAAACTGACGTGGAAAGGTAACACATGCCCACCGAAAGCTCTTTTTTTGAGAGCCCAGGTGGTCGTGTGGTCTAGCGGGACGGCTGCAGTGCAGGCGATTTGGTGTCACGATATCACAGTAGCATGGGTTCGAATCCCGGCGAGGGAAGAACCAAAAATTTGCGAATGCAAATTTACAGATCTAACATTGTTGGGTTGATGTTTAGACGAGTTGTATAAATATATATATATATATATATCTTATTTACGCTGAAATTAAGAGTACTAAGATCAAATATTAGTAGATTGGAGCCAAGATACTGTTACAAGGTATCTACATAAACTCATCATAGATGAATACCAGGATATAAATTTTGCCGGTTTTTGCGCCAGTCGAACGTTTCGTCTACAAAAGACTTATCAGTGACGTTACTTTGATACTTCCACGAGGGACTTCATTAAAATATTCTGTGCAAGCAGAGGAAAAAAGAAAAAATCTGAATTCAAATTTTCTCGCATCATTATAGTGTTAAGTTTTGAACCAGATAAGTTGATTATTAGCGATGAAAAACTTAATAAAATTGTTAGCGCTTCGACAAAACAACCACATCCCACTTTTAAAGTTAAATAGTTGCTCTCTTTAAAGACAACGCGTCTGGACTGGTTATCATATACGTAGCTCCATTATGGGTCCTAAATCAACCACTGTTTTTAAATAGTAAATAAAAGGAAAGGGATTTGTTTTTGTATCAAGGGATATTATTGTTCCGTATTTGCATTTTGATATTAGAGCATTTATAAGTTATCGTACGACAATCGACTTTGAGCAAACTAAAAGAATACAGGTACATCAGTCCAGTCAGAATGGGTCGTGTAAATAGAAGCCACATTGTCAGCTGCATGATGGATTTTTCCATTATTGGCCATACACCAATGTTGCTCTCGAAAAACCAGTACAATGTAAAACGCTGAATTTTAAGTAAAGAATTCACCTACGGAACGCTGAAACTGAAATTTGAAAGTCAAGAAAAATAAGAACCGAATCAATTGAAGAGGTGTTTGGCCAAAGTGAAGTTAAAACATATCAAAATCCAGTTGTAAGGGCTACTTTGCACTAGGGAGTTGAATCCTACGTTTCTTTGTACTTTGTATGTTAACAACCTATTTTAAATTATCGATTTTTGGTTGCCAGTGACAAATATTTCATGAATGTTCCGGAACAAATTAGCAATAAATACAACAGGGAGAGAGTGTGCATAATGAAGACATTACCTTTCACTTAGTTTAATTGAGGTCTGGAGCTGGCTGGCGTATGGCAGTAACTGCTAGCTTTATATATAGTAGTCCTTTGTTAATTTATTATCATTGTCATTTTGATTAGTTTATTTTGTTTCCTATTTCTGACATAGGACTTGTATTTCCTTTTCAAGTGTTTTTTTTTTTATCCCTCCTCCTTTATTTCCAAAACTCCCAATTTTTGGTTTTCTATCAATTTCTACAAATTCCGGTTTAAATAGGTTCAATTTTTTTTTTCATAGATGCACAACCTTAAAATTTCAGGATACTGTTATCCCATATGATGTCTAATATGTTTCATAAAAAAAAACCGAAGTTCTTCTTTTCATTATATATTTAGTAATTAAAAATGATTTTATATATTTCGTGCTATAACGCGTATTCTGATTGGCTGACGTTATTTTGTTGAGCCCATGGCCATAATTTAGTCACGTGACTGTGACGTCCACAACGTTTTTCATGGTTTTTTACGGTTTAAAATGGAATTTAGAATTAAATTATAAGAAATGACTGTAATATTTTTTCTGTCTATTCGAAATAACATAAAAAAATGTGGTGCACACTGTTAAGTAACTCGTAGACTTGCTACAATTCCCTTTCTAATATTTCTCTCTTACTAATTTATATGTTTACTGATAAGTGCCAGCCTACTGATTGCCCTTGGAAAAACCTTCCTCCTGCAGATGTCAGTACAGATGTCAGTACTCCTAGTTATAGCAGTAAAATTATTAAAGGGGCAAAATTGAAAAAATAATAATAATTAGGAAGGGACATGTAGCAAGTCTAAGTAACTCGCTACGCGCGTTATTCAGTGTGCACCAAATTTTTTATGTTATTTCTTCATAGACAGAAAAAATATTACAGTCATTCCTTAAATAACTAAGAATGATTGTTATCAGAGCAGTGTTTACATCAGTGTTTACAGGTACCCCTCTTTTCGCCCCTTTTCTATTTTTGATATTTTAATCAAAAATTTATAAAAAATCAAACATTCAAAAAGTGAAATTATCAAAATTGCACGTTAGGTTTAGTACTTTAAATATTTGATCAAATTCCTAAACTATCAAATTTATAAACGATACTTAGTATTTTAATATTTTAAAATTTGGTAGCAAAATTTCAAAACTTTAACACAATTTTGATATTTTAAAACTTTGATCAAAATTCCAAAAATCTAAAATTTCAAAACTTTTTAAAACTTTGAATTGATAAGTGTTACACGGACCTGGTGTTACACGGACCAACAATAAACTGTTATGTAACACTGTGAGGTGTCCGTAGATAACCTGCTGTAAACATAAATTAGTCCCTGTTAACAGAGACCATATTTTCTTGTTGTAGCATAAAGAGGTAAGGTCATTTCTTGTTGTAGCCTAAAGAGGTAAGGTCAATTTCACCTGAATTCACTGGATTTTATCAAGAAATCTTTTAACCTTTTGTATCAAAATGCAACAGAAATATACAGTCCTGAATGATATTTTGAAGTCGTGCTAATACAATGAAAAAAGATTTGGTGTATGATATAGATTCGCTAATATTCAAATTCGAGTAGGAGTCGATAATTTTCAGAGGTGTATGAGTCAAGACAGGACAAGCTGCAATTCACCTTAATTTTTAGACTTTAAGGCTAAAAGAATAACGTTTTTTTTCTACATTTTATATTAATATAAGGCGATACAGGAAGATCACTTATGATTGTCATTTTCAAGAGCATGTCCCACTTTTACGTCGCTTAGTTTCATTTATACTATATTACTGTACCCAGAGATCATGCCTTACCTATATTTCCCGCTTTTCTCTCGATTTTAAAACTCTACAAGAATCTATACATACTGAATTTATTATAAATGTGTAAACACGTATGAACTATTTGCCACTGAACGTTAAGTTCAACAACCAGTCAATCAATAGTGTTTTACATGCAAACATGTTTATCATATCTAACTCTTTTTTAGTCTCGGTAAACTTTAAAAACTCAATGTATGATCTTTTTGCACAGGTTTTGAAAAAATTGGTGACTGGCTATTGTTCCAAAAGACCCTGTCTCGCCGCTTTTAGTTTGTTAAAAATGTACTTCTGTAAACATGCGCTCTTTTTATATGTTTTAAAACAAGCTAAGGGGGATATATCAAAGATGAGATATTCCATCAAACCGAACACTACTTCTTCTTTTGTGTTTATTCTTTAATTTCTTAGCACAAGCATTGCTTTTATAGATATATTTTAATGAAAAAGAATTTAAGATTATGTAACTGCGACCTATATTTTTTATTGGGAATTGTTGTAAAATTGGAAAGTAGTTAAGTTAAGTTCCCCACAATCTATTTTAAACTTCGAAATAAAAAAAAATAATGCAATCTATATCTATATATATCTACATCCTAGCTTTACGTTTAACAAACTAAATAAATAGATGTTTGAAGATGTCTAAAACCACAATTGTTAAAACAGTGTGTTTTTACAAAATGATATCAATATACATCGTAGGAGCTAGGGCATTTCAAAGAAATACGCCAAAACTATCCTTTGAAGGAACGCTAATAGGCCTATATATTTTAATTAGAAACAAATTAACTCATTTGGTTCATAATATGCTTTGCTACAAAATTTTACTAATTGCATGACTTAATTTTTTGATGCATCAATTTCCACTTCAAAAGTTGTGAATATCGATGATTATTTTGATGCAATGGAAGTATTTGAGAAAAAATCTTCGAAGTAAGTAATTCAAACGAATTAGAATTTATTTTTCATTAAAGATCAATTGATCAGTACGATTTTTTCCGTAAACAATGAAAAATAAACAATAACTGTAAGTATATATTTGTTTTTTGGGAGTTTTCCCTCAATGTTTGCAATAACTTATTTCTTTTGATTATAATTACACTCGCAAATGCATATACACTGTAAATAACTATCCATATCAGGCCTTAGATGAAATGAATAATGTCTACAGTACAAAATGAAAAACAGTCCCTTTTACAAAAAAAAACCCTAAATAGCCCGTCCTTCACATAGACATGGTTCTGAAAAATTCGAGTGCTTGGTTTTCTTCCGATCTGCCTTCCCCACTTCAATATCTTTCTTTGAAATTTAAACAGTTTTCTATTGTTTTCTATTGTTTCTTTAAAAGTCTTCATATCATGGATGGATCTATAGGAAATGCACTTTCTTTAGACAAAGAAAGCAACTTAGTAAACGAATTGTTTAAAAATATACTTATGTAATGTATACCACGAAATAAGACAGTCGCTCATACTTGGAATTATTTCTAAACCAAGGTCATTTAACAAAAACAATTTCAAACTGTTCTAAATTTCTTAATATTTCAATATTAAAGCTTCATGCGTGATCTTTGGGGTTTTAACAATATCATAGTTTATTTCTAAAAATATTTAAATTGTATAAAAATTGCAGAATAAAATCTTGATGTCTTGGAAATATGTGTAATTGTTGATTTGTTTTTTTTATCCTTAATATCCGAGTTCTGTCGTTCATTTTTAGAAGATTCAACAATGATTTATCCACGATGCAATAGCATTTTTTTTAACTTGAAATATCTTTATTTCATAATATTAAGATAAATCAATTAAAAGCACTCCTCAACTTTGACTAAAGATGGGGATCGCAATTTATAAAGTTTCGAGGACCTTTTAAAAAGTACAACCAGACTGAAGTTACTAATAAAATATAAATAAAAAAATATGACATTGTATTTGATATAGAAATTGTGTGTACTGTTTATTTATTTGTTTCTTACTGTTTATTATTACTGATATCTTTATCAATTTCGTGGCAGGTTTTTTACTATTAGTTCTATCATATTATTTATTTGTTGTTATGTTTTTTATTCTTTTTCTTATTCGTATTAACATTATTGATAATTTCTTGGTAGTATTTAAATATTTGCCATTTCTACTCTATTGACTGGTTATGAAATCCTTTTAGTAAACGTGACGTTTATAAGGTGTCTTGCGATGTATATTTGTTTAAATTAATAGATCATAGATAATTTTCAAAATCAAAAATGAAGTATCTTACTTACTATTTTTGTTTGACTCAGAACATCTTTTCGCGAATTCTTTTTGATTCAGTTTTGAATTTATATGGACTGCATTTACGGGTTTAATTTGTTTGATATTTTCCAAATTGACTAGCACTTTAGTACTTGGAAATAAAATAAAGATGATGGTGATCAGCCTTTTCCTTTGAATTTTTGTATGCACACTTATAAATGAAACAAATCTTATTCACAATTTTCTTTATCTATACATGTACTAACTTTAACTGGATTTAACATGGTAGACATAGTACTCTCTTGAATCCTACATCTGACAGCCAGAACTGCGTAAACTAGTAGTTGAAAATTTGTTTGATATCAACAAATACACTTTTCAAAAAATATGTTTTAGTTTTATTTCCAGTTCTGAGGCCTGTTTATCGAAGCAGTCTTAGGATTAGGACGTGTCCTAAAACCAACTTAGGACATATCTTAGTCCTAAGTGGGTTTAGCAAACATGTCGCATTTTAGGAAAATCCTAGGAATTGTCATAACTTTAGGATATCAATGTAGGTGTCTTAAGATGGTCTTCGGATGGTCCTAACTTTAGGATATATTTCGGATGGTTATTTCATAAACAAATATGGCCTGCATTAGTTCTATTTGATTTTTATGGCGGGAGGGGCATATAATGAAAAATATGGTCATGCTTGTTTGTTGTTGTAATCTTTGTTCCTTCTTTTTATATTTCACCCAATTCGGTTCTGCTTTTTTTATTAGTTTGTCCTGACTTAATTTACATAAATTGTCATCTGCCGTTTTTTGTGGGTTTTTTTTTTTTTTTTTTGCAAAGTTGCTCATCCTGCGTTTATTTAATTCCAAACTCCTGTCATGCTTTTTTTCAAATCTCACCCTTTGCCCTCCCCTTTTCTAAAAAAAAATAATTGTAGATCCCTTGAGGTTCATCATAACAAATGGACAAATATAAAACGTAATTATATTTTTTTTGGGTCGTATGTTTTGTTTCATAGAGGTTAACTGTACAGTTATAATAATAATAATAAATATATGTATTTAATTTACCCTTTAAAAAACACTAATATTTTTTTTTTATAATTATCAATTTTTTTTTGGATTATTATAGTAATTGATCAAATTTGATACACTATCCCTTTTTGTCATTTTTAATTTGCTATTTTCTTTTACGCCAATATACTTAGGACAGCGGTTAGGACATCCTTGCTAAGAGATTCCTAAGATAGCTTCGATGTGCATGCTGAGACGGCCGTAAGTCCGTCCTAACTTCATCCTAAATTCTGTTCTAAGAAATTCTGAGGACCTATTTTAGGAACGTTTCGATAAACAGGCCCCTATTTCATTCAAGTTTCTCTAAATCTATCATGATAATTCCGAACTTGGCTTTTATATTCCAAAATTACTCGGCTATGCAGTAAGACAAGAACCATTGTGTAATCACCTTACTGGTATCCCCCTTTTCAGGAACATATATAACCCTATTTTTCTATTTTATTTTATTGATTTTGAAATCAGTAACAAATACCACACATATATGGCAAAACGGCCGAATGTTACTTATGTCCGAAATTATTTTAGCTCTAGGAACCATATTTATAGCGTCGCGCCCAATGGCGCGACCAGCATTACACTTAGAAATAAATGAATACTGTCATCAAATATTCGTGAAAGATATAGACATTAAAGATATAGCAAATATATATTCGGGAAAGCAAATATTCGTCAAAGATACGACAAAAATTCGTGAAAGATACAGTATATGTTCGTTAAAGATAAAGCAAAAACTCCTGAAAGAGACAGCATATGCTCGTAAAGATACAGCAAATGTTTATCAAAAATACAGCAAATGCTTGTAAAAAAAAATAAGGCAAATACACGTGAAAGATACAGCAAATGCTCGATCGACAAATGTTCGTCAAAAAAAGTGAAATACTCGTGAAAGATACAGCAAATGCTCGTCGAAGAGATAGCAAATTTCTCGTCAAAGATAAAGCAAATATCCGTAAAAATATAAGGCAAATATTTGTGAAAAATACAGCAAATGCTCGTCAAAGATACATCAAATGTTCGTCTAAAAATAAGGCAAATACTCGTGAAAGATCATCAAATATTAGATTCTCAACATATTTGCATTTTTTTCACACATAAGTTTAACAGCGATAAATCTAAACTTATACACCGGAAGACCGTGAGGCGGCAACCCATTGTATTATTGCCACAGACATTTCTACCCATGCACGCGTGACTTTCGTTTTTGACTGATAACCGAACGGAATGAAATGAACAAGAAATTTAAACAGAGAACTTACGAATCTAAATGTATAGAAAAACTAAGGATTGACAATTAGAACAAACGTTTAGAGGAAGCTGGCATTTGGTGTAATATTCTCTTAGCTTGATTCCACAGGGTAAAAAAGGTAAGGGGATACCAAAAAACTTAATGATAATTGTTCACCAAAAGTCTGAAAAAGGATATCGCCTGGCCAAAAAACATGGTTTCTTGCTCGAACCACATCGGTGTTGCTAATTTCCTTTTTGAGGGGTACCTACAGATGTTTTACTGAACACTTTATTTCTCTTAAGCGGGTCATAAAATCTGATTCGATATGTGAATGAAAACGGTTTCTAAAATGTGGATATTGTGGTAATAACAGATGAGAGGCATTTATTTTAATATATTGTGTTTAACATTTTAATATATTGTGCCTAGCATTTAAAAAAAATTGGGTTATCATTTTGATATTTTGTTCTTAACATTTTACAGTTTATGTTTATACAGTGTAATGCTGTTTTATTATAGCATAAATTATTTGACTTTTATTCATTTTCTTTATAAATTAAAACTATTTCTTCATTTCAGTTATTATGTATAATCCCTAAACTGGCCAGTGATTCTACATAATCCCTGAAAATTTAAGGGATTCTACATAATCACTGATTATACAAATTCACTGTAACATATACACACATTATATATAACAACAAACCAGAGTATACTGATTTGTACCGATATGATATTTTACCTTTACGGTAAGATTGAATTCCCTGTCGTTTATTCATCATCCATGAACAAACTTGTCTCAGAAAAAAATATAAGTACCTTAACTTCACTTTCAGGTAAAGAGATGTGATTTTTTTCTGAGACAAGTGCGTGTGACCAGCTATAAGAACTTGCGGTCATCCGATGTTCAGTACTTCAGTACTTTGATTACCTTAGCTATTTCCAAAAATACACTTTCTGTGTAGGAACTAACGCTCTATTTTTTTACCATGGTCGTGACATGTGCAAAATTTCCATCGTCTGCTCACTTTGGTTTAAGAATGACAGTGACATTGACATGTATGAGCATATTATATCATAACTGACGAGGTACATGTATCAGAAAGATTGTAAATTATTATGTTTGAAAACGATTTTCAAGTTGTATACAAAAAACTTATTAAGGGGTCAATTAAGGCGCTTTAATGTCTCCTTTTATACACCAGTCGACTTTGATACAATTTTTAGAATGAGACATAAATTCTCTTCTTTTGGATTCCTGGAAATAACTGGGTTCAAAATTCACGATTTTGACTTTCGTATCGACTAAACTAGAATTTATAGAAACATTTCCTCCTTAATTTTATTTCTCCGCTGATTTCCATTTTTTTACCCGTTTAATGACCTTTATTTCCTCTCCACCAAATGACACAGTTACAAGTTTCCTCCTCAAAAAATAATTATTAATATTCTCCTACGCATATATTCCATATACGTCACAGTTATGATTTTCAATCACTCTCACATGATTTAAGATTTTGAAAGTTGGGGGACTGTTATGAAAAGTGCTGTGCGTTTTTCAAGAACAAATGCGTCAATTGTTAAAGGGGTCCGTATTTGGCTGTTGCAAAATTCCTGTTCTTTTTAAAAGTGTCCGGTTTCCCAGTATCAGTCTTTACTTCAGCTCTCCACACCTGTCGACATACGGCACCAAATGGGTATATTGTTTATTTGTTTTCATCTTAAAATGAATGAAATGTATGCCACTAAATGATAGGCAGCCAATCAATCAATTATTCAATCAATCAATCAATTGTGCGTATCGATGCTTCTATGTTATTGATTCCCTTATGCAGAAATGTCTCATTGGCAATCATATATTATATGTATGGAGGAAATGATATAATGGCCAATTTCACGATCTTGCATACAGCAAGATCTACTATACATATTTTCTTCTGGTTCAATGCTTTTATTTTCTTATTACTCGCGGCACTTCACGTTAAGCAAGCAACAATCAATCAATCTAATTACTGTTTCCACCAAAGTTAATTTTGGTTTCGTCTTTGCAAAACAAATATCAAAGCAATATTGCCGGTTTCCTTAAAAAATATATATAATTTTATGAGAATTGTTTGAACTATCTACTTAAATACTAAAGGAAAGATCACTTAGAATTAATTTAAATAACATAATTATTGTCTATATATATACGAGTTTAATCGCTTAACATCTTTAGTAAATGTCGAATGCATCGTCTTCATAAGGAAATCGAAACATAAAATAATTGCTTATAATTTGTTATTTGTTTTAAATATCAAGTTGGTTAAGAGCTCTACAAAGCTCATGTTTACCTTGTTGAATTGTACATATCATGCCCAACTCTAAATAAAATTTACTTACTTACTTATACTTACTTACTTGAAATACATATCAAAAATCAAATCTTAATGATGCCGTAAAAGAATATCTTGAAGCACTTCTTGATCAGTGTTCAATATCACCATGTTTGCTTAAAGTCCAGTGGCAAATATATGAATTTATTTTTAGAATCATTTAAAAAAAAAAGAAAATAAGAAAGAAACTGTTGATTTGTTTGTTAGAGTTATAATAAACATACTGCTAAGGTACCTTTGCATATTTTAAAGCAGTCAGAAACAGCAAAAACAAAATATGGTATTCTGAGACTAGAAGCATATAAAGTACGGTATTTCGATTTCCTGGGGCCGTGTCAACGAAGCTGTCCTAGGACCTAAGTCAGGTTAACGAAAGTCTCCTTAAATAAGATATGTCATAAATTTGGTCCTAAAGTTAGGATATATAAAAGTTACGATGTCCTAAAACGAAATAAAAACAAGAAATATATGGCGTAACTCGATAATTCAAATACTAATTTAAATACAATATTAAACTATTATAATGTTATAAGCATCAAACTAATTAAACAAAATATTTTTCAATATTTGTTAAGGATTCAATTGTGTTACGTTATTTTCAATTTGTAGACAAATTTATCTTAAAAATACTTCAAGATATCAACAAAAGAAGCTTATAGTATCCAGTTTGAGATTTTGAAATAATAAGCACATTGCAAGAACTTTGTGTGGGTGTGGTAGAACTATCTTGATGCACACATCTAAATGCACTGAGATATTGCGGAGTCATTTGGTGCATGAAATGCTTTACTATAAACTAAAATTGCTTTTCTATATACAAATGTGTGTGAAATGGACGCCTCCGAGTGCGGGAGTTTCTCGCTGCATTGAAGACCTATTGATGACCTTCTACTGTTGTCTGTTCTATGGTCGGGTTGTAATCTCTTTGACAACGTGATTCCCCATTTCCATTCTCAATTTTTTATTACGCTCATATATAGAAAAAGTGGTGCTGTCCTTTTTGAAGCTTAAACTATACTATCCGGGTGCGGGAATTTCTCGTTGCATTGAAGACCTGTTGGTGACCTTATGCTGTTGTCTGCTGTATGGTATGGTTGTTGTCTCTTTGGCACATTCCCCATTTCCATTCTCAATTTTATCATCATGAATAATATTTTTCGCATCTAACTAAAAGGTGCAATGTTAATTTAAATGTGGAAAAAAATTAATTAACATCTGTTAATCGTGTATATTATTGAAGTTTTACCGTTTCCTTCATTTACTTCCTTCATTTACATTGGAAACATTTGAAACGATATTATTCTTAAAAATAGCATTTAAACAAATAATTTTATAAGTATACACAGCTTTCTATCTGCTACATGCCGTAAGATAACAATTATATATATGTAAGATAACAATTATAAACTCGGACTGCATCATTAGACTATATATTTTTCTGTGTCGCAAGATCCAATCTCAGATTACACTGCTTGTAAAAGATAATTTTGTGTCATCAACAAGTGCATTGATGTTTATCTAATGATGTTTATCTAATGATGTTTATCTAATGTGATAAACATCAATGTACTTAAGCTTGTTGGTGACATAACAAGAAGACACTATTCAAGGATATAACACTCCAATCTGATATAAAGATAGATGTAAGATGCTTTATTTATACCGTTTACATCGTAGAAAGTAAAATCACAAAAATACTGAACTTAGAGGAAAATCAATTCGGAAAGTCCATAATCACATGGCAAAATCAAATAACAAAACGCATCAAAAACGAATGGACAAGAAATGTCATATTCCTGACTTGGTACAGGCATTTTCAAATGTTGAGAAAAAAAATCCAATGTATGTCAATTTTTACTTTGGAGTCACTAGCTCAACTTTGACCTACTATGACAAAACGGATTATCTGCAAACAATCCTTTAGTTATTTCCTTCCATCGGAGAGACGAAAAACATGGCCATCAAAGATGATCTTTAATTTAGAATTGCCAATTTAAACAATTATTTTCCTCTGCCAGAACTTACAGGGCGAAATGCTGAAACTTTAACAGAATAATGATTAGGACCCATTTACAAACTATTTCAATTAAATGTTGATCGGGTGGCAAGTACTTTATTCGGTTCCAATCGTACGAGGAACATGGATTCAATGAAAACACGAATGTGACCTACCGAATTAGACACTTTACCGGGTTTTGTGATAACATACGACGGGTGCCACATGTGGAGCAGGATCGATCTTCTTACCCCGCGGAGCACCTGAGATCAACCGCAGTTTTTGGTTGGGTTCATGTTGATTAGTCTTCAGTTTTCTATGTTGTGTCTTTTGTACTATTATTTGTCTGTTTGTTTGTTTTTTTCGATTTATGAGTTTAACTGTCCCTCTGGTATCTTCCGTCCCTCTTTTATGCAATCCTTAATTCTGATTGACTATTTGTGTTACTTTCAAAAGGAAGTGTTGTCCTGGAGGCAAACATGTAAGCGTTGTGGCACGTAGATCCCATTCAGACCATATTCGTATTGTCTTGTCTGAAATCGATGGATATTTTGTAACCAAAATTTTCAGAATGAATGTATAGAAGGATCTCTACAAATTCTGTGTTGTCCTCTTTTGGTTCTTATAGGACAAACACAAATATTACCGGATGACGTATTTATTATTGGCCAACTTTCAAACAATCTACTCTGAAACTTATTCGAAATAGTTTGAAACTTTAAAGGATTAATGATAATGATACTATCACTGGCAAATCAAAAAAAAAAGCATAGATGCTTGGATAATTCGATATTGTATTTTTTTTTTGATACCTCAAGTTTATCACTTCTATGCTGGTTTACCTAGTCATGTATCTTATTAGTACGTACTAGTAACATTAGTATTGTTAGTATGTGGTTTTCAGTACAAACAATAATATATATAATATCGAAATACTGCACATAAGCGCATGTGCTGTATTCGCACATGTAAATAAAATGTTATTTAGCTTATTATGAATCGGGATAGACGTGGAACACTATCACGGTTTACCATTTATTCCAAGCCTAAAATAAATTCTTTTAGACAATCCATGAACAGGTTATGCACATCACGCATTATGGAAAAATTAGACTATTATATCGTTGTTGCGCTCTCCCATTGCACACACCCACAATCTTAAAAATTAAGTGCAGTGCATATTTTTTTCGGTTAAGAAAGTGGAAACAAATCGTAACATCTGCGTACATTTAATGATTCGTGAGTTTTATCATTGCAAATATAATTATATTAATTTTCTTGTTTGTTTAGCTTAAAGGGGATAAGAACTAAATTTATTTGGTATCTCTTGAAATTTATAAATTACAAGTAAAATCGGTCTAAATTTGTATTGGTCATTATTAAAAAAAAAGAAGATAAAAATAGCAGACGGGGGAAATCCTACATCCGAATTAAGGTAATTTATCATTACAAGGAAGATTTTGTTATTATATACATTTATGGTTTCATTTATTTTTCATAGTGTATTAAGAGAGCTTGTTTTCTGAACCAGGATGCGCTTTTCGTCTATCAAACCGAGGGAGAAATGCTGTAATATTTTCCTCTTAGTTTGGCAAATAAATGAATTATAGCAACAGTTTTTAAGATTCAGTTATAAACATTATACTGCTTATCACGACCGACAAAATTCAATTTTCAATCGAAATACATTAAATAAAATGAATGGGATTTATTGACCTTATTTTTAATAATCATAAAAAAAAAGTTTCCACAAAAATGTGAGATTTTAATCCGTTTGTGCGACTTGATTAACGTTATAGATATTACATGTCCGTGTGAATCTTGTGTATATGTAGTTAAGATAAGAAAGAAAAAAAGGAAAAAAAAGGGAAAAAAAGATGTGATATGATTGCCAATGAGACAACTCTTCACAAGAGATCTAATGACATAAAAAAATAACAGCTAGCGGTCACCGTACGGCCTTCAACAATAAGCAAAGCCCATACCATATAGTCAGCTATAAAAAATATATATGCACATGCGCAATACGACGGGTGCCACATTTACAGCAGGATCTGCGTACCCTTCCGAAGCACCTGATATCACATCCTTCGTGGGGTTCGCACATGTTATTCAATTCAAATTTTTATTGTCATTAGATACTAAGAACCATAGCATCTGACAAAAACAAACAAAAACAGCTTCAATATTTCAAGGGGCCCCTGTTCTCCGTTCTACTGACGGTTACAAAAAGAATCAAAGCGTATCTACTTGAATGTTTGGGCGGCTGACGACTACAAACTTTTCCGTACAATAAACCTATGAACTCTCTACCACTGCTTTTCATATCTAAATATGGAAGTACGGACGACACAAATGACTTCTAGTTCGATATTGAATACTAGTATTTTTCATTTGTAGTGTTTAGCAGATATGGCCTTTGATAAATTTGAATATGTCACTGTGTGTCGTTTCCGAGCAATTTCTTCTGATGATTTTTAAATTTTAATATGTTGTTACTAACGTCAAGAATTAGGCTAAGTTCGATATTGTTGATTGTTTTTTTTTTTTCGTTTTAAAGAGTTATGGTCCCTTTTTATTGGAAAATAAACTGCATGTTCCATGTAGTCGTTATGAACCAATACCCGGTCACGTCCACTTTTATTTTTGTCCATCTGATGCGTTAAGACTTTTTCATCTGATTTGTATAGTTCGTTCTTATGTTGTACCACTGTCCCAGGTTATGGAGAGGGTTGGGATCCCGCTAACATGTTTAACCCCGCCACATTATTTATGTATGTGCCTGTCCCAAGTCAGGAGCCTGTAATTCAGTGGTTGTCATTTGTTTATGTGTAACATATTTGTTTTTCGTTCATTTTTTTTTACATAAATAAGGCCGTTAGTTTTCTCGTTTGAATTGTTTTACATTGTCTTATCGGGGCCTTTTATAGCTGACTATGCGGTATGGGCTTTGCTCATTGTTGAAGGCCGTACGGTGACCTATAATTGTTAATGTCTGTGTCATTTTGGTCTCTTGTGGACAGATGTCTCATTGGCAATCATACCACATCTTTTTTTTATATTTACTTGTTTATGGTGATAACATGGAGTTGATATTGATCAAGTTCATTTTCGCCATTCGGACGTTTTGCTCCTTGATATATTGGAAAATAAACAAAAAACACCAGGTCAAACAAACCCAAATTCGTGTTCAAAATACAGAAATCCGGTACGTTGCCAGTTTAGCAGCTCATTTCTTGTCTATAAGTAAATTGGGGTAACTTTTTTTATCAGCTTTCTTAATTGGGTACAAATAAGGAAATTATTCCACAATAGCTTCCCTTTATAAATATAGTTGCAGTAATTGTAAGTCATCTGCAATATGCAAAGAATTAATAATTGAAGAAACTAGTGATCTGAATGTCTATTGTCTAATTTTATAAAGATATTAAATATTGTAGGACTCCGGCAATGAATCCCTTGTTTTACTCCTCTCCCTTTTTAGCTCACCTGGCGCGAAGGGCCAAGTTAGCTTTTCCCATCACTTTGTGTCCGGCGTCCGTCGTCGTCCGTCGTCGTCGTCCTGCGTCCGGCGTTTACTTTTACAAAAATCTTCTCCTCTGAAACTACTGGGCCAAAATAATCCAAACTTGGCCACAATCATCATTGGGGTATCTAGTTTTAAAAATGTGTCCGGTGACCCGGCCAACCAACCAAGATGGCCGCCATGGCTAAAAATAGAACATAGGGGTAAAATGCAGTTTTTGGCTTATAACTCAAAAATTAAGCATTTATGACAGGATAATATTGTTTATCAGGTCAAGATCTATCTGCCCTGAAATTTTCAGATGAATCGGATAACCAGTTGTTGGATTGCTGCCCCTTAGGGCCTAAATTGGTAATTTAAAGGAAATTTTACTGTTTTTGGTTATTATCTTGAATATTATTATAGATAGAGATAAACTATAAACAGCAATAATGTTCAGCAAAGTAAGATTTACAAATAAGTCAACATGACCGAAATAGTCAGTTGAACCCTTTAGGAGTTATTGCCTTTTATGGTCAATTTTTAACCATTTTTCGTAAATCTTAGTAATCTTTTACAAAAATCTTCTCCTCTGAAACTACTTGGCCAAATTAATCCAAACTTGGCCACAATCATCTTTGGGGTATGTAGTTTAAAAATGTATCCGGTGACCCGGTCATCCAACCAAGATGGCCGCCATGGCTAAAAATAGAACATTGGGGTAAAATGCAGTTTTTGGTTTGTAACTCAAAAACCAAAGCATTAAGAGCAAATCTGACATGGGTTTATCAGGTCAAGATCTATCTGCCCTGAAATTTTCAGATGAATCTGACAACCTGTTGTTGGGTTGCTGCCCCTAAATTGGTAATTTTAAGGAAACTTTACTGTTTTGGGTTATAATCTTGAATATTATTATAGATAGAGATAAACTGTAAACAGCAATAATGTACAGCAAAGTAAGATTTACAAATAAGTCAACTTGACTGAAATGGTCAATTGACCCCCTAAGGAGTTATTGTCCTTTATAGTCACTTTTTAAAATTTGTAAATTTTTACTAACATTTTCCACTGAAACTACTGGGCCAAGTTCATTATAGATAGAGATAATTGTAAGCAGCAAGAATGTTCAGTAAAGTAAGATGTACACACACATCACCATCACCAAAACACAATTTTGTCATGAATCCATCTGCTTCCTTTGTTTAATATTCACATAGACCAAGGTGAGCGACACAGGCTCTTTAGAGCCTCTAGTTCTCTTTTATAACATTAAAATAACATTTTCAAAACAACCATTTTTATAAGCTTTTACGAATGTCCCATTCTCTTCCCCGAATTAAGAATCAAGAAATACTACATACAGCCAATTTCTGTTTATGTCCCATTTGGAGGCAATTTTTTTTCTCTTTGTGCGCCCTTCCGTCTGTTCGTCCGTATGTCCCGCTTCGGTTAAATATTTTGGTTAAAGTTTTTGATCAAGGTAGTTTTTGATGAAGTTGAAGTCCAATCAACTTGAAACTTTGTACACATGTTTTCCTATGATATGATCTTTTTAATTTTGATGCTAAGTTAAAGTTTGTGGTCTTAATTTCACGATCCACTGAACATAGAAACTGAAAGTGCGAATGAGGCATCCGTGTAGGATGGACACCACATTCTTGTTTCTTTATGTATATACTTATTTATTAAAGATGCTTATACAAATAATGCTGCCAATTGTTCGATGGTGTTCTGGAAGTCACGGTTCGCCCCTTGTGTATTTGAATATTTTCACGTGTACAATAAGGACTAAAAATTTCAGAATGATTTATCAAGCATTGGAGAACTTTAAGTGTTGGTCTTGCTGATTTTCCTGTTTTTAGAGAAAATAACTTGATTTTTATGAATGTAAAACTTGTTTAAGGTTTTTTAGTTTCCGTTTTGTACTTTAACCTTTTTTCTATCTGATAAAGGTTTAAACCACACCACGTTTTATCTATAAATAATTTTTAAAAAAAACATACAGCTGATTGAACTATAGATAATTATACGGATATTTGTTATTTCCCAGTAAAATCCGAAATTGGCGTCCTTTTTTTAGTATAAACTTATTTTCCACGGTTGAACACCGATATGATTCCTCTGATATAGAAATTTTAGCGATTCTTTTCTATGAAAATATATGGTAGCCAAAGTATATAGAAATACCGTGACCTTTATCTGCTAATATCAAGACAAGCAATTGAGAATACGTCAAAAAGAAATTTAAGAAATTTACCTCACAGTCACTGACAAATATGTGGTCCCCGTCATACAAAAAATCGATGATAACAATCAGTTCGTTTACAAACAGGGGAACAGTGTTTCAAGAAATTGAAATTAATGAATTTTCGGCCTTCATCTGGAATTTTACTATATAGAATTAAGCCTACTATCCTGAGCCAATAAATTTAACCATATACTAACTTTATCCCTAAGCTGAGCCTGAGCACATCTCCAACATGCATTGCAACCTTAAGTAAAATGTGCGATATTTACGTGTATTAACACATCAATTTGCCTGGTCTTCACTGTTTTCGTTTTTCTTGAGAATCTCCTGTACGAATACGAATAAATAAAAGAGTTATACGGCAATGAGACAGCAGCCTTTGGATTTCTAAAAATGAAAAATAATAGAATGAAATTCAAAACAGTGTGGCTGTGGCCATTGATTGACACATTAAATTCATCCATTGACTGGGACAATTTAGGTGAACGTTTGTATGTAACGACCACTGCTCACTATGTACTTTTTAAAGACACTTAAACTATGGTGTCACCAAAGGTTCTCAACACCTTAATAAAGTAATTCGAAAAATTAATCAGAAATAACACGATGTTTTGATTTATATCAATTATATAAATCAAAACATAAAGGTTATTCCTGATTAATTTTTCGAATTATTTTATAATTAAAGGCGTTAAGAAACCTTTGGTGACCCCACAGTTTAAATGTCTATCGTAGGTACGTCGTAAACAGTGGTCGTTACAGACAAACGTTCACGTAAATTGTCCCAGTCAATGGATGAATTTAATGTGTCAATCAATGGCCACAGCCACACTGTTTTGAATTTCATTCTATCTCAAGGTCACGATGCGATGTTAAGTAATACACAATGGTTTAAACAATAAGTCAAATTTAGTATAGAAATCATACACTTTAAATGAATCGTACTAATGTATATATTTTAGTCAGATATATTTTTAAATAGCCATTGCACAGGATATTTTAACTGATTATCCAGTGGGAAAATTATTGAATTTAAAATGTGTGACTGATTGACCGGATTCACAGAAAAAACTAGATGCTATTTATTTATAAATGCAAAGTCGACATAAAAATTTGAAAAACAAAATATAACAATCATCTGTTATCTTGAAAAGATAACGATCAGATATTGTTTGATAAATCTGTTTATCTTAAATTTATCTTTATATCAAATTGGAGTGTTGCATCCTTGAATCTTGTCTTCGGAGAAATATAACTTTACTTCTTGATTTCCTTAAACTTACTGTACTGAAGTAAACATGCGCAGTGCATTCAAAATATGAATCTTATAAGTACTCTTTTAAAACAGATCAGTACTAAATGTAGAAATTCATTTGTGGGTACTATATAGGAATTGCAGTGATTGAGATCTCTGTAAGGGTTTTATGAGGTGCGAGCATCATAATGAAGAAATTTCAAGTCAACTTTTGCTTACAGTGCATGGGTTTTTTCGCCCACCATCCCCGAATTATTGGACCATGTGCAATGGTCTAACGTATGATCTGTTTTAATAATCTACATGTAGGTTCTGTATTCTCCTTACTAGTTTTGAAAAATGATAAACATTTCATGTAATAAAAACTATTGCAGTAGATTCCAAATCATAGTTATTTTGTCGAGTCTTAAATTAAATTAAATTAATAAACTTTATTATGTATTTAATATAATTTTACATTTATTTTAGTAGCTTTTTTTAATATAAAAAGATGTATAGATGTGTAGCAGCTATTGTAAATTATGTATTTAATGTGTATCTTTTCCCTGTATGTATGCTCTCTCGCATGTGTTCTTGGTTAGTTGTACTTATTTTCTTTTGTTTGTTTGTTCCATGCTAGAAATGCTACCATTTGTTCTTTTTACCTTAAAATTTGTAAGCGTATCCAAAGTTCCCTTTTTGGTATTAAAGTAATAATTTCATCTTCTGATTTCAATTTTGTTTAGTTTGTATGACTCTCTGTAAAGTCACAGATTGCTTGATAATCTGTTCGACGGCCCAAAAAACCAGGCGCCGATGTAGGCTGTAGGAGGACAGAGCAATATCGGATTCATAATCCCAATCGTTAGACGTCAGAAAAAAACATGGATTTCGTTATAGAAATTCGCTGCAGTTTTAATACCAGGTTCGTTTGAGTAAGATACGTTTAGATAATTGCTCAACTACCAAGTGTTAGATATGAAGTGTTCTAATAGTTATTATAATCTATGTCCTGTTTGTTTTTAACATCGTGCATATCGACTATATAATTTTGATTCCTTAAATTTGATTTTGATTTCAATCATTTAAAAGGAACAGGATTTAAACTGATCGCTAGTGATTACATTTAAATTTGGTTAGAATTAACTACATACTCGTGTTGAGGGAATAATACATTACAGTGTCAACATCAGGTTCGATGGCCCTGTCATTTTATTTAATATATTGCTTTTAATTTCAATACCTTTTTCTAATTTTCCGGTGTAAAATTGTTTTAAACCTTACTTTTTTAATACATATTTCACACATTAGATGATTTTATAAGTACAAAGATGACAAATGGAAAATATTGATCCGGTACTATTAAGTTCTACTTAATTGCTTAGTGTGCGATATAGACATTTGGATTACTGGATTAGAGAGGCTTCTGGGAATGATACTAAATTAACAGTTTCCTCCTCTTCTGATCACAAAATGACATCTTATGTACGTAATAAAATTAAAATAAGAAAATTAGATCCCTCCTTTTACCTTGTAATAAAGAATGCTTCAGATAATAATATTATATTTGGATAACAAATACTGTACTCATTTGATAGAACAAATGGGTCGTTGGCTATTAATAAAACATTTTCCATTCGATCAAGAAAACTGTTAATCAAAATTGCGTTTATTTGCACATTATAATAAATTGCAAAACAAGCAGACCATATTTTTTTGAAACATAATTTATCATTAAAGGAACGCAAATGATTTTGCATGTTTTTCTTGGGTATGGCAAAGGTCTTGCAAAAATTACATTTCTTACTCAAATGACGCTTCCAAATTACAAATGAAATAATAATCTGCTGAAAACAGTGATTTTATGCACTCCGCCTCGAATTGTGGGGCTATATAGTGATGCGTTTGTCCGTCTGTCCATTCATTCGTCCGTTTCTCTGTCATAGTTTTGGTTGCCGGTCACTGTGGATAAGATTAAAGCTCTGTTTTTCAAATGTTGTGAAATTCGAAAACAATGTCGTGGTTTACCTAATGACAAAACGATATCTTTATACAATATAGATAATATTCGGACTGTCTTACAACATTTCTGCACATCGAAGATAGCATAAGAATTGTTCTACAGGTAAATAGCAAAATGAAACAAAATAGCAAAAAATAATACATTAATATAATCAATGATATTATCAATGATTTAATTACTATCAGCTAGACAATAAATATCCCGGAACTTTTAGAGATACTTGAGATGCATGACTCTTAGATAGAGTAACGGAAAAAAGGCTTTTTTGTCAAAAGTCAAAGGATATAGTACTTTAATGATTACCTAGAGAACTCTTGAACGGTAAATGACAAAACTATATAAACTCTCGAACAATAAATGCCGAATTAAAACCGTCAAAATACAACTTGACCTAATGCTGTTTATTGGAGGTTCCGTACGTCCAGAACGTGTTTTTATACCAACTTAGAACATATCTGAGTTTTTTTTAAGGTGGGTTTATCTTTCATCACTAAGGATACATCTTATAATTTACCCTTAAGATAGCACAATACAAAGATTTTTCATCCCCAATCAGACATCTTTAAACTGATGTAATTCCACTCATCTTTCTTTAAATTTTATAAATGAGGTACCAAAAGAAAGAAGAAGGATTAATCTATCAAATTGTGATAATTTCATTATGACATAATTATTACATAATTAATTGTTATATAATTAGTTGCCATTCTTGATGTCCATACTTGAATGAATTTAGCTTCTTTGTTCTTCATAGCATCCTAAAAAAAATATAGATTCTTGCACAACTCAGTTTGACCTCCAAAACTATGTCTCAGATTTTTCCTATTGTATTTCATTCTCTCATAAATCTTCAATGAAGTTTGCAACATCAATTCATTAGAGACCACTAAATTCAATTGGGTATACAATTTATTCTATTGATGTTTTTGGAAATCTGAGACACAGTTTTGGAGGTCAAGCTGTGTAGTACAAGAATCTATAAAATATTTTGGGATGCTATGAAGAACAAAGACGTTAAATTCATTCAAGTGTGGACATCACAATATATGGACTAATTACATAATAATTAATTATGTAATAATTATGTCATAATGAAATTATCACAATTTGAAAGATTAATCTTTCTTCTTTCTTTCGGTACCTCATTTATAAGATATAAAGCAGGATGAAATGAATTACATCAGTTTAAAGTTGTCTGATTGAGAGTGAAAAAATCTTTGTATTGTGCTACCTTAAGTCTAGGACACTAATCCTAGTATTTTTTCCTTCTTGTTTTGATTGCTAAAAGTTGTAACAAACAAACAATAGTAAACAACTTAGAAAACTAAAGACTGAGCTATACGAACCCCTCCAAAATCTGGGGGTGATCTCAAGACGTCAAGTGCTTCGAATGGGTAAGCATATCCCGCTCCACTTGTGTCACACGTCGTGTTTCTCGTGTGACTACAACTTGACCCGGTAATAAGTCTTAATTCGGAAGATAACATTCGGGAAAAGGGGACAGAATTATAGTTACGACATTGAAAGCATATCCGCTATGATCATCTGTAAAAGGATATTGCATAACGATAAACCAACTCTCGAAGTCGTCCGTAAAACTAACGAAGAGATGAGTCCAACTTCACCACTTTGAGCTCTTGTTTTAATAGCTTCCTTGTGGGTAGCAACATTGTAATAAGTGAATCATAATAGGAAATACAGACCTGGAATATCGTATCAATTTGAAGATATATACTCAGTATGCAGGCTCTGTTGGAATGTTGCTACATAGAAATGGAAAGTTCACAATTTAGAAGCTGAAATCATCTCTATTGTCGTGAAGTTTGTTTGTTCAACCATAACATTGTCATTTCTAGATGAAAGTCAAGATATGAGACAGATTTAACTGTATCTGTTGCATCCTTTATTTCATGTACGATGGGGTAGATACATGTACGTTCAACATAGTCACTTTAATTGCAGTCTAGCAGGAAAAGAGAGCCAGTTGTATAAAGAGTAATAACTCTAGTTTTTATTCACACGTATTTCTGTATACAAACGTTATACGCCTAAACATGTGACAACTTTACATCAGACATATATATGCCAACCACAGCCATAAATATAAAGATAACACTATTTAATGAGATTTACTCCTCAACTTTGATAATCCATTTAGAGAAAAAAAAATAGTTCCAGGTCTGTTGAAGGAAGTGTAATTAGTGACAACAGAGTACTAAAATGATTAAAAGTTTAAAACCGATTATCTTTTCCACGAGTTGAAGTCTTTTATTTGGGACTGCATATTTGTTCTGAGATTTTAATTAGAATTTTTTATTTTAAATTAGAAGGGTCACAATTATGGTACGTTGTGATATGCAATTATCAAGGTTAAATTTCGGTTTTATGCTTGTTTCTTTGTAGGACTAATAAGACTTCATAGTGAAGAGTTCGGTCAGCTTTTTGCACATTTTCAGAGTACGTCTTAGCATAATTTAGATGTGATTTCTAAATTATTTTCAAGACAGAGTTATAAGAAAGCCATGAAACCATGGATGTGGAAACTTGAGGTTTTTAAGGTAAGTATTGTATAATTTGTGCGATGTCTGAGGACTGAGAAAAGATTTACTTCACCTTGAAAATTTAGCTTCTTGCATAACTTGTCAAGTTTTATAAGACTACTAGAACACACCCGCGAAATCGCGGGCATATACAGCTTGTAGACTGTTGTAGGATGATTTTTTGTAAAAGATATTATGTATGGAGAATTTCATAAAAGGTATCAAAAGCCCTCTCCCTTTTTCCAAAGTCCGATATTTGTTTCCTTTCTGTTAAATTCAATTATTTTCGTGTGTCTGGCCACAATTATTCTTCTCCTTTGCTACAATGCTTCTTTTGGTAAAAGTCAAATCAAATTAACAATTTGCCCCGTTTCAAACATGAAATAAATGTAACTGCTCATATATAGACCATTATTAGTCTAATAAGATATGCTTCTAGGACAATCCATCAGTGTTTTCTTTTTTTTGAGAGCCTTATTAACATGCCAATGGTAGAATATGATTTTTTGTAAAAGATCAAATCCCCAAATCCCGAGCTTAAAAACACCCGATCCCGACGCCCCGAAAAAGGTCCTGCCTACTTTTAATCTCTACCTCACCAAATTACTATTTTCCCTTTCAACAATAAATTGTTATGCCCCATTTATGGGCATTATGTTTTCTAGTCTGTACATCCGTTCGTTCGTTCGTTCGTCCGTCCGTGTCTGTCCCGCTTCAAGTTAAAGTTTTTGGTCGAGGTAGTTTTAGATGAAGTTGAGCATGATTTACTTATTTTAATATATATGCAAGAGGTATGACCCCTGAAATAGTAAAAATTTCAAAGAAAACAGTAGACAGAATCAGGGCCGACTTTCTATACTAACATACTAACATACTAACATAGAAAGTCCCTGACAGAATACAGACAGTCTCTATATATTAGTAGTATAATCGTAGTTTACATGTAGATAAACGCGAAAAATAATTGTCTTCTCTAAGGAGGTATAATAGTTGTGGTTCTTGCGATCTAAACACCATGATATGAAACGCTAAAAATAATTGTCCTCTCTAAGGAGATATAATAGTTGATATTCTTGCGATGTAAACACCATGCATGATATGGAGAACGCTTTGAATGGCTTATTTTTTTCCATTTTTGTTATCCTTCATACAAATGGTTGTACTTGTGTCAAATGTTTTACTTATTTTAATATATATACAACTGGTATGACCCCTTAAATAGAAAACATTTAAAAAAAAAAACAGTAGACAGAATACAGAGAGTCTCTATATATTAAAGTAGTTTAATCGTAGTTTATATGTAGATAAACGCGAAAACTAATTGTCCTTTATAAGGAGGTATAATAGTTGTGGTTCTTGCGATCTAAACACCATGATATGGAGAACGCTCTGATTGGCTTATTTATTTTTCATTTTTGTTATCTATCATACGATTGGTTGTATTTGTGCATCTTTAAACCCGGAAGTCTTATCTATGACTAAAAGTCAGTCCGATGACGGAATTATATCCGGACTCCTTTTTTGTCGTTTTTCTCCCAAAATAACTCAATCTGAATAATGATAAGAATGGATGACAAATGCGAATATGCATGTTACCTATAGGACACAGAGGCATGATGATTGATTTATTGTGGAAGGAAGAGAAGCGACACCCAAAATGAGGTCTTCTCGTTTAATAGTATAGAAGTCTAAGTTATAAACCACTTTTATATACAATGCACAGTACATTGAAGTTGACGTACATGCTTTAATAAACTCATTTTGCATATATTTTGTAATGGGATAAGACTAAGTTATAGGATAAGGCTAAGTTAGTCACAAAGCTTGTATAATTGAATTTGGATATTATTATTTAGACCACTTTTGTAAATATAAGTATTCAAAGAAGATTTGGTTCGATCGCCAATGAGACAACTCTTCACAAGAGACCAAGTGACACATAATTTAACAACTATAGGTCACCATACGCTCTACATCAAGAGCACAGCCCATACCTGATAATCATACTGTTTTACGTTTACTTCATAATAATTAATATATATTCTCAATACTAAGTAAGGCTTCATTTCACACTGACATCAACCCTAGATACAAATATGTAAATGGAAACATCATAACTCCCTTTGTTTTTCTCTACAACTAATATGAGGCAGGCTACCTGTAAATGGGGACGAAGTCTGTATGAATTATTTTTATGTAACTTAAATATTTGTTAAAAAAACAGAAACGGAAATACCGTAACATTTCCGATTTTGGTTCTGTTGTTAGGGATTTTAGTTGTGACGTTATTTAAATTATGACGTCATATGCAATGTAAACAAAGAAACGCTATCATCAGGTAACGTTTTTTCATATCAAGGAATTATTAAAAATGAAATTGGTATTGCGCGTTCCTTCCTATTTTATACTAGACTGATAAATATATATTTTACTCAAAGTTTCATACAAACGAGACCGGAAAAAGGAAGTACATTGTACATTTCTGCGCAGGTCCGGGATTTCAAAACACGACATAAAAAAAATTGAACGATTTTGAGTTCATTAGTACAATGAAAAATTTGGGAAATTTTCCCGATTTTTTTTTTTTATTGAATTTTCTACTGTTATTGGGGACTTCGTCCCCATATAAGCAATAGCCTAGGTCAACTATTTTTAATGCAAAGTCACAGATTGATTGAAAGGTGTACATTATTTAATGGGTCTGTCTGACATGGTTCATCTGACCTTGACCTGGTTTTCTTGGTCCATTGGTCAATGTTTAGTTTTCTTAGTAAATACATAACAGAAGATGCTGTATGGACTCTTTACAAGAGATCAAATGACACAGAAATTAACAGCTATAGGTCTCCATACGGTCTTCAACTATAAGCAAAACCCATACTGCATAGTCAGCTATAAAAGGCTCCAAAATCACAAATGTAAAACAATTCAAATGAGAAAATTAATGGCCTTATTGATGTACAAAAAAATGAACAGAAAGTTTCAGGAATAGACATGTAGTGATAAAAAATAAATTGATATTTCATCATGGGACATTGTAGCTGTCATTTTCTCAAATATTTATACAAATGGCAAAAATTTTCAATTTAAGACCATAGTTCCAATTCCCCTTTTTAAGGCTGTTAACTTTCATCCTGATGATATTTCAGTTTAAATGTCTCTCTGCAAAATGACTTATGTTGTCCTTTACCTGAATGACAAAATATATCTATAAATCCAAAGTTTATATTTTTATCATTGAAAATTAATACCTCTTTTGGTGTACATTCACATGTATAACTAAAACACCCCTAATTCAGGATAGTAACCATTAATGAGGATCCTTCCCAACCTCGTCTTAACTATTTTGAGTTATGGTACTGTGAATTTGTTACAATTGCACCATATCACCTAATTTTATGCATACTGTACATGTCTTATTACTCTTTTGCAGGTGACTTCATACTTTGCCTTCCCCATTGTGATGTTTTTGATATACCACAAATCAGAGAAACTTATCCAATATTATAAAGGCCCAGATTATGTAAGTACATAAAATTGAAAAAAGAAAACAACAATCCAACCAAAGAGTGCTGCAGAAAACAGTAGAAGGCCACCAATAGGTCTTTAATACACAAAGAAAATCCTACACATGGAGGCGGGCTTCATCTGCCTGCCCTCCTTGGCTCCTAAACAAAAATGTTTACTAGTTCAGTGAAAGTGGACATCATACTAAACTCCAAAACATATAATTGAAGTAACATTAAAAATCATACAAGACTTACAAATGCCAGAGTGCAAAAAAATGAAACTTTAGTGTGGGGAATAGGATATACAGACACATTTGCGCAGTTTTCAAGCTGAACCAAAGGCCAAACAGTCCATGCTTGTAAAAATGCTGTCGGACCTGTAAAACTCACATTTACAGGTCAATTGCTAAAAAGTTTGTCATATTCAGCTTTGGGCTTGTAAATTTAAAATCGTTCAGACTGTCAAAGGTGTTTTTAGTTCATTCAAACACTCACATTTACATGTACAAATGTATGTCTTTATAAGAATGAATTTATTGATTACTCTTTGCTCCAAGAAAATATATTTATTTTGTTTAAACACAGAACCTGGTGAACAATGTTGGAAAAAAGTGAGTACAGAATGTAATTCATTAATGTGTATGTATTTGATGTAAAGCTTGTATTTATGTATACTATGTAGGTTGTTTTAACTGTAAATGACTTTTCTATTTTCAGCAACATCATCCTTTAGATGATCCTGACAAAGAAGGAGGGGTAAGTACTTTGCTAATAAGTGTCTTTAATTGTTGGTGATCAGGTTTTGGAAAAAAGTAACATCTCTTCCAACAAAAGAAACAAATCCAAATAAAAACATACCTAATTAATAACAAGCATTTCACAAATTCTACAACAGTCTTGTGCATGAAATGACGATGTTTCAATGCTTTCACTCAAACTTTTATTTTTTTAGTCCATAATAGACATGATAGAACAAAAGAATATGGGGTATTCACAAATGATCCACAAAATCAGTATGTGCACAGCATAAAACCACAAAAAAGCAACAAGCAGTGCTTTTATTGCTGTTTTTCATTTCAATAACACAGTGTGGCCTTTAACACAGAGAAAAACTCTTAACTTAAGTTTTAGACTGCCCTTCAATAGCATTAGTTTGAGCAAAGAACTTAAACCTATACATGTATGCTATACTCTCATTATTTAAACCGATAATCACACAGAGCAGTACACACATTTAGACTACCATGCATATGGAACATGAGACTGCCATTAAATGTGTAACTACTAGCCAATCAAATCATGGCAGGGAGAGGAGACAAAAAATTATGATTCCCTATTGAAAAAAGCTAAGAGAGATTCACATTTCACATATACAATAAAATATATTTGATTTTTTTTTTTTTTTTAAATGTTAAATACTGTAAATTCAGAAATTATTGCATGCATTTATTACATGTATTGCAATTTTGTCATTTTAGACTAAAATGCGATTTTTATGTTTGTGATATCAAGAAAATCCTGTTTAATTCATATAAAAAAAATCAAATGCGAGTTTAAAGTATTTGAATTATAACCCTGTCGCATTTTTATACGACCGCAAATTTTGAAAAAATTTTCGTCGTATATTGCTATCACGTTGGCGTCGGCGTCGTCGTCGTCGGCGTCGGCGTCGTCGTCCGGCGTCCGAATACTTTTAGTTTTCGCACTCTAACTTTAGTAAAAGTGAATGGAAATCTATGAAATTTTAACACAAGGTTTATGACCACAAAAGGAAGGTTGGTATTGATTTTGGGAGTTTTGGTCCCAACATTTTAGGAATTAGGGGCCAAAAAGGGCCCAAATAAGCATTTTCTTGGTTTTCGCACTATAACTTTAGTTTAAGTTAATAAAAATCTATGAAATTTTGACACAAGGTTTATGACCACAAAAGAACGGTTGGGATTGATTTTGGGAGTTTTGGTCTCAACAGTTTAGGAATTAGGGGCCAAAAAAGGGCCCAAATAAGCATTATTCTTGGTTTTCGCACAATAACATTAGTTTAAGTAAATCAAAATCAATGAAATTTAAACACAATGTTAATGACTACAAAAGGAAGGTTGGTATTGATTTTGGGAGTTTAGGTCCCAACAGTTTAGGAATTAGGGGCCAAAAAGGGACCCAAATAAGCATTTTTCTTGGTTTTCGCACCATAACGTTAGTATAAGTAAATAGAAATCTATGAAATTTAAACACAAGGTTTATGACCATAAAAGAAAGGTTGGGTTTGATTTTGGGAGTTTTGGTCCCAACATAATAAGGGGCCCAAATGGTCCAAAATTAAACTTTTGTTTGATTTCATCAAAATTGAATAATTGGGGTTCTTTGATATGCTGAATCTAACTGTCATGACTGTGTATGTAGATTCTTAACTTTTGGTCCCGTTTTCAAATTGGTCTACATTAAGGTCCAAAGGGTCCAAAATTAAACTTAGTTTGATTTTGACAAAAAATGAATCAGTTAGGTTCTTTGATATGCTGAATCTAAAAATGTACTTAGATTCTTGATTATTGGCCCAGTTTTCAAGTTGGTCCAAATCGGGGTCCAAAATTAAACTTTGTTTGATTTCATCAAAAATTGAATAAATGGGGTTCTTTGATATACCAAATCTAACTGTGTATGTAGATTCTTCATTTTTGGTCCTGTTTTCAAATTGGTCTACACTAAAGTCCAAAGGGTCCAAAATTAAACTTAGTCTGATTTTAACAAAAATTGAAATCTTGAAGTTCTTTGATATGCTGAATCCAAAAATGTACTTAGATTTTTTATTATGGGCCCAGTTTTCAAGTTGGTCCAAATCAGGATCTAAAATTATTATATTAAGTATTGTGCAATAGCAAGTCTTTTCAATTGCACAGTATTGCGCAATGGCAAGAAATATCTAATTGCACAATATTGTGAAATATCAAATTTTTTTTTAATTAGAGTTATCTTTCTTTGTCCAGAATAGTAAGCAAGAAATATCTAATTGCAAAATATTGTGCAATAGCAAGATTTTTTTTTAATTGGGAGTTATCTTTCTTTGTCCAGAATCAACTTAAATCTTTGTTATATACAATATACAATGTATATTCACTTTTTACTACCAACTGATAAATTAAAATAATCTTTACCATTCAGTGATAACAAGCAGTTTTTTTACATCTTAATATTTTATGATGTATTTAAATGAGTAGTTATTGTTGCAAACTCCATTAGAAATTTTAATTGAGATTAGTTTTGGAATAAGGGAAAGGGGGATGTGATTAAAAAAATTGGGTTCAATTTTTCTCATTTGAAATTTCATAAATAAAAAAGAAAATTTCTTCAAACATTTTTTTGAGAGGATTAATATTCAACAGCATAGTGAATTGCTCTAAGAGAAACAAAAATTTTAAGTTCATTAGAACACATTCATTCTGTGTCAGAAACCTATGCTGTGTCAACTATTTAATCACAATCCAAATTTAGAGCTGAATCCAGCTTGAATGTTGTGTCCATACTTGCCCTAACCGTTCAGGGTTCAACCTCTGCGGTCGTATAAAGCTACGCCCTGCGGAGCATCTGGTTCTCAATTATAAAAACATTGCAATAATTTCTGTGCAATTCATTTATATTTATGCTGTTTCTTTTCAGAAATTAATTGAAAAATACTTGAAAGGAAGAGCCAGAGGGAAAGGTCCAAAAAGTATTCAGTCAACAGATTTAGAGGAAGAGGAATTAAGAAAGCTAGAATCAAGATAATTTGATAAAAAAAAATATCAAATAAATAACTGACTTAGTATGACGATGTTTTTCAGATAAAAATCTTCTTGGAATGAACATGGACAAGATGTGAATGACCGTTTTGTGCAAGAAATCATGTGTATATTTGTATGTTATGAATGATACAGGGAAGAGTTTAGAGTTTTGTTCTTTTATGAAAAAATGTAAATAAAGTAATGATTATAAAAGCCTTTTTTTTTTCACTTAATTTATGATTATTATTACTATTACATAATTTTATCAACTTTCAAGAAACTTTTACTGACAGTCTGTTTTATATCAGTATTTGTTTTTATTGTCCCCAAAATTGTTATAAGAACATACTTTTTTGTCCTGTTTGTTTCCAATCTGAAACAACGAAAAAAGTCCCCTTTTTATGAAATAAGGAGACGTGGTATGATTGGCAATGTGACAGCAATTTCCAAAGTTTTATTAGGAATGTATGAATGCTTAACACCTAGTTCAGATTTGCCTCTTAAATTTCATCCTTCAAGTTACCCATACTTGGATATTAAATAAATACTTGAAGTTATTACACACATACATGGTATAAACTTGCTCAAACATATAATCTAAATGTTTATTGAAAATGTTATGAAAACATTGGAATTTTCTTTATATATCCTTTAGTGTTTTCTTGTGCAATAACTTTATTCTTTAAGGGCATATCCAACAGTTTATTTTTGACGGTGAGAATTTTTTCCCTTGAAGATATTTCATTCTTCAATAGACGGAGAATCAAATTTTGCCACAAAAAATATTAGTCGTCGATTTCGTTTTTTCAAAAAATACTGATGAAAATTGAACATTTTTGCAATTTTGGAGTAAAAAACGTTTTTTATTTAAAAAAATTAAATATGATTTTTTAATCAACATATACTTATATAATGGGGCTCAAATTAAAGCAAAATAATTCAAGGTGGTAAGAAAAATCTAACTTTATCATTTAAAGCATTAATTCTTACTCAAATAAAGTCAAAAACGTTATGATGGACCCAAACAACGGCAAGAAATGAACATTTGAAATGCACATTTTTAATTTATTAAAATATTTCTAACGGTGTCGATTTGGCCAAAGTGAGATATGTCATTCTTTGAAAAAAATGGAACGTCTTAACGTTTTGAAAAATATTTGTCACCGTACTCGTTTTTGAGAAAAATTGAGAAAAATGATATTGTTTACTAAATCCCTTCCGTAAGCCTCACAAATTGCGCCAAAAATTAAGACGTTTCGGGACGTAACGTTATATTTCCCCGCTAATTTTTCAAAGGCAGTGCGACGGTGTTGCAGATTGTGACTTTGTTGGATAGTTGTCACGATAGCACTCATATCGCATCTTCTTATTTATAATGGACGAGTATCTGTACGAGATAATAATTCAGTTAGCTTTACTATTGTGTTCGTCAAAATTGTGAGACATGCAAACAATTAATCCGAATAATTCAGTCGTTACAAGTAGGAGAGATCGATTACGGGGAGGGACTGAATTATTCGGGTTAGCAAACCATGGAATTACAAACTATTAAAATAGTCCCTGTCTCTGCATGGTATACGGTATTTCATCCCTCTTTTAAAACAAACGAATTACCCGTTAGAAATCCGTTTCTGTGTGTCGGTCTATAGTACAAAGCAGGGTTAATTTTCATATATTTACATTTGATGTTTTTGTTCTGATTATTCATTTTATATGCCACTTAATTGACGTCCGTCATCCATAATCATTATTTATTTTACCGTTACTTTACAAAGAAGTGTTTTTCTTACACTGATTTATATTACACTGTCTATATAATTTCACATATCGAAATCAATAAAGAGCATGTGAAATTTTGCAACCAAACTGTGACACTTGTCTAAAATCTCTCCGACTCTATATTATATATTCATATTGCAGTTCTGTTTTTTCTGTTCTTTACAGGCTTCTAGCTATAAAAAAAAATCTGTATGTTGACTCTTAGTGTTTTGAATTATATGTGTCGTTGGGTTGCTGTCGTATTAATGTATACCTTTGAAATCTTTTACATGACAAAACGATTGATTGGGTATAGAAATATTCACATCTCTGGACTGCTCCCGTCCAACAGTTACGTGAATATATCTCAGATGTATAAATTTGCAGCCTCGTTTAGTCGAAATAAAAATGTCGTAATATCAGACGCATAGAGTAAGGAGAGTTTCGCGCTATCTATACGTTAAAATACCATCTAAATAAATGGTTGAAGCGATATACGAACTTCGAATAAAATCTATAAACAACATCAAAGGTCACATGAATCTTCAAATAAGTCGCATCTGTTGCGCCTTTTGCAGTTGTAGATGAAAAAAATACTTTGATTAACAAAACAGTTCAGTAAGACATTAACTTGGAGAATAAACCAAACGGCCGAAAAATGTTTAATGTTATTTTTTTCGTGTGTTTTTGCTTTTATGACATATTTACAATATATAAGTATATGAAATTGACACGGTAATTTTTCCACATAAACGAGCCTGACTGCCGTGGTATAACGCTTCAATATATGAGTTATTGCATATATACACAATGGAAATTGTTTTCTGTTCTACTGCCCTCTACATAGTGTGGCTGCATACAATGTAACCACTGATGTAGACATTGATTATTCAAACAAATGAATTCAAAGAGAAAGATGCGGAAAGAAATTCTGAAATTTTCGTTTAGAAATAAGATATAAAATAAAAATAAAATACCAAAACTGGAGTACTGTTTGAGACACTTATCAGTTGAGAACTAATGATTATGCATCACTATATGAAACTGATGAATTGATTGCTCCCGTGCTCCAGTTGCAAATATCTCACGCATATTTACGACGAGGCGAGAATGGATCTGAAGTAAATGATTGATAAATGTACATTATCAAGATATAAAGAGTGTACTAGCGGTAAAATGTATGTCGTACTAGATAAAGTTGAATAATGATCAAAATTTTGACTTAAGCTATTAGCCCCCCACCCCCAATTTCGAATTATGGTATTTCGATGGCTGTTTTTTTTTCCAATCCTGTTATGGACCCGCTGACTTAAGAGGGCGTGTCTAATTAGTCAAGACCTACACTGGTTTTTTGTTTGTTAAATTATATTTATTCCCTCATACATAAGTAAACACCAACATCGTCAGATATTTTCCACTTGTATGTCAGTTATATATTACAATGTTTTCCTAGTTCAATGTTTTTTTATTACTGTGTCATCTTTTGTTTTACATTGTTTTCCGGTTAAAGGTCGTATTTATTTAAAGAGCTACTGTAAATATATTAGCACTTCAACGCAAAGCTAGATGCATGATAAATGTTAGTTTTACGCCGTATTTTATTTTTCTCAAGAAACCATTTTTTTTCCATCTTTCTCAAGTAAAACCAAACTTTGAGGTTTTTTTTTATCCTGAATGACAATCTCTCGGAAAAGTTTGGTAAAGAACTATTAATTACAATTTGTGTTGCATTCTAATGCAATAATAAATCATTACGCATTTCCTTTCTACTGTATTGAAGATAATTTTCATAAAACGGAAACTTAAGTGAGTATGGTCTAGTAATGATTAAGATAATTGTAGTTCTTTTATAATAGACAAAAAGGACAAAGATATCTTTTAAGTTTTGAGTTCTAGTTCTGTTAATATTCTGTATGATTTTTTTGCCGATTCCCGCCGTGCCCTTTCCTTTGAGGAAAGAAACCGCCCTTTCCAGACGGCCATTATGACGTCGTTGAAACACCGTGAAATTACGGGGAACAATAAACGACGGTTACGTTTGTTATTACCTCCCCTGAAACTGTTGGATATGCCCTTAAAACCAATGTTTTTCCTTTTGTCAATCAAAGAGGGACGAAAGATACCAAAGGGACAGTCAAACTCATAAATCTAAAACAAACTGACAACGCCATGGCTAAAAATGAAAAAGACAAACAGAAAAACAATAGTACACATGACACAACATAGAAAACTAAAGAATAAACAACACGAACCCCAAATCATGGTTGCCTCCCTTACACCATAGATTTTACTATTTCAGGACCAAAAACCAAACTAATTGGAAGTAAATTTCAGAAATCTCCCATCAAGCACAGTTGTGTGTGGTGGTCTGTTTTTTAATGACCCATTAATGGGCGTGATGTTTTCTGGTCTGTGCATCCATTCATTTGTTTGTTCCTTTGACCGCCTGTCACACTTCAGGTTAAATTTTATGATCATGGTAGTTTTTGATGAAGTTGAAGTCCATTCAACTTGATACTTAGTACACATGTTCCCTGTGATATGATCCTTCTAATTTTTAATGCCAAATTGGAGTTTGGACCCCACTTTCAGGGTCCATTTAACATAGAAAAAAATAGTGTGAGTGGGACATCTGTGTACAAAGGACACATTCTTGTTTAGCTATATTTTCATCAGATAATAGCAAAAAACAATCAAAAATCAAATAAATTTCACCCAATTATGAAATTGCAAAACTATTTATGCCTAAACATTCAATGAAATAAAAAAAATATGTTGATCATGCTTAATCATCTGTATTATCTGTTTGATTCAAATCTCAGTTGACAAGAATCGTCAGTTTCCTAAGTTTCCTACCAAAGTTGGGTGGTTCTCTCTGACTTCCATCACCAAAATGACTGCTTTGATATAGCCATCTTGGTCGTGATAAACCAATGTGTACTTTTCAGATCTGTCTGACATCTTTTTCCTGGTTACCTATTCTTTGTTTGAATTGTGAGTTAGGGGGAGGTGGCATGATGTAACAGGACAACACATGCTTTTTTTTTTATTGTACAATGACAGCTGACTATCTTATAAAATAAAATTGGTTCTAATTAGTGCTTGGCATTGAAATCCAATCGATTGAGGATACCTGAGAAATAGAAGGATGTGAATTGGATAACCAGTATATTGTTTCTTTAAAAAATTATAATTTCACCAGAAAAAAATCCATGTAAAAATATGATTTTTGAAATATTTTCAGCAAATAATATTGCTATATTTTCCACTGCTGCACAAGTCCTATAGTTATTGTCTTCGTCATTTAGTCTTTTTCTTATGGTGTACTGTTACACCACTATCCCAGGTTAGGGGATGGTTTGGATGCTGCTAACATGTTTAACCCCGCCACATTCTGTATGTATGTGCCTGTCCATCAGGAGCCAGTAATTAAGTGGTTGCCATTTCTTGCTGTGTTCCATATTTGTTTTTTTCATTCATTTATTTGGTACATTAATAAGGTTGTTAGTTTTCTCGTTTGAATTTGTGTTTTTTATGTCAATCTGCAATTAAAACATAGCAGTCACCAAAAGAAGTTTATGTGCCTATGGTCATCTAAAGTTTTTGAGTTGTATTGGTATTTGAAAATGAGATTGTCCGCCAATTTAAGAGAGTATTAGATTGTTATTTGCTGGTACTATCCCAACATGTAGCATGATCAACACCTAACAAAGATTTCTATTCAAACTGATGTTAGGGGTATCTTGAACTTTACTGAGGTACTATAAATTCAGAAATTTTGGCTTACATTAATTAATGCAATTTTCTCATTTTACATTTGTAGATTAAAATGCGATTTTCAGAAAAATCCTGTTTAAATCATGTATAAAATTTGAAAATGCAAGTTTATATTATTATGTTTATAACCCTGCCACATTTTTCACAATAATAAAAACAAGGCAATAATTTCTGAATTTACAGTATAAACTATTGTTGCTCTGTGGTAAAAGCCAGATGTCTACTTTGTTCTCCATTTTGTGAAGTACATTTAGGGTCTTCCAGTCATGAATAAATACATTGTATCTCCTCATTTCAATTAAATGTAAACTTTGGTTGGATTATTTTTAATATGAACTTCCAAAGGGTGATGTAAAACTAACTAGATAGTTCTCATCTCATCACTAGGGACTGTGTGTTGATTTGTGCTGTTGTTGGCTGTCTCACTGATGTAAATACAATTCCCCCTCCCCCTGGAAACCACTATAAAACAAGAATGTGTCCCCAGTACACAGATGCCCCACTCGCACTATCATTTTCTATGTTCAGTGGACCGTGAAATTGAGATAAAAACTCTAATTTGGGATTAAAATTAGAAATATCACATCATAGGGAACATGTGTATTAAGTTTCAAGTTGATTGGACTTCAACTTAATCAAAAACTTTGACCTGAAGCAGGACAGACAGACGAATGAACAAAAGAATGGATGAACGAACGAACGAACAGGCCCCTCTACTATCGTAGGTGGGGCATACAAATAAGATGATTCAGTGGGATTGACAACTATCAATCAGAGACAAAAGGATGTAGATGTAAGCAACTTAAAGGATTATCATACAGCCTTCAACATAGGGCATAACCAATACTGAATAATGAGCTAAAAAAGTAACCAACAGGACAAAATTTTAAACAATCAAAAAGTGAAAACCAACTGCCTGATTTATCTTAAAAACAACAAAATAAACACATTTGAAGCAGACACCAATCTACGACAACCACTGAAATACAGTCTTATTATTTGAGACAGGCATATAAAGAATGTGGAAGTGATAAAAATGTTTGTCAGCACTCAACTCCCCTTACCTGGGACAGTAGTGTAACAGCACACCAATAGAACAAACTATTAAAGTAAGTTAGAATAAATAAGTCTTCATTCATTAAATTGGCAATAAACACACAAATTAACCTAACAAAAGACCACACCAGTATTTAAGAAAGTGATCAAAGCTCTCTACAATTAAAGTTAAAATAAAAATAAAATGCTTTTAAAAATAAACTTTATTATCAACAGTAACAAGATTTTAGAAGATAACAAAGCTTGTAGATATTTTGGATTCAAAATATCTTTTTGTAGAAACTACAGTGTCAAAATAAATCAAGATCAGGCTGAAGATAAGTGCTTACTACCAGATCACATTTTTCGCCTTTTTTTCATGAATAAAATAAACAGGGTTTTCAGTAAGGATTATCTCTTGGTAAAAATTAACATAAAAAAGAAAAGATCTTAATCATAAATACACTTTTTTGCTTTAAAAAATATTTTCTTAATACCATAAATATTTAACTAAGTAAACACATTTGCTGAAACCAAGCAAACTATTCATTAAAAAATGCATCTGATATAACAAAAAAGATATCATTGTTATTGTGATTAGACAGAATGGCATTTTATTGTTAATATAAAGTTTCAGGTCTCTCAGCTTTGGTATTGCTTATTACGTGTCATGTGAGAATAGTTGAAATTATGTTTAATATAAGAAATACCAAATTTATTTTTCCTAGACACTTAAATATTAATTTGCAATGTTAAATGTGAAAAAAAGAAAGTAAAATGTGTAACATATTCTTTATAGTATATTTTGTATATACTTTATTTTATAGATTTTAAAACACACAAAAACTACTCCGAAGTGCATTCTTTATATCATTATGCATCTTTCTGTTATACATATCAGCAGTGGTTTTAAAAAATAAAAAAATTACCTTTTGCATAGTTAAAATTCATAAATTCAATCCTTAAAAAAATTATAAAAGGTGTTATGAACTGGGTAAACATTTTCCACTTTATCCTGACTATGAGTCTTGGGACCAATACAGATAACTATTAAACCTTACCAGGGCAATACAAAATCAGCCAACAAATAACACTACACTCTATTTAAACAAAAAATACAATTAATCTTATATCTATTCAATCCGTTATATAAAACCTTTCATCAGATATTGTAGCTAAAAATACACCCAACAAAAAGGCTTGAAAATCAAAGAAATATATTCAATGGAACTTTGCATAAATACTCTGGAAAAATAGCTTAAATAAACATGCAACAGTATAATGCCTATTTCTGTCATACATATGGTTTCAGTAACAAAGGCCAGACCTTAAATGTTAATTTCAAACAATACATATTATAAAAAACACCAAAAAATTTGTATACAACAAAAATCACAAGATCACTTTAAATATTTATGGTTATGAATTAACACTGTTGATATATGCATAAACTCAAGCTGTGAGCCAAACTGGCTACTTTGGACTAACTTTTGTTCATACTTTGTCTAACTGCCTTCAGATTCTTTTTGTATACAAATATAGTAGAAATATTTCATGAAAATAAATTTTGATCAATATCAATATTAAAATTATTCTCACAATCAACATTCAATTACAAAACACATACTTAAGGGCATACGATACAGTTACAGGGGAGGTAATGACGTTTCTTACTTAAATTGTTATTTTCGCGACGTCAAACTATGACTTATCGGGAAAAGATTCAGTTTTTGAATGATTTTTTTCATTCAAACTTATTTAACTTGAAAACGAGTTCATGGACCCCTCTTTTTTAAAATGCCGTTTGGTTTGTTTACGCGGGAAGATTATGTGTGCCAATTTTCATGAAAACGTAAATAGTGCAATTTTTTTTAAATTTGATAAATATACAGTACAAAATTATATTTTTGTTCTACATTTGTGAACATTTGATAAATATGGGTTATTTCTGAATAAAAAATGTATAAATTTTTAGGATACTTATAAAATACAGAAATTACAAATTGTTTAACAAAAACAATTTGTGTTTATCTTTTAAAACAAAAAAGTTATGTCTTTATTTCGAAAATGAAAATACGGCCACAAATCCGAATTTTGGGCAAATATACAAAATTTCGACCTCATTTTACTCAAAAAGTAGCACACAAAGGTATATTTTTTATTACATATTTGATTCAATCAGGTAAAAAATAGCCTATATGCAAATTTTCATCAACTTGTAAATACAGGATCAAAACTGTATCGTTTGCCCTTAACAAGACAGAGCAAAGCATAAATAAATCAAATATTAAAATAATTCTTTAAAACAGATTTAGTAATGTCAGTTTAATTGACTTCAATCTTAAACATTATATTATTATGTATTCTAAACAGTATTGGTGGGGTTTTGTTTTATTCGAAATACTGTAGTTATTTTTAAGTACAAAAATGTCCAATGACGTTCATAGTTGATTTCAATAATGAATATGCAACAAAATTGGGTCAGTTTCACTATCTTGAGATGCTTCAAAAGCCTTCCAAAAGTCAGATATTTTAATATGACTGTTATAACAATTATAATTTGATAGCTAGAGTTTTCAATTACATAAACATTTTGGGTTTATAAAAGGGGTCATGAGATTTTCATTCATTTTAGATATATAGAATCTCTATCCACTAAATCAATACATGTATATGTAAAATAAACTCTGCTATTAACCACACAATTTTTGTATAATCCAATAAAAAACAGTACTTTGTGTGGCATTGGCATTACATTTTCTTTACCATGTAAATTTATAAATAAAATTCTGGTTATAAATTAACACACACAAAAAAATGTAGGAAAACATAACAATTATAGTTTGATTGGATCCATTAAATACTGTTATAATTTTCTATAGCAATCACATGTAAATTTGTATATTGAAAAGAAGCCTAGTATATCTATTTATTGAGGAATATCAAAAATATGAATTTTATATACACTTGCATTGTACAATAAAACATTTGATTCATTATTTACATAAAATTAAACTGGAATGATAAAACACATTTCAAAATAAAGTTACAAAACTAAATTTAAAAAAAATCTATATCTCTTGTTATTTTGTCAACTGTAAATTAAACAGTAACTATACCAAATATTTAAGGTGAAATCAGACACCTTGACTAAAATTAATTTGGCTCGTTTAATTTTCACAAATTTTGACAAAATGTTTGATTTGACCCTTGCATTTTTTTTAATTACAAAAAACTTGAACCATGCATTTATCAGAAAAAAATCACTTGATATATAGCAGTTTGACAAACACTAATTTTGATCATTGAAAAACTTAATATTTCCCTAACAATACAATGTATTTAAAACATTCGGCTGATTTGTACAGAGTTATCTCCCTGTTGTGTTATGTACCACCTTGGTGCAACTTTACTTGACTTCATTGGTATGATTTACTATGTCTCATCCATTTTGCTTTAATTTAGCAAACAAAATTTGTTAAAACTAAATTGAATAGCTAGAAAATAAACAAGGAGATTGCATATTTAATTTCTACATAAAGACAATAGCAAATACACATGTGACTAAATGCAGAATGCTTGTTTTTACCATGCCCTTCGATAATTCTAAATTAATTTGTACCTCTCTAAATCATTAAAGTACAGTTTTGCCTTTTATTTAAAAAAAATATTTTAACCTTGGGTATTTCACCCACAAATCAATATCTACCTACTTCTTTGGCTTCAAAACTCTTGACCTCATTTGCCATGTTGAGGATAAATTAGGAAAAGTGCTTATTAACCTTGACATGATGCCTTTTATTTTAGTTAATGTTTGATATTTAGATAAACTGACCACATGAAAAACTTTTAACAAGCAATGGCACTACCAAACAGTAAGCCCAAGTTAAGCCTTTGAAAATTTTTAGAAGGCCAGAAAAAAAGCGCAATATCTGAGCTATTTAAGGAGCAACAGTGCTGTATTTTTATACTTGCTGGTTTCAATTGTTGTTTTTATTTTTTGCAAGCTGATTTTTTTGAAAACAGGTATTTAAAAATATTAATCTAAGATTGATTAATCAAAAATAAAAATATGTTAATGTTTTTCATATAAATACAATTGCTCAATCATGCCTGTTATTTGAATTTTTAGATAAATGATAGCCTTATCATCTGTATATGTGCAAAGCATCCTAGCAGGTATATCATAGATTTTAAATGTGCAAAATATATGAAGTCATCCAATCAAAATACTTATCTAAATTGATTTACATTAGAATCATCAATTTTTATATTTTATAAGAAAATAGTTTCACAGAAATTTCAATGCATGGATGTGCAATAAGCTAATCATTGTTAATTGAACAGAATAAATTTTTATCATTGAAAAAAAATATTTCTTGTGTATTTAATCACATTTTGTTAGTATTTGACTTCAGGAATAATATTAGACAATTATGTCAATAAAATAAATATTCCAAAAAATATATAGAGTTATCTCCCATTAAATTATCTTTGCATAAAGTACAGTTTGCATAATGCCTTGCATCAAATCATATTTTATGTATAACATTTTTTAAACTAAAAAACCCAAATTTAAATAAGATTTTTAATGTCTTGATTTACGACAAACAGCCAGATTTGCTTTTATATTACTTAAAAATAAAATCTATAAAATACAATAATTCAAAATTAAAATGAAAGTTGAACAATTTTGCATGCATTGGTGGAATTAAGACATATCAATCAAACAAGCTATAAAACATTGGAAAACACATTGCTCCATTTTGTTCATTCATAGAATGAGCAGCAAATTCAACAAGAAGACTTATCACATTACACATTGAAAGACTTTATACAAAATAATTCCCTGATTGCTTACTATTTTACAGAATTTTTGTAGTTGCACACTGATATATAATTAACAACTTATTCATAAATTAACTTATTGACTATATACAATCACTGGAATGATGCTGACATCTTCTAGTCAACACTTTCATCAGTTGTTAGGTGATGTAATTGAGATACCGCCATTGTTGGGGACAGTTGACGAGTTGGACGATGATTCACTATGGTCATCGTTTCGTGTGGACTTATACAGGGGAAGCCCAGAACTTGTAGCGAATGCTGCTGTTTTTTCACACACCTTCGGTAGATCTGATATGAGGTAAATCTGTAAAGAAAAAGAGGATAAAAGATAAAATAAAAATGCCTTGTATTGTTAATTACAGGTAGTTATAACTGAATACTGTATACGTAGATTCATGATTATTCACGGGAAACCAATTTTCATGGATTTTTGGGTAAAGGTCAACTTGAAATTAATATGTTAAGCGTAGCACACATTTTTATAGGTTCTTATAATTCATATGAAGACTTTTAAAAAATCATGAACTCAAACATCCATGAAAATATAATTTTTCCTGAATCCATGAAAATTAGTATCCATGTAAATAAATGAAATCCACAGTAGTGATTAAACAGTCTTTCGGATAATGGTTTTATTGCATGTACATGTATCAAGAATGATCAATCCATAACATTAATCAAAAGAAGGTTGAATCCGGTCAGATATACACATTAGGGGATGATGGTTATTCCGGAAACATTTGTTTTGTTGGCTATGTGCTAGAGAAAAATGTTACCCTTATATTAACCAATATAAAGCTGGCATATTAACATGTATTAACCTATTCTAAATATTCAACTTTCACAAATTTAAATTAAAACAAGAATGTGTCCCAAGTACACGGATGCCCCATCCGCACTATCATTTTCTATGTTCAGTGGACCGTGAAAATGGGGTTAAATCTCTAATTTGGAATTAAAATTAGAAAGATCATATCATACAGAACATATGTACTAAGTTTCAAGTTGATTAGACTTCAACTTCATCAAAAACTACCTCGACCAAAAACTTTAACCTGAAGCGGGACAGACGGACGAACGAACGAACGGACGGACGAACGAACGGACGGACGAACGGACGGACGAACGGACGCACAGACCAGAAAACATAATGCCCATAAATGGGGCATAATAAAACAGAGGAAACATTCATACAAATTGGTAGAAAGATAAACCATAATACAACATGTACAATAGCCCTCAATCAGAAGGGGATATACATTCTAAATGTAGAAATATAAAATAGTTCATAACTTAAACATATGATTGCTATAAATATCATGTATAAATTTGTATACAGTTATACATTGGAGTTTTTCTGTTAACTTTTAGTGTGTAATTATTTTAACCTTATATATTTATCAAACAAATCATATTATTGTGACCTTAAACATACTAAATATGAATAGAATGAGAGGTGATGTATACATTAATGAGGCAGCAAACCAACAACCACAAACAACATCAGAACACAGTATTGAACAATAGACAGAAGTCCATGCAATATGTCAAGCTCTAAATCATTCTCTGCTATTTATGTAACTATAATTTCAAAATATTTACAGACATTTTAAGACTATATACATTTTTGAAGACATGCCACAGCCAAACAGAATATATCAGTCTAGTAGTAGAGATATTGGATTAAGAATGTAAAGAAGTAGATCAGACCACAGAACCTTTAGAAAAATAAATGCAGTGATGTCATCAATGTGAAAAAAACAGATTATATCAGTCTAGTAGGACAGACATTTGATTTTGAATACAAAGAAGTAAATTAGACCACAATACTTTCATAAAACTAGAGGCTCTAAAGAGCCTGTGTGCTCACCTTGGTCTATGTGCATATTAAAGGAATGACACTGATGGATTCATGACAAAATTGTGTTTTAGTGATGATGATGTGTTTGTAGATATTACTTTTCTGAACATTCTTGCTGCTTCCAATTGTCTCTATCTATAATGAACTTGACCCAGTAGTTACAGTGGAAAATATTTTGTAAAAATTTACAAAATTTATGAAAATTGTAAAAAATTGACTATAAAGGGCAATAACTCCTTAAGGGGTCAATTGACCATTTTAGTTATGTTGACTTATTTTTAGGAATTGCTTTGCTGTACATTATTGCTGTTTACAGTTTATCTCTATCTATAATAATATTCAAGATAATAAACAAAAGCTGCAAAATTTTCTTAAAATTACCAATTCAGAGTATTGCCTGAATGGTCTGAAAATTTCAGGGAAGATAGATCTTGACCTAAAGAACAATTTTATCCTGTCAGATTTGCTCTAAATTGGTTTCAAAGATATAAGCCAACCAGATGCTCCACAGGGCGTAGCTTTATACGACCGCAGAGGTTGAACCCTGAACGGTTGGGGCAAGTATGGACACAACATTCAAGCTGGATTCAGCTCTAAATTTGGATTGTGATTAAATAGTTGACACAGCATAGATTTCTGACACAGAATGAATGTGTTCTAATGAACTTAAAAAAAAAAATTTCTCTTAGAGCAATTCACTATGCTGTTGAATATTAATCCTCTCAAAAAAATGTTTGAAGAAATTTTCTTTTTTATTTATGAAATTTCAAATGAGAAAAATTGAACCCAATTTTTTTAATCACATCCCCCTTTCCCTTATTCCAAAACTAATCTCAATTAAAATTTCTAATGGAGTTTGCAACAATAACTACTCATTTAAATACATCATAAAATATTAAGATGTAAAAAAACTGCTTGTTATCACTAAATGGTAAAGATTATTTTAATTTATCAGTTGGTAGTAAAAAGTGAATATACATTGTATATTGTATATAACAAAGATTTAAGTTGATTCTGGACAAAGAAAGATAACTCCAATTAAAAAAAAATCTTGCTATTGCACAATATTTTGCAATTAGATATTTCTTGCTTACTATTCTGGACAAAGAAAGATAACTCTAATTAAAAAAAAATTTGCTATTTCACAATATTGTGCAATTAGATATTTCTTGGCATTGCGCAATACTGTGCAATTGAAAAGACTTGCTATTGCACAATACTTAATATAATAATTTTAGATCCTGATCTATACCAACTTGAAAACTGGGCCCATAATAAAAAATCTAAGAACATTTTTGGATTCTGCATATCAAAGAACCCCAAGATTTCAATTTTTGTTAAAATCAGACTAAGTTTAATTTTGGACCCTTTGGACTTTAGTGTAGACCAATTTGAAAACAGGACCAAAAATGAAGAATCTACATACACAGTTAGTCATAAACCTTGTGTTAAAATTTCATAGATTTCCATTCACTTTTACTAAAGTTAGAGTGCGAAAACTAAAAGTATTCGGACGACGACGACGACGCAGACGACAACGCCAACGTGATAGCAATATACGACGAAATTTTTTTCAAATTTTGCGGTCGTATAAAAACTGAATTTTACCATATGTACTATTTTAAGCCATTTCGGCCATCTTGGTTTGCAGGCGGGGTTATCGGACACAATTTTAAATCTTAATACCCTATTGATGATTGTATACAAGTTTGGTTAAATTTGTTTAAGTAGTTTCAGAGGAGAAGATTTTTGTAAAAGATTACAAATATTTATGAAAAATGGTTAAAAATTGACTATAAAGGGCAATAAGTCCTTGAGGGGTCAACTGACCATTTTGGTCATGTTGACTTATTTGTAAATTACTTTGCTGAACATAATTGCTGTTTGGCACTTCGGGCCAGGTGAGCTAAAAAGCAGTGATGTTGTAAATGAGGTTAAAGACAAATAGGGAGCAAATAATTCATTTCAAAGATTTATTTTCTAGGCCCCATATTTCACTCAGATCACATTTTGGTCATATTTAAATCTTCTAATCCATACTTTCTAAATGTTAGAAATGACAATGACAGATTGCAGGTAATAAAAGGATTGATAATATCTTTAGTGATGTGACATTTCAAACATTTAAATCAACATGAAAATTAAATAAGTTTTCAAGGACGTTAAAAATCAATTGGAAACACACACAAATATATGGTTAAAATTAAATATGGTTTGAACAATAGTAACCACATTAGTTTTTAATAGCAAAAACGTAAGGAATACAGATTTTTTAGGACCAATTGTACCAATAGCCAGTTATATTAAGGTGAGAACCAAGTGCAAAGAAAACACAGGGCACACTGAACTAATAGAAGTTGGCTAAAATTTGATAGTGAAAACAAAGATTGTCTAGTCAATCAAAAAGCAATCCCACCCCCTTGAGTATAATCTATATACTATACATATGATTAGATAACTCACATTTTAATAGTTTATGTAAAATTACTAAAGCTTTAATATTAATATCTAAGCAGTTGAGGAATAAGCTTAAGTGATAAACTACTTCATGGTTAGTTCAATGTGCATCATTTTAATTCAGGTGGATTATGAAAGGCTGTTCATAATATTTATAAAGTATTACCAAACAATTTCATAGGAATATGAATCAGATCTTTTTCTGTTATTTGTTCTCATTTTCCATTTCCATATAGGAAATGACATTAGCTGAAAACCAAATCATGAAATGAGAACAGCTTTCAATAATAAAATTTACTGTGTATGTTGGAAGAAATCAAGTCTCAAATATGGTTACACTATACTTTGTTGCAAATAATATTGTCAAGTGAAAGTGTAAAAGCAATAACTTTTTTAACAGCAGTATAAAAAGGATATAACAATGTAAAGTTTATGGAAAAATGACAAAACACTCAATGATAGATAAAATTATCTAATAAGCAAGATTTACTTTAATTTTAAATCTTCCATATATATTTAAAAAAGTGTTAGGTTATTCAGACTGCAGACAAGAAAGTTGTTATATGTACTAATCTGTGTGAGGGAAAAATCAACAAAAGTATAACCTTTTTTTCAGTATGAAAACTTTTCTTGCATGACCAGAATTTGAAAATTAAAAAATTAATATGATTTATGATATTCAAGCCAATTGGAAAATATAGCAAAGATTTTTCAGAATTTATTTTGTATACTATGAATTATCTCCCTTTAAACATTTGTTTTGGTAATACAAGTATTGTGAATATTTAGTTGTAAAAACCATCTAACATAAATTAAGAGGGGGTCAGGACCTTTTTCGGGACGTCGAGATCAGGGGTGTTTTCAAGCTTGGGATTTCGGGATTGATTGTATCGGGATCCTGAAATTCTTGTTTTGAATTTCGGGATGTCAGGATTTAAATTTCTTTAAATTCAGGACCTCTGGATTTCATGTTTTTAAGCCCGGGATTGCAGGATCTGGACCCCTCCAACCCCCCCTCAATTAAGAATTAAGAAGGAAACATAGTTTTTTTTCTTTTATTTAACAGGTAATAGATTGACAACAGAAAAAACAAGAATGTGTCCTCAGTACACGATTGCCCCACTCGCACTATCATTTTCTATGTTCATTGGACCGTGAAATTGGAGTAGTATCTCTAATTTGGCATTAAAATTAGAAAGATCATATCATAGGGAACATGTTTACCAAGTTTGAAGTCGATTGGACTTCAACTTCATCAAAAACTACCTTGACCAAAAACTTTAACCTGTGAAGCGGGACAGAAGGACGGACGGACGGACAGACGGACGGACGAACGAACGGACGGACGGACAGACACACAGACCAGAAAACATAATGCCCCTCTACTATCGTAGGTGGGGCATAAAAATTAGAAAATAGAAATCATGTTATGTATAACTAGTAGGTAAAATTTAATTTTATTTTTAGCTTTTAGGCCTGGCGAGTTAAATAAAATTAAATTATGTGAGAGCATCACAAAAACACATATCTGGTTTGAAGATGCCAGTAACTTTACTTTTGTGAAAAAAAACCCAGGCAAATGCTCATAAAAATAACAATATTTATATTGTATGAAGAAAAAAATCTCATGACATATACTTACTGTAAAGAAACAAACAATAATTCCTAAGATAGCACCCCCTAACACATCACTCCAATGGTGCATGTAATCTGATATCCTAGTCAGGGCTGTGTAGTATGCCAGGAAAAACGCCACCAACTGTAAAAATGGTCTAACCAACCAACACTTCCGCCACTTAAATTTGATTTGTAAATAAACCTAAAAATATATCATATACAGTTGAACTATGTGGTGGTGTATTTGATAGGTAATAAATTTAAGTTTGCTTGTGTGTCTGGTGAACAAAGATACTGCAGAGTTATCCCTTGTATTCATAGATGAAACCATGGGCTTAGCAATAGCATTTTTTCCCTTAATTTATGATACATTCTATTATCAAAACATTTCATATATAACAGTTGTAAAAAATATCAACCTTTATTCATTGGACTTTGGATGTGTATTGATTGATATTTCAGTATTAGATACATATTTTTTTTTATTGGCTTTGATCTAGCTGTCAGTTACTGATAAAACTCTATGATCTGTAGTTTTTGTTTTGGGGATGTATAAATACCCTGCTACCTCCTGTCTGTGTTTTTGTTATTTGTTTTTTCTGCTTTGTATCAATTTGATGAGTTAAGCCCTTTTATAGTTAGTTTATATATGTTGTGCTGTTACTCGACTGTCCTAGGTTAAGGGGAGGGTTAGGCGCCCATAAACATGTTTATCCATGCTTCATTCTGTAGGTGCCTATCCCAAGACGAAGCCTATAATTCAGTAGTTGTTGTTTGTTGATGTATATCATATTTTAGTTTTTGTTCATTGTTTTTTACACAAATAAGGTAGTTAGTTTTCTTGTTTTTACTTTTTCATTTCAAAGGATTTTTATAACTGACAATGTGGTATGGGTTTTGTTCATTGTTGAAGGCTATACTGTGACCTATATATTTTAACTTCTATGTCATTTTTTCTCTGATGGAGAGTTGGCAATCATACCACCTTTTCTTGTTTTTATAGGTATACACTGTAAGATGTAACATATATTTATTAACCAACTAAGTACATTATTGCTAAAAATGACTGGTTATTAAAAATAACATTTTTTCTGTAATGGCCCTGTTTTCCTGTAATGGCCCTGTTTTTTTCTGTAATGGCCCTGTTTTTCTGTAATGGACCTGTTTTTCTGTAATGGCCCTGTTTTTTCTGTAATGGCCCTGTTTTTCTGTAATGGCCCTGTATTAATGCCCAGTTTGTCTGTATTAAGCACAGTTAGGGTATTTAATGAAGTTAATAAAATTAAGCTGTAAAGAGTATAATACCTTTTTGTATTTTACTTAATTCAGTAACCAGCAACAAACATTAAAGAACCATATAAAAGGATCACTGTTCATCCTGTTTTTCAACACATAACTTCTTTCAACTTAATATCTTGGATATTTGGCATATTTAAAGCTTGATCATGGTGAAGTATAAATTATTTTTTTCAAACTAAACTGTCATTAAAAGAGTATGAGAGTACATCAAGTTGGCAGCAACACATACACTTTTTTCAGTTGGTTAATAAATGTATTAAGAAATGGCAGTTTTTATAATGGCCCTATTATATGTCCTTGGTCAGTAATAATGGCCTCAAATTCTCTGTAATGGCCCTTGGCATTGCCTCGGGCCATTACAGACTTCCTCGACCATTATTACAGACCTTGGATATATAACAGGGCCATTATAAAAATACCCATTCATTAATACTATAGTTAATGACTTACCACCAGATATAACATACAGAAGAATGCAAATGATGTGTGTCCTGATGGAAAAGATAACCTGTATAATGAAATTAAAAGTTCAAATATGTAAGCTCAATTATAATAAAAGCATGGTCAAATGTGTTATTTGAGAAAAACTATGAAGTATTATAATTACATGCATTCTATTATATCTTTATCTATACAAAAGTAATTGAAGTTTTATAACATGATATACCCTCATCCTAACGATTGATCGAAGTCCATAATGAATTCCTTAAATAACTTAGCCAGGATGCTGTTTTTAATAGTTCTTATTTGTTGCTTTGATTTTCTTTAAATTGAATCAGATTTTGTCAGACAGACCCTTTTAAAATTGACTATAAGATATTGGTATGCTCATTGGAAGGCTGCACAGTGGCATCTAGTAGCTTACATTCCTGTTATTTTGACTCTTGTAAATCATTTCGGACTCTATTTGGCCTTTTTAACTTTTTTGGATTCGAGCGTCACTGATGAGTCTTTTGTAGACGAAACGCGCGTCTGGCGTATATACTAAATTTAGTCCTGGTATCTATGATGAGTTTATTTGTAAATAGATGTGTGATTGTTCAATTCCACATGTCCTTATTTCTATATTAACTGATTTTACTGAAAAGTGCACATTATAGTATTCAATTTAGCACCACCTACATGGCTTAAAACTCTATTCTAAATTATCTATAATTTGTTGATGTGGAATAGATTTAGATTTTGCAAGAATAAAAATTCACAACTTAAATTTATACAACATCTGTTGTAATTATGCAGTATGAGTATCTATGAAAATCTTAAGTAATTTTACAATTTTTTCAATTGTTCAAGTATCAACAATTACTATATTATATGCACCAGAAAAATTCTGAATTAACAGTATTCAAATTTATAATTCCTACAACCAATGCACATTGGAAGCTATAGCTTTGCAAAATCTAGTCAGAATTTAATGCTGAGTTCACACGTAATACGAATTCGATTCGCATTAACTAATTCGAATTGGTTTAATTCGCATTCGAAACATTTTTAAAACGTCCTTACGCCAATTCTAATTCAAATTGGAATGCGCGTCAAATTCGCTTTCCTGTCCTAACAATGTTAACTTTTAATTCGGATTAACAAAAACGTATTTCTAATGCGAATTAGTAAATTTGAATTAGCCAATTCGAATCAATTCAAATTAAACCAGGTGCTCCGCAGGGCGCAGCTTTATACGACCGCAGAGGTCGAACCCTGAACAGTTGGGGCAAGTATGGACAAAACACTCAAGCGTGATACAGCTCTGAATTTGGATTGTGATCAAATTTTGACATTACATGGTTTTTTTTTACACAAAACAAATGTCAAGATTTTACAAATCAATTAAAGATTTCTTCTTCAAACTTTTTAAATCTAAAATTAAATAGTTGACACAGCATAGGTTTCTGACACAGAATGAATGTGGTTTTATTTATGAAATCTGAAATGAGAAAAATTTAAACCCCCCCCCCCCCTTTTTTCACATCCCTGTTTCCCTTTTTCCAAAACTGATATCAATTCAAATTTCTAATGGAGTTTGCAACAATAACTACTCTTTTAAATACATCATAAAATATTAAAATGTAAAATAAAGTGCCTGTTATCACTGAATGGTAAAGATTGGTTGGTAGTAAAAGTGAATATACATTGTTTATTGTATAAAACAATAAAAAAAAACTTCATCAGCAACATTTTATATTGGCAAATTTCCAATGAAGTTATTTACATAAAGTTATTGGCAAATAAAAATAGAAAATGACATCATAGTCATGTCTGGCAAATGTCCAACATACATTATCTAAAAACATTTTAGATAAGATAAGGAAAAAAAGCTTCATCAGCAACATTTTATATTGGCAAATTTCCAATGAAGTTATTTACATAAAGTTATTGGCAAATAAAAATAGAAAATGACATCATAGTCATGTCTGGCAAATTTCCAACATATATTATCAACTACTATTCTATACAAAGAAAGATAACTCCAATTGAAAATTAATTGCTATTGCACAATATTGTGCAATTAGATATTTCTTGCTATTGTGCAATACTGTGCAATTGAAAATTTCTTGCTATTGCACAATACTTAAAAGTAAGAGTGTGTGAACGTGATTAGCGGATTCGATTCAAATTAAAGGTACGTGTAAACGAGGCATAATATTTCATTCTTAAGATATTGTGGTATGATCTCATTTTAACATAATGCCAAGACTATTGCTCCTTACTAATTCTATGATCAATAAAGTCTAACCTGGCTTCTTGTAAAGCATCTGTGTCTGTACTTGTACAATCATGTGTTTCAATGTAGCCTGTTTTTGTAGAACAATTTGATAAAATTGCTGGTTTGCATAAAGACAGATAATGTGGGCGTAATCTACCCAAACTATATTTAGCAATATCTGTTGTCAACTGTGTGACCGCACAACCAAAAAGAAATGCACTTATCCCTCGATAAAGAGTTTTGATATATGGCTTGTTTTTGAGTGCACTGCTACAGTCTCTTTTAAACACAGATAAATGAATACCCTCTGTTACAATAATCTGAAAATACAGAATAATTTTCAAGTTAATCACCAGAAGCCAATCATGGATACATCTTTAAACATATAATTTCAGTAATGGTTAACTCGAATAATTCAAGCCCCTTCCGTGTCCGATTTTCTCCCACACGAGGGCTTGAACTCCTTATTATCATTGGCCGCGTCGCCTGCTCTCTGTGAGAGAGAGCCAATCGACAGTGATCAGGATAATGAGCCTGCACAACTGTCTTGTAATTGTCTTACCAAACACGTGTGTTCAATTAACACAAATTCGATAATAATTCATTAACATCAATTAACATCAGTTTACATCATTTAACATCAATTAACATCTGGAACTCCTCCTTCTTTAGCTGCCAACTTAGTAAAAAATTCCCATATTGCATAGCGGTGTGAATTTTCCGGTTGACGGTCTTTATCGAGAAAGACGTTCAGGCGTTAATGTAGCCTTCGTAGATCAGCGGAATATAACGACTGAATTATTCGGGTTAAGTAATGGTTAGCACTACTGTAAATTCAGAAATTATTGTGAGGTTTTTATTAATATGAATAATGCGACTCGCATTAATTAATCCTTGCATTCTAGTCCATTTATGAAAAAGCGCAATAATAAATGCACACAATAATTTCTGAATTTACAGTATATATTTGGGAAAAGCGCAATAGGATGAGAAAAAAAATCTGCAACATGTACTCTGTTTCTTACTTTCAATTGAAGTATACATGGTGAAGGAGTTTATGATGATAATAAAATAGGAACTTATCTCATTCCTGCTCATGCTCATTTGAAGTTTTAAGGGATATGAGATAGATCAACATTTGCACATACAAAAACTTTAATTTTTGGATAACTGCTTTTCTAACAAGTTTGTGATGCCAACTAAACGGTTATTTTGTTAGATAACACAATAAAAGGATGGCTCATTAAAATTAAAATTCAGACCTATTTGCATTTTGGGCCAGAACTCCTAATGTTTACAAATATTTACTATTACTATATGGAGGCAGTGATTAAAAATAAACACACCACCCTTTAAATACTATTGTCAATTTAGAAATGTTTGCTATGTTTTGTATCAACAAAAATCTAAAAAGGATATCATAAAATTAATGTCACATTAAACAGAACTTCATTTTAAATTCTTCCTAAATTGTTTGTATGCATGCAGTCAATCCAGTCATGTCAGTGCTCGTTTCCTGTGTCTTTGTCCATTTATCAGTGACATTATAAGGTCATTTACTTTTAAGGTGGATGGGGGTCTAAATTAAAATCCATAACATTTTTTAATAATTTGTCAAAATGTAGTTTATCTTAAAATAAAAGAAGAAGCTTTTTGGGATAAATAGCTGAATGATTCATATAAAAACATTGTTGCACATTCATACCAGCAATATGTAACATTAGCATTATACTTACTGTTATAATTGGCACACACATGCCTATTAAACACACTACCCATGTTGGTACTGTATCAGGTTTGTGTGGGTGCATGAGACTTTCATCATCACAATAGAATCCTCTACTAAATGGCGTGGCATGGATCTTTATTATCAAAATAGGAATGGCAACTGAAATATAATGATGGTGAATATATAAAGGTTATCTCTCTTGAACCTACTTCACAAATTCATAACAAGAGGCTCTCAAGAGCCTGAATCGCTCACCTTAATTTTTTTGGTTAAATATCTCATCAATGATTATTTTGGCTTTTCAATTTATTTAAATGTTCTTTGAATCGTCCTATTTTCTTCAAAAGCAAAAAAAAATCATTTTCTCCTATGTTCTATTTTAGCCATAGGAGCTATGTTTCTGACATACAAGGAAATGAAATATAAAATTTATACTAGATACTCTGAAACTCATTTAGCCTAAGTTTGGCTGAAATTGATACAGCAGTTTCAAAGGAGAAGATTTTTTAAAGTAAGTCAACATGATGAACAAATTGTGAAAAAAGTCTTTAAAGGGCAATAACTCCTTAAGGGGTCAATTGACAATTTTGGTCAAATTGACTTATTTGTAGATCTTACTTTGCTTAACATTTTTGCTATTAACAGTTTATCTGTATCTATAATAATATTCAAGATAATAACCAAAAACTGCAAAATTTCTTTAAAATCATCAATTCAGGGGCATTATACCTGAAAAACCAGTTACCCAATTCGGCTGAAAATTTCAGGACAGGTAGACCTTGACCTAATAAATACTTTAACTTTCTTGTCTTATTTGCTCTAAATGCTGGAGTTTTTGAGATATAAGCCAAAAACTGCATTTTACCCTGTGTTCTATTTTTAGCCATGACGGCCATGTTTTTTGACGAAATAAAAAATAAAGCACAAACTTTATTTTATACACCCTACTGATCATTCAGTTGAAGTTTGGTTGAATTTGGTTTAGTAGTTTAAGAGGAGAAGATTTTTTAAAGTTAGCAAATATGATGAACAAATTGTGAAAAATTGTCATTAAAGGACAATAACCCCTTAAGGGGTCAATTGACAATTTTGGTCATATTAACTTATTTGTAGATCTTACTTTGCTGATCATTTTTGCTGTTTACAGTTTATCTTTATCTATAATAATATTCAAGATAATGACCAAAAACTGCAAAATTTCCTTAAAATTACCAATTAAGTGGCAGCAACCCAACAATGGTTTGTTTGATTCATCTGAAAATTTCAGGGCTGATAGATCTTGACCTAATGAACATTTTTACCCCATGGTAGATTTGCTCTAAATGCTTTCGTTTTTGAGATATAAGCCAAAAACTGCATTTGACCCCTATGTTCTACTTTAAGTAACAGCGGCCATGTTTTTTGACGGATCAAAAATCGAAGCACACACTTTGTGCAGGATAATCTAAGGAACAATCATGCTAAGTTTCATCCAAATCCATTCAGTAGTTTCAGAGGAGAAGATTTTTTAAAGTTAGCAAATGTGATGAACAAATTGTGAAAAATTGTCATTAAAGGACAATAACCCCTTAAGGGGTCAATTGACAATTTTCAATCATATTAACTTATTTGTAGATCTTACTTTGCTGATCATTTTTGCTGTTTACAGTTTATCTTTATCTATAATAATATTCAAGATAATGACCAAAAACTGCAAAATTTCCTTAAAATTACCAATTAAGTGGCAGCAACCCAACAATGGTTTGTTTGATTCATCTGAAAATTTCAGGGCTGATAGATCTTGACCTAATGAACATTTTTACCCCCATGGTAGATTTGCTCTAAATGCTTTCGTTTTTGAGATATAAGCCAAAAACTGCATTTGACCCCTATGTTCTATTTTAAGTAACGGCGGCCATGTTTTTTGACGGATCAAAAATCGAAGCACACACTTTGTGCAGGATAATCTAAGGAACAATCATGCTAAGTTTCATTCAAATCCATTCAGTAGTTTCAGAGGAGAAGATGTTTGAAAAATTGTTAACGACGACGACGACGACGACGGACGCCAAGTGATAAGAAAAGCTCACATGGCCTTTTAGGCCAGGTGAGCTAACAATGTCATATCATAAAAATGTTTTGGGGAAAAAAGATTATTTTTTCACACTACTAATTTCTCTTTTTACATCCCTCTATACGGTGCAGTCACATGCATGTTCATATGTACCTGTATTCAACATCAAGCTAAATCAATGTTTATATGCGAGTAAACTCTAAATCCATGATTGTAAAGTAAAATCAAGAGAATCCAGTGAAAAATCACTCTTGTTAGTATTGAGTGAATCACTGTAATGCAAAGGTTATTAATGGTGATTTTTAGTAATAACACTCAAGAATAAAATAACAATGGAATAATAAAAAGACATTGCAGACAAAGTGGCCAGATTTAGAGTGTGTGCTTAGGTAAGGTATTTAAATGTCCAAAGCATTTTCTTTTCTAACATGGAGCATACCAGTATTTTTACCATTTTGAACCATTATGTCCTCTTGCCTTTGTGTCCTGGTAAATCACCAAAATGACAGCGCAAAAATCCCCAAGCCCCCCTTTTTTGGTTCATTGAAGAAATCAATTTTAAAATCCGATTTCGTAACTTATGATTTATACAATTACTTTTTTTGTAAACATACTCATGATGTTCAAGTATTTTAAATCTTTGAGTTTGTTTGGTTACTGTCTTGCTGCAGCGTACCTCATGTATAAAAGTTAAAACATGATTATTAAGATTGCATGTGCATCTTTTTTTTAAGAAGAACATGCCTTGAAATGAAGCTGTTTTAAAGGTGGTTTTTATATATCTTATTCTGAAAAAAACATTTCATGCAATGTCTTCTTAAATTCTAAAACAATTTGTTCCAAATCTATGACAGCCTTAATCTTCCTTGTGCAAATTCTGCAGTCAATGCCACTGCTAATGTCATGAATGTATGACTCTCAAAAATATATATTTCCTGTACATTATTTTTAATTCTTTTAGTACAAATTTAATTTTTACATTTTATAAGTGATTTTACATCAATTTCCTTCCCCTGTTTTCCTGAAAAGGATGTAGGTCAGACCACAAAGTTAACCAGAATTGATTACCTGTCACTTGACTGATTGATGACATGACAAGTTAACACTTATATGGTCATTAATAGTCCTGCATGAATGATTATACTTACTATTAGAATCAATTTTCTTGTAAACAAGGTGTAAATTATAGAATTAATTTCTTATGAATGAAAATTTTATCTGTACATGTACAAATTCAATTAACTGCGCAATTACCTCTTTGATCTATTTCAATGCCTTGAGGCATTTGAAATAATGGTAATAGTATGAAGTTCCATATGACACTCTCATAATACTAAAGGAACAAAATAATGTTTGCCTTATGGAACTCTTTCTCATACAACATCAATTGCACAAAAAATAATTTGGTGTTTATTTCATTTCACTTTTTTTTTTAATTCTCAGTCTCCTTCCAGGGCTACAAAATTGTTAGTACATTTGTACTTTTTTTCTCATTTTTTTGGGCAAATATTTTGCCCCTCCATTGGCTCCAATACTGATTCTGGTTATAATTTTATCACAGAATAAACCTGTATTCAATTTGAACATGACGTTTGAACATTTGCACAAGAATACATATGAATGCATGCTTAACCCTGATGCTTTTGTTATTGTAAATGTTCAATGTTGCACATTCATGATATTACGTAACTTATCTATATGAAATAGATTATCAAATCACTTTAGCAATTCCATATATCATGTATATAGTACATGTATATATATGAACAAGGTTCAACAATTATGGCTATATCTGTGTATAGTACAATAAATTCTTGATACATGTATATTACCTATTGATTGAATACCCTAAAATTAAGTCAAATATATACCATTTAAAAAGTAAAGCGCTTTAAATATTTGATGCAATCACATTTCTAGAATTACCTTGTTAAATTCAGATTAGTCATGATAAGTATCATGAATTATTTAAACGATAGGTAAAAAAAAATTAAGTTTACATTCAGCAATTACTCCTTGTACAACATATAAATTAAAGTGAACAAATGATTTAGTGAACATACAAGGTATATATATGGTCCTTGTACATTGTATATGTCATTTAATTAACTGCATGTATTTGTTAGACAACAGGAAAAAAATATTAACTACACACAGACCATAAAAGAGATAAAGGGAATGAATTTAAACCAGAAATCTACCTGGCACATGACCCAGGAATTAAAAAAAAAAATAGTACTTAAAACATGTCAAATTTAAAACTCATGATAATGATGACATAGGTAAATATATATATATATATATATTTAAATGGTTATGATCTGAAAATTTACTTGTATAAACTGAAAATAGGAGAGTCATTTTTTCTTTCATCCTCTAAATCAGGGTTTCCCCATGGCCTGGGTCAATTATTTTTTTCGCCACGTCTTTCGCCAAAACAATATATTTTTCGCCACTTTATTATTTTTTTCGGCAAGTAACATAACTATATTTTTCGTTTGAAATTTACCTTTTTTTCTTACCCCCCCCTTTTTTCCCTTAAATAAGATGATTTTGCCCCATTGTGTCTATGATTATTCTGTCAAACTTATTTTAGAGTCTACATTTAATGAATAAACACTAAACATTTACTTTAAAACAACAGATTTTGTTTTTAACATAAAAGGGAAACATATTCATTGTATTTTAAACAACTTTTCTAAATGAGGGGGCCACTATACTTTTAATAATAAAGAAGATATAAGTCCTGGAATACAACAAAATTAATGGACATGTTTTGATTATATAATACCGGTATAGTTAGTAGAGAAAGTTTCTTTAAAAGAAAAATATTGATGTGCCCTTTTGTACTAAGACATGGTTTTTACAACAAAACAAAAGCTTTTATCACATGATATTTTGATCCCTCATTTCATGTGTAGTCACTAAGTCATAACATTGAAGGACTACTCTCATTCGAGGGGTTGTTCCCAACCTTTTGGATAGATTTCTTCATAACGACAGTTTTCTTTTCTTGACCATCGTACATGATTTTATACTTCTTAATCTAAAATTTCCCAATAAAATGGCATGAATTTTAAAGACCAATATGTGTTTTTAAAATGATTTTGAAGACAAAATCCCAGGCTTAAAAAAAACGTGAAATCCAGAAGTTCCAAATTTAAAGAAATTTAAATCCCTACATCCCTATATTCCAAAAAAGAATTCCCAGAATGGCCAGATCCCGGAAAGGGTCAATCCCGAAATCCAAAGCTTAAACACACCCTATCCTGATGTCCTTTAAAAGGTCCTGCCCCCTCAATTATGAAATAATTTCATAACATAAATTTAGCAAAAAACAAATGTTGAAAGAGGGGTCAAACACATGCAAGTCATAAAAAAGGGGGAGGGGTTCTGGACAACCATTAGCTGTGCAGGGGTGTATAGCCAGTCATGGACTTGGTCGTTAAAAACTCCCAATTACCAACAATTTAAGATCCTCGTGGGTAGTCAAGAATATAAATGAGTAAAGAAATACATTGTAAAATGTTCTGATACCCACAATTTTCACAAACAATGAAACATGACAAACGAGGGGTATTCATAAAATTCACAAATTTAAAATTTAATTATATCAAGTGATGATTTTAATAGCACTTATTTGAATCAATAGACTTTTCTTTTATGTATAATATAAATACAGTTTCAAGTCCTTCAACAACTTCTCATACATGTACTTTCCAAAATATGCGACCGGTCGTGAACATCCTTCAGATATTTTCACTGACGTAGCGGTACAAATACCTACCGATAAAAAGACAAATGAAATCGATGAAGCATCGTACAATAACAGACTGTTTTCCCATATTGTTATTATTATTATCCTTGTTAACAAGAAATAAAACCTTCCAACTTGTCACAACATTTGACACCTGGTGAAGGGAGACAACCTTAGTGGAACGATGTTTAATTTCTGGAACGGAACAGGGTGTTCCGGTTGAACTGCAGTAATTTATCAATAAATGTTTTATTTAGTTATGAGAATCGCTGTTGTAAAAAAAGACTATTCAAATATAAATTGAGCCAAATTCATTGATATAGATTCTTATTATGATAATCAACATAATCCTAGTGATATTATTTTCCTTAATTTATACATACCCTTACCCTTCCGGAGAACCTGAGATATCAAACCAGTTTTTGGTCGGGTTTTGTATTGCTCATTCTTTTGATATCTTTATAAAGTGTTGCTTGCCTCTTTTTTTTTCGTTTTTGTCAATGTGTTGTCAGTTTGTCTTTGATTCATGTGTCTGAATATTCTTTTATTTTCTTCATCCCCTATTTATGAGGGCCCTCATGGGGTTTTTGATTATGTGATTACTTGGCCGTTTTTTTAATGATTATTTGATTATTAAGCCAAATATTTCATGATTATTTGATTACCTAGGACTGTATTTTTAGTTTATGATTATTTGATTACTAAAGATAAGCAAATATTTAATGATTATGTGATTATATTGGCAAAAAAATGGTGTTTATGTGATTACTAGGACCCCCCCCCCCCATGAGGGGCCTCATTTATTATGAGGGTAAAACATTGTATATTAATAGTTACTTATTATGTGTCTGAGATCAAACAAACAAAAAACAAGAAAAAAAAACATAAATTTAATACTCTGAAATTATAAAAAAAACAGTAAGAAAAACATGAAAAATTAAAGTAATTTCTGCAAAAAAATAAATAAATATTAAAATTGGCAATAAAAGTCATTTTAAAATCAAACCTTTTAGAGTTATCTCTACTTTTAACTATAAATTCATTAAATATTAATCACATTTTTCTGAATTTATTAAAAAATTTAGAAATAAATTGAAATTATAAATATATCTTAATTTTAATGAATATTAATGCATTAAGCCCATATCTGTAATACATTTTTCTAATCTCAGGAAAACGTCCATTTGCAATTTGGAAGATAGTCAATTTGATTTTTACAAAAAAATGATAATAAATGTATCATTTCCACAAACTTTCCAAACAACTGAAGATCTTTATTTTTCGATTTGGCCATGTAAAAAACAAACCAATGTTAAGTTTGTTATACAGATATTGCTCGAATGTCTGACAGTACACAGTGTATAACCTGTTCTAAGTTTCCTTTTGTGGAAAGAAAGATTGAGGTACAATTAAGCATGTAAAGTACTAGTGTATACCATTATTTCTTGAAAGCATATTCACAGGGCAAAAAAATCACTATATTTTACTTAAAATGTTATTTTTTATAGTTTTAAGTACCACCAATAAATCATGCAAAAGACAATCCATTAAATGGTGAAAAGCATACAATAATTTGTCATACCAAAAGCTACTTTTATTTTCAACATGGACCTGTGTTCATGAGAAATATAAATTTATGGAATTTTAAAAAGGGAGATAACTCAATTTGCTTCTTTCTTTTTTTTTAGTAAGGTGGCAACCAGTTATTTTACAATAAATCTTTAGAAATTCATGGATTTATGATTTTATTTTCTTGAAAATTCATTCAAGCTTATATACAAATAAAATGTGTGGTTTTTAATGCATTATTTATTTTTATGTATACTAGTTTTTTTTAACTTCTCTGTAACCTTTGTACTTGCATGGTTTTATGAGAATAAACTATCTATCTAGTTTCAAGGAACTTAGGTGTTTGTGTGTTGATGTATAAATATATAGAAAACACAGGCACTTGTCTCAGGAAAAAAATTCCTATATACCCTAATATAACACGTGTTATATAAAGGTATATAGGGGAAAAAATTCTGAGACGAGTGCCTGTGATAGAAAACCTTTAAATTTGGGCGTCTGTCCAGCATGGAAAATTTAATATTTATAAATGCATTGCAAATAAGGCAAAAAATGTGATGCTCTGATACCAATCTAATCTTAACCAGCAGAATCTTGCTAAAAGTCGACAAGAATTTTAGGCAAAATTCATGACATAAAGGATATTCGGTGAATTAGAGCCTTGTCCAAACCTATCCTTACCATCAAAATCACAAGATATTTTTGTTTACATAAAACTGAAATTTTTCCCAACTTTGATTGGATGCCTTCAAGTGAGGAGACCACAATTTTGACATCTGATTGGACCCATATGTAAAGGAAATCCCTAACCTGTGTATGCAACTACTTACTTGTGTAGTACAATAACCTAGAATTTACATTCATTTATTTTTTCAGTCCACATGATGCAATTATATACCTCAATGCTTAACTATCACAAAATTTTTGCATGGGACACATGTTATGTTACACCAAAACTGGTACCTGCCCCCTAAATATAAAATAGTTGTAGGCATATCCATGTGAATCCCTATCTTTGAATATAACTTGTTTACTTTGTTAATGTGGACTAATTGTTAACCGGATAAACAAAATGTTTTTGTTTTAGTAATCAAAATAACTGTCTTTTCTCTATATACCAGTGTATAGAAAATTATGAATAAATACAGAAAAGAGGTTTCCCAATGAAGGCTCAAGTACCTTGCATGTGATTGGAAACAAACTTGTTTTTACGATTAACCAGATGCTCCGCAGGGCACAGCTTTATACGACCGCATAGGTCGAACCTTGAACAGTTGGGGCAAGTATGCACACAACATTCAAGCTTGATACAGCTCTGAATTTGGATTGTGATTAAATAGTTGACACTACATAGGTTTCTGACACAGAATGAATGTGGTCTAAGAACTTAAACTTTAAAACTTAAAAATTTTAAATTGGACATTTACCTATTATGGTCCAATATCCAAAATCTAAATAAATGGTTAGATTCAGCATATCATAGAACCCAAGAATTCAATTTTTTATGAAATCAAATAATGTTCAATTTTAGACCCTTTAGACCTCAATGTGGACCAATTTGATAACCAGGCCCATATATTAAAAAATCTGCATACATGGTTAGATTCAGCATATTGAAGAACCCCATATATTCAATATTTGTTGAAATCAAACAAAGTTTAATTTTGGACCCCGATTAGGACCAACTTGACAACTGGGCTCATAATCAAAAATCTAAGTACATGTTAAGATTCAGCATATCAAAGAACCCCAAGAATTCAATTTTTGTTAAAATCAAACTAAGTATAATTTTGGACCATTTGGACCTTAATGTAAACCAATTTGAAAACAGGACCAAAAATTAAGAATCTAATTACACGGTTATATTTGGCATATCAAAGAACCCCAATATTAAATACATTTTTTGTTGAAATCAAACAAAGTTTTATTTTGAAAACTGGGCCCATAATATAAAATTTAAAAACTCCCAAAATGAATCCCAACTTTCCTTTTGTGGTCATAAACCTTGTGTTAAAATTTCATAGATTTCTATTTACTTATACTAAAGTTATTGTGCAAAACCCAAGAAAAATGCTTATTTGGGACCTTTTTTTGGCCCCTATTTCCTAAACTGTTGGGACCTCAACTCCCAAAATCAATTCCAACCTTCCTTTTGTGGTCATGAACCTTGTGTTAAAATTTCATATATTTCTGTTTACTTATACTACAGTTATTGTGCAAAAACCAAGAAAAATGCTTATTTGGGCCCTTTCTGGTCCCTAATTCCAAAACTATTGGGACCAAAACTCCCAAAATCAATCCCAACCTTCCTTTTATGGTCATAAACCTTGTGATTAAATTTCATAGATTTCTATTTACTTAAACTAAAGTTATAGTGGGAAAACCAAATGTCTTCGGACGGCGATGCCAACGTCAAACCAATATACAACCAAAAAATTTTCATTTTTTGTGGTCGTATAAAAATAGGGAGAGAGAGAAATGCTTAATGATTTTTTGGTGTAAACATCCTTTTTAGAGATAACCAGCTAGAGGCCATGTGAACTTTAAATTCTTTTAACCAGGACATTGTATGTAAGACCATATTACGTTGACACCCCATACACCAATAGAAACCACATTCCTAAGTCTTGCTTTTTTAACTTTGTCAAAGCAAGACAAAGCAAAGTCAGGAGCCTATCGTTCAGAGGTTGTCCTTTGTTGTTGTGATTCATAGGTGTTTCTTGTTTAATTTTTTTCCATATAGATTAGACTGTTTGTTTTCCTGTTTGAATTGAATTTGAATTGGCACTCATACAACATCTTTTTATTTATATAAAAACAACTGTGCCAGTTGGTCATTATAAACTATTTCCATATATTTGTTCTTTAAAGATAGGTAGCAATATTTTTTTTTGTTGTAAGGAAAGAGAGAAAGGCTTTGTATATGTAAGCTACCTCACTAAAAATTTCTTTCATTCTATCATTGTTGTTATCTTTGGTTATTGTTTTTAGCTTTTAGTTGAATCCTGTAAAGGGACCTAAAACTGCTTTAAAAGGCTCTGATAAGTAGTTGTCTCATTGGCAATCATATGGCATCTCCTTATTTGTATATTCCAGGCATTTAGTAAAGCATTTAGTTCAACAAGTTACTTTTATTTCAACTTTAGTAAATTAGTTTCTGATTAGAAATATAAAATAGTATAAAAAGACAACAATTGTTCAATTGCTTACAAAGTTTAGTACATGTCATTATTGTCATATCAAATACTTAAAAAAAAAAAATCACAATTTCCCAAAACATTTTCTGAATTTATCACAGTTCATCTTCCTTCTTTTAATTTCACAAGCACTTATAATTCATGAAATATACCTTAAACAAATGTTCATCTCATTTAAATGTTTTCAAATGTAATAAAATATTTCTGCAATAAAAAAAAAAAAAATAAAAAACGGCTTTCAATCAATACAGAGACAAAATTAAATAGAAAATGAAATAAAAAGTAGAATTCAAAGTTGGAATGAAGAAATTACATCAGTTTATAGTTGTCAGATTGAGGGTGAAAAAAATCTTTGTTTTGTGCTTCCTTAATACATTAATAATAAAGGTGTTTATACTTTTTTTCAATTGAAAATGAAATAAAAATAGTACATAAGTTATTGTCTAAAGGTTTTTCTATGCTATTTAAAAAATATCGCAGAAAAGTCATCTATTCTTCCCTCCCCACACATCCACAAATTGACAAACTATCATGTCAAATATTACTAAAATATAACTATAAACTCTTGTATATAAAATGTCCATCTCTATTTTTCTCCATTTTTATTTTACAAGGTCATATTCATCTCCTTTAACCATTTAAGTCCTTCCATAGTGTCTCCTAAAACATATTAAATATAGAAATATAAAATATTTTCTACAATATTTAAATACATAAAACTAATAACTAATATATGTGATGGTACAACAGATGCTGTCAAACACATTTTAAAGATGGTAAGCTTTTAAATGCAGTAATAGTATAGTGTTTCCTGCAGCTTTTAAAAAGGGCAGGGTAATTGTTAGCTCAGAGGGCACATTAAGCGCGATGGACAACAATTTTAGGGCACTTACTTAACATAAACAGGCAATTTCTATAAAATGGATTCATTTAAAACATACTAGTTTAATACTATAAAAAGGACATATACATCTGTAATCAATCATTAAAACAAATTGTTAAACAAGAAAAAGTGTTTAAAACATATATATATGAAATATTTAAAACAATAAACACAATTAAAAACAAAATCAGTTCTTTAAAAACAAGAAAGCACTATGTCATATACATGTATATAAAAATATTGCTTTGGTCATATCAATTGTCATTGACAAATCCTCCTTTTTTTCCCTAAAAACAGGTTGACACATTCCCTGATATCCAGGGTCATTTTTAGTAACCAAAATTTATTAAATTACAAAAAAAAATAACTTTACAAATTAACCCCTTCCCTTCTACACCCTTTTCCAAAACAAATTAATATAGATACAACAAGTTTTACTACTTTCATGGCACTACCATATCAGCTGTTTATTTTAAATGTCTATAAATAGCCAGACATAGTTGTCTGTTACTTAGGTGTTTTCCCAAGTATTTTTCCCGCCTAAAATGATCATGTGACATGTTTGTAAACAAAAGAAAACATTTGATCAAGGAATTCATTTATTTTCTGGATTATTCTGCTTTTAATAATTTAGTTTGGATTTTTATTCATTTCATTTAAGGTACAGTCAAGCATTTGTATTTAAAAAATAGTTTGCAAAGAATTTTACTTTTCAATTTGACAAATGTCTCATGATCGCCGTTCATTGGCTTGTTCAACCATGCAAACATGTAAATTATGTAAATTAGAAATCTATCAGCTGTAAAAAAAAATTATCTAAGCATCACATCGATGTTTTATCATTAATCTTCTAGGCAAAACGATGTTTCTGGGACTTGGGGGATACAATCAGGACCCGTGATTAGTATCTATATTCACTATTCAATCTATTGCAGTTTGCTAATCAGCTGATTACGAAATCGATTACAAAATGGCGACCTAGTGTTACTTTAGTTTTGAAGGGAAATAACTCGAGCGGTATTCATAAAATATGTCTTTCAGTACCGGTTGTTAATTACGACGATAAAGGCATGGCGTCAAGAATTTCGACAAAATTAGGGCAGGGCGCCAATTTTTTTCCCCAAAAAGGGCAGGGCGTCGAGAAATCGCGGCAGGGCGCCATTACACGCCAAAACCACCTGTAGGAAACACTATAGTATTTGTGTTAAATTTTAGAAGGTTTCTGTCATAAATGGAAATGTACTGTAAGTTGTATTTGATGATAATACATAACATATATAAAGGTTGAGAGTGAACATTCATTTTTGATAAAAAAAAAAAAACATCTGAAAAGTGACATATTATGGCAATTATTTGATAGGTTTTTAATATTTTAGCTTGAATTTGAGTGTCTTTAATGACTAAATCAGTTAAAATCTTTCACATTGACTAATTGAATCGACTGAAGTAGACACTTAAGTGTTTAAAAGTTGTCCAAAATCTTTCATCAGATGAACCAGAATTTTGAGGCCAAAATCTGCCCTTACCAACCTACTCCTTTAAAAACTTTAATTTGAACTAATAAACTTGGACAATATAAATCCAATGTATCCTACACTTGAGCAGAGCATGCGAATATAATGGTTTACTTTTACAAATTGTGACTTGGATGGATAGTTGACTCGTTGGCACTCATACCAAATCGTCTTATATCTATATATAAGCATTATGATTGCTGATGTGTTTTATTTTATTTTCTGTTTGAAAGTTAACCTCTTGGCATGTATTCCAAACCAACATAACCCTCATATCCCTGGTCTTCTAAGAGTTTAAAGACATAGGAATAATCTACTTCTCCTGGAAATCCTGGTTCAATTCGATCTGGTGCTTGTGCTACTTGTATATGATCTAAAATAGTGTAACAAAATTACAACAATGATAATTAGGTACAATATTAATTCCTTCTGCCACAACCAATGACTGAGAATTAAATTACAAGGTTACATAATTTTCAAAATATTCTGAATTAAGTAATTTTGGTTTATTTTATAGGTGGAAAAGATAGCATGAACCTGATATCATATATGAGTATGTATGGTAATCTGATTCAACAACTGTCCTGTACAATGACTGCTTGACTAGTATAATAAAACAAACATGGGGACCTTCTACATCTAATAATTTTATAAGATGTGAAGAAGAGTTATTTTTTTTTCTTTTTCAAAGTTGCATTTTAGCCCACTGAAGAAATTAAAATGAATTTATATCAATCTGAGTTTAGATCCAACAAAAAAATAAATTGTGTATGACCGTACAATATTGATCATACTATTGTGTATAACCTTATAATATTGATCATACTATTGTGTATAACCTTATAATATTGATCATACTATTGTGTATAACCTTATAATATTAATCATACTATTGTGTTGAAGACACATTGGTTGCCTTGGGCTATTTTCTGCTCTTTGGTTGGGTAGTTGTCTCTTTGATACATTCCCTGTTCGATTCCCAATTTTATTTTTATCATATCATACCTATATATTGATAATATTTCTTAAAATTCTCTGTAAAATTTCCATGTAACAACTGCATATGAAAGAAATCCTGTAAAACATAAATATAATTGGTAAAAAAAAAATTATATTGAAGAAAAATAACTTTGAGAGATCTAAAAGATAATAGCTTGTAGTTCTTATTTGAGGTTTAACACATTTGAAAATATTCTTTTAAAAGTTGTCAATTTCCATATCCTTATACACATCAAGAAACTGATACTGACCAATGTGGTACACAAAATATTTATATAGTCAAAACATTCTCAATGACCCTTCAACCTTGCTATTTTTGTAAGATTGCTATTGTCCTGTGATTGCCATGCCATGTCTGTTTGTAAATGTTAATATAATAGAGTCTTTTCTTTACAATGAATGATTAATTTTGTAGGTAAATGGTCAGTTATAGATATAATCTATTGATAACTGTTCAAAGATATCTTTTTCAATGCAAATAATATGCACATGTTTAACTGCTTAACTTATAGTAAAAGTACCGCTGCATACAACTATATAACCATCTTGATTTTTCTATAAATGTGTGAATTTAGAAACTCCCAAGATGAAGCAGAGTACTATTCCTTTGGTATATTATTTGTTTTAAACTAAAATTGGGTATAATCTTACAAAAGTTTACCCCCTCCCCTATAAAACTGTTAAAATTAGTCTATTGAAATAAGTAAATTTGTGTATTGAAATAAGTAAATTTGTGTATTGAAATAAGTAAATAAAATTATCTCCCCTTTTCATGTTGAGCACATCCTCAGGTACTGTTCTCAAACTTTATCAAGTTTCATCAGTATTTGTTCAATTGATTAAGAGGAATTCCACTTATAAAGCATATGGATGAACAGATCGTTTCATTTATACCCCCTCCACTCAAAAAAAAATTCCAAATTTATTTTTATGGAGTATTCTTGTTGAAAGAGTCTAACCAAACATGTTTATGAAACATATATCTATACATCCATTGAGTCTGTTATGTTAAAAAATAAAATTCTTATATATAATAGCAATTGATTCAGTGCCATAATAAAAACATATTTTATTGTTATCCTTCATTTTATAGATATTATTCTTTGTTTACATGTTTGCCATTTAATTTCAAATAAGATTTTTGTTTTTAATCTTTAATCTAGTTAATTTTATACCAAATGAGAACCATAAACTTACAAACTGTAACTTCACATTTGGTCTGTTCAGTTTCTTTATTATTTCAACAGCTGGAAAGACAAAAAAAAAATTAAATAAATTTGTCGAACTAGATACATACAACATTCAAGAACTGTAATTTGATTTGATAATTGCAACATATGGAGGAAAGGGTTAATTGTACCAATTAAAAGCTGGATATAACTTATTAGTGTTGCTCTTAATTAACCAAGTACCAGGATGTCCTACCAAAGAATAGGTAACCTTTTGAAAAAATATAAACGTCAAAAGTCTGTAATGTGAAAATAATATAAGGGGCTGTGGTATCAGATAAGATTTGTATATAGGTAGTAGACTCCAAATTATGTAAGTAGTTTAGCTGAGTTAGCACTTCTCTTTCAATTGCAGCATATAAATGCTACCTCAGCTAAATCATTTACGTAACTCGGCTAGGGTTTCCAATAAAAGAAAATCATATCTGATATCACAGCTTGATTGGAACTTGAACAATAAGCAATCAAAATATTAGTTAAGACTGTTTTATATGAGCTTGGTACATACATGTATGGTAAGTATTGATACCATTTTACCTTTATGAACATCAGTTAAATAATACCCTGGAATAGTCACACTGTCATTTATTGGCTCAATCATGCATGTTAGTCCTTCCTGTGAAAATAAAGAAAGATAACAGTTTATTGTTGTTGTAAGTTAAAAGCATTTTTTGCTTTATCATACCCTATCAATGCAAATACGCAGATATTTTATTTGGCCAATTTCTTTCTGATTTAGGAAAACTTAAAGTTCATGTGTTTTATATAAATTACTTATTTTCATGTTTTCTATCCCATATCTTCCATGAACATGTTATGATTATGTTTTTATAAAACAAAATTTTCTGTTCTTACTTTTGCAAATTTATCCGCAATCAAGGCAATATTCTCTAAATAAGTCTCATCACATAGTTTCTGGTCCAATCCCTTTGTTACACCTGCCATAACATGGATTCTGAAATAAATGTTTATATGTAAATAATCAAAAGATATAAATAAAGGATTGTTTTACTTTGATCCTTTCCTTTAATAAAAATTGTGTAAATAATTAATAAGTTATAAAGCTTTTCCTTACTACACACAATATTGTTTTGCTCTTTGTTGAAGTCACTAATGTTTACATCCTTGCCTTTTAGTCTTTGCTGGATAGTTGTCTCATATGATACCGCATGATGATGATCGCATCTCCTTTTTTTTTTAATGTTAATAAACTATTTTTGAACTGATTTCAGGTAACTCTTGTATATCATAAATCCCAAGAAAAACTGAATACATTATCTCTTGCTTTCAGTATCAAAAAACAAATTAAGTCAGTAGTATTAACATATATCTTTACAATCTTTTTCATGTAAATATATGATAACCTTAACAATTTTCAGTTGTTATAAGTATAATTATATCCATTTAATAAGTCTTACAAGAACACATCCCTTTACCTTTTGCAATCTAAAGCTTTGGCATACTGTATATTAATGTCCACATTAACTTGGAATTCTTTTTTTCTGTCAGGTAATGCTGCAATGCCTCTATCACCTTTTCTAACGTCACCTTTAATTAGTAAAACACAGAATTATTCTTAGAACAAAATACAATAGAAAAAGCATGAAATAAAGTTCTGTGACCATGACTACATCTTGTTAGATCCTCCTCAGGTAGTATGTGCTGTAAACATACAGTCTAGGGACTACTAATACAATGCAAGTCAATTTTATTTACATGTAGTTTAATATTTAGCTAATTTTGGAGGTAGAATTATCACTCCTAGGCAACCACTTTGAAATTATAATTTTCTTTTCTTTGCCAAATTAGTCAAAACTGGAACTAACAAACTAGCCCAAAAGTTCCAACGGAACTTACCAACCAGTCACAAAGTTCCATTTGGAGAATTGATGCAAAGTAAAAGCGTAACATATTATATTTGAACCTTTCAAAGAGGAACCAAGATACTGATTACAAAAGTCAAAAGGAACTTATCAACTAGTCACAAAGTTCCTCTTTGGCAAATTAGTCAAAACCGGACCTAACAAACTAGCCCAAAAGTTCCTCCTCATGTGGGTACTTTTAAAAATATCAATTTCAGATTAATGTATAACAATGAATTACAACTTTTTCCGTTTCTGACCGAATTAACTAGTTGTTCTGTTCCGCCACAACTATTCAACTAGATACATTGTTCCAGGACTTTTAAACTAGCTACTTTTTTACGGAACTTTTCGACTGTACTCGGAATAAAACAACTAGTTGAAAAGTTCCACCAGAACAAAGTAACTGACGGAACATAGTGGCATGCAGTTACATAGTCCGAGGGCCTTCCTTACCCTAGAGTTACTTTGAGTTGTTCGGAATAGCATTGCATGAACTCTAGTGCCTTCACATGTAAATCTTAAAACTCTTAAGTGGACTGTAGAGTTTCAAGTGAACTTGGCCTATGTGACTAAGATTTATCATATGTTCTAGATTTTGACCTTAGCCTAAGGGCTTAGGGAAACCTTAGCAGTTACACTGGGTTTTAAAAAAATTAAGTGACTGAAATATGACATGCCTGGGTAGCCATTAAATAAAACATGCTCGAGTCCTAATTTCTTTTTGACATTTTGTAGCTGTTCTTTTGTTTCTGCAAATGGAAAAGCGCATTCAACATAATGGAAACCTGCTTGCTTAGCTTTTTCGTAGCGCTCTGTTATTGATTTGACTTCAGGAAAAAGCGTTGTTAAATTAGCTGCTAGTTTGAGAGGCATTACGTCTGTTTGTATGTTTCTAACAAACGTAACACCAAATTTAGACAGAAGTGCCAAAGTTGCAGACGATTTCACAAACATGTGCTGTTATGATAACCGGATGTTTACATTTCAATGCTTGGTCAATGAAGTGTTTTTTTGCACGTCAACTATATTTCAAAATTAAGCTTAAAACTTACACTGATTTTGTTTTGTTAAGTAACTTCTCATTCGATAATTCTTTTCGAGGTTATCCAATTAAAAGGTGGCTATTGCCAGGGTTTAGGTCAAACTACAAACATGGATGAATCATAGACATATTTTGTTCCCTGAATTTCGAAATCAAAACTTACCAGAGTTAACATAATTAGGAATAATTTAGAAAGGTGACAGCCAATACCTTAAACCTTTATTCTTATTCAGAGCAGTTTGTGTAAGTGGCTATGTATAAATGTACATATATGCATTGATTGATTTGGCAAAAGTTTGTTTGAAATGGAAATTATATTGTAAATTATGTCTCATAATTGACTTTGGTTTGATAGAATTTAAATTTTATTATAACAGACAAACGTTTATTTCCTTACAAACTCATATAAAATGAGGCAGGCATTACCTTTTTTTAATTCAAACATGTTAACCCTTACCATGTTCTGTTCTGTTCTGGTTTAGAAATCCCTCCTTCAAAGGAGCACTTTTAAATTGTTTTCTGAAAATGTCTAATTTTCGTTTATTTACAAAAATATGCAAATTATATATGCAAATGAGCTTAGCCCTGTTGCTGTAGCATATTGATTCCTTTAAATCTAATGTAGGTGATCCCAGGGTGGGGTGAGAAGGCGGGATGGGTGGGCGGTAATTTGCCCCTAAGTTGGTCATCAGGTGCAAAAAGCTTCAATTTTGACGATTTTTCTTCCTTTCTCTTGACCCAGAAGACCCAGGGATGCTGGTAAAGGTATCCAGCTGTAGCCTGCATGTAGAGTGGACCCTAGTTAACAAATTGACCCCAACAGTTGTTAGGTGGGAGTGAATCTGATCTTGGTTCAGCAGTTTACATAAGGTCATTTGGACCAAAAATACGGAATTTCACGATTTTTGCCAATTTTTTACTTCAAATGGACCTGAAACCGGAAGTAGTCATTTCCTATGCGTATTTCAATAATAATAATGATCAGTAGTTATATAGCCGTGGGTTTGCACTATTTTTGCAAGTTTTATGCCTCTGAACTTCCTGTGTAAGACACAGATGTGAAGCCAACCCCTCCAGAAAACCGAGTTTTAGCTGATTTCAATTTTCCTCTGCCGCAGATGCGAGATTGAAAACAGTCTGGAAAAAAAGTTAACGATTTTGAGTTCATTAGTGGGATGAAAATTTTCCCTCAATTTTTTCAATTTTTTTTTTTTTTTTGTCTTTTTTGGTTTTTCTACAGTAATTGGGGACATATAATGATGTATGAGAAACAGTCTCATAATTTTAACTGTGATGGCTATCAATGGTATTCATAATTCTTTTTATTCGTTTAAATCAGCACTCCTCAGCAAGCCAACTAATTTATTTGCAGACCAACCCATCACACAATAGTCTAAAGGAATCTGTGACATATTCATTTATATATATACAGAAGTGGGAAATACAGATAAAGATACATTGAAGTGCTGTCCTCTTATTGTGTTGTTTTATCAGCATATCAAATCTCTTTCTTTCTATGTGGTTTGTTGATGTGTCGATGTGGAGGAAAAGCTCTAACCGCACTTCTAATTGAATATGACCAATAGTACCAGTCAAATTTTCAATTCTAAAAGTATTTAGCTTAAAAGAACGCAGCAGTAAAACATACATATAAAGGTTCCAATTCTCTTTCCATGATGACACAATTTATCTGGTGAAGAGTAGGTTGAAACAAGACCAGAAGTAAAAATATACATGTAAAGAGAGATCTAAGAATTTCTAATCATACAAATTAGACAGCTCTTTACCTAGTGTTTCCTACAGGTGGTTTTGGCGTGTAATGGCGCCCTGCCGCGATTTCTCGACGCCCTGCCCTTTTTGGGGAAAAAAATTGGCGCCCTGCCCTAATTTTGTCGAAATTCTTGACGCCATGCCTTTATCGTCGTAATTAACAACCGGTACTGAAAGACATATTTTATGAATACCGCTCGAGTTATTTCCCTTCAAAACTAAAGTAACACTAGGTCGCCATTTTGTAATCGATTTCGTAATCAGCTGATTAGCAAACTGCAATAGATTGAATAGTGAATATAGATACTAATCACGGGTCCTGATTGTATCCCCCAAGTCCCAGAAACATCGTTTTGCCTAGAAGATTAATGATAAAACATCGATGTGATGCTTAGATAATTTTTTTTTACAGCTGATAGATTTCTAATTTACATAATTTACATGTTTGCATGGTTGAACAAGCCAATGAACGGCGATCATGAGACATTTGTCAAATTGAAAAGTAAAATTCTTTGCAAACTATTTTTTAAATACAAATGCTTGACTGTACCTTAAATGAAATGAATAAAAATCCAAACTAAATTATTAAAAGCAGAATAATCCAGAAAATAAATGAATTCCTTGATCAAATGTTTTCTTTTGTTTACAAACATGTCACATGATCATTTTAGGCGGGAAAAATACTTGGGAAAACACCTAAGTAACAGACAACTATGTCTGGCTATTTATAGACATTTAAAATAAACAGCTGATATGGTAGTGCCATGAAAGTAGTAAAACTTGTTGTATCTATATTAATTTGTTTTGGAAAAGGGTGTAGAAGGGAAGGGGTTAATTTGTAAAGTTATTTTTTTTTGTAATTTAATAAATTTTGGTTACTAAAAATGACCCTGGATATCAGGGAATGTGTCAACCTGTTTTTAGGGAAAAAAAGGAGGATTTGTCAATGACAATTGATATGACCAAAGCAATATTTTTATATACATGTATATGACATAGTGCTTTCTTGTTTTTAAAGAACTGATTTTGTTTTTAATTGTGTTTATTGTTTTAAATATTTCATATATATATGTTTTAAACACTTTTTCTTGTTTAACAATTTGTTTTAATGATTGATTACAGATGTATATGTCCTTTTTATAGTATTAAACTAGTATGTTTTAAATGAATCCATTTTATAGAAATTGCCTGTTTATGTTAAGTAAGTGCCCTAAAATTGTTGTCCATCGCGCTTAATGTGCCCTCTGAGCTAACAATTACCCTGCCCTTTTTAAAAGCTGCAGGAAACACTATTACCAGAGACCTAAAGTAATGACACAGAACACAACTATAGGTCATCGTAAGGCCTCAAACCATGAGCAAAACCCATACCTCAGAAGGTTCCAATTCTATTTGTATGAAGTGACAATTCCTTTGACATGTTTGATGCCGAGGGGAAGGTTCAAACAAGAGAACTATACATGTAAAGTTTGAATTTCCTTTTGTCATGTTTGTATGAAATCTTTATTTCATGGTTGAAAGGAGGACTCACAAAAAGGTAGTAAGGTTGTACATGTGTATTTGGATTTTACACTTATAAATTAATTTGATTTGATTTGGTTGTATATTTTAAATGAATTCATTTCTTCAACTCACATTGATTTTTACTTTTAGAACAACTACTATGGAACAGAATAAGACTGAAAACAATATCAAACGAAACAGTCTAGACAACATCACAGACAGTACACTTTACTCAAACTTTGACAGAAATCTCAACCTCCAATTTCCTGCATCAGACTATGACGACCAAGGAGGAAATTATGACCCAATATCTGAATTGTCACAGCTTTCAATCGACTCTTTAACTTTAGACAAATTACCTCTTGAATTATTGATACATATATGCAATTTCTTGGAAGCCGGTTTTGTTATTCACACGTTCAGCAAAGTGTGTCAGTTATTCAAAGACTTATTTGAAGGTGATTCATATTGGATAACCAGAATTAGAAAAAGGTGGCCCAAACCATATCCACCTGTTTCAGGTATGATAGATATAATATAGGTTATAAGTAACACAGGGTGCAATTTTCCTTATATGGAAATTAATCAGGTCAATAAAATTCACTTTGGGTGAAGGAATTGACCTTAAAAATTTCATATTAGGACAATAGCACACTGTGTAACAAATTTATCCAGATTTTGTTATCACACCATTTAATTTTATTTATACATTTATTTTTTTTAAATTCTATTTAACTAGTATATAAAATATTAATCATTAGGACAATATCAACCAAATACATTCAGGAACTTAATCTCAAACTGTGAAAAATTGAAAACAATAAGAACTTTTTTTGTATTAAGTCAATGGTATAAGGGAGATAATTCTAATTGACTACATGTAAATGAAAAATTGTACTGATATTTATTAGGACAATATTAGCACAATCTAATTGCAAGAAATTACTCAAAATTAGGATAAAATTCCTTTATTATGTATTAATTTGAAAAAAAGGGTGATCAGGAAAAACACAGTAAATATTATTGAGATAATTATTGATACACATGTATATAAATAGATGAGAATAAATCCCATACAAGTATAGACATCTTATTTTTTGTAAGATGAAGTTTGTTCCTTAAATTTGCAATTTTTGCAACTGAAAATAATTAGGGAAAAGTCAATTTAAGATGATCATTGGCTTCATATAGATATTGTTTGTTTAATCAAATATATTAATTCAACTAAAAGGCCATACCTGTCTAACCTTTAAACATTTATATTCTTTCAGATGAAGATTTTGATTGGCAAGAAGCTTGTATACAAAGAGAGAAGTGTTGTCGAGTATGGTCAGATCCAAAGAACCAAACAGAATCAATCGTGTATAAAGATACTATATTTGCTCCAGTGGATTCAGTTCATTTGATGGAAGTAAGAGGATACATTTAAAACTTAAAGATGAAAGTGGATTGGAATTACAGAATTGAAAATTATGGACCAAGAAAAATAAAGAATAGATAAGGCCACACCAATTTAATTTCTTGTTCTACGGATTTTTGGACTCCAAAATAAGGGGCGAGCGATTTGAAAATTTTAATAAAAAAATATTTAATTTGCAAATTTTTGAGGCGAAGCTTGAAAAGTAAAGTTGAGCGATTATAATTTTTTTTGTAAACATAAAATAGTAGGTTTTGACAATATTAAAACTTGATTTATCACTTGTACTTTGACATTTCTTTAATTTCTGAAGTATTTTTTCCCTGTTCACCAAGAAATAATTAAATCTGGTCTATGTATGTGTGACTGACAATGAGACAATTCTCCATCCAAGTCATAATCAGTTTTGGGGCAACTCCTTAATGTTATAAATATCCCTTTTACGTGTTTTATGAGGGATCAATATAAGTTATAATATACATGTATTTGTTTGTACAAAAGGGCTCATATTTTCTCAAAGAACTATATATCTATCTGGTATTAAATTATCAAAACATGTCCAAGAATTTTGTAATATTCCTGGACTTTAACCATGTGTTAACATTTACTTTAACAGTTTAATATTATTCAAAATAAGTGGACCCCTCTTTTAGAAAATGTTGTTTAAAATATGATGTAACTTTCCTCTTTTTGAGTACAAAATTCTAAGTTTTCAAAGGTTTTGTAAATAAGACCTATACAAATCCTTGTTACATGTATTTCTATTTTCTTTTCTACATCAGTAAAATGACCCCTTGTCTGAGAAAGGGGTTGTTCTTAACCTGATAATAACAAACACAGGTCAAAGTACGGCCTTTTACACAGGGCTTTGATACAGACCAAACAGCAAGCTATAAAGGACCCCAAAATTATTAGCGTACACAATTCGATCTAATTTATATATCCGGGAAAATACCAATAAACAACATCAACAAACAATAACTGCTGAACGACTGGCCCCTGAATCAATCAGGACAGGTGCATAAACATGCAGCGGCTATGGATAGTTTTGTTTCGCTAGCATACAATATAATTGCAGTTGAAGGCAAATCCTTCAGAAGTTCTTTGTACTTTATTCTAACAACGAACATTTTTTGATAGGGAATATAAGTAAGGGGGAAAGAAACCAATTATTTGTTCTTTACAGGTATTTCCGCTGTTATAAATTTATATTGGGGCACTTTGGATAAATAGGTTTCATGCTGAAACAAAAATTCTCACAGATATTTACACAGTGTGGTGGGGTGCTTTTATGTTTAAAATCGTTATATATAGGTTAGACTGTGATTTTAAAAACAAATGTTGATATCTTTTTATAATATTTACCAAAAAAAACGGTGCGGGAAATGGACATGATTACATTTCCGGATGCGGGAAGCGGGAATAGCATACACTGTAATAGATTGCCTTTATAACAGAAAAGCATACTTTGCAAATATTATTTAAGTAATATGGTTATACTGATTTCTTGGTCAAGTACAGAAAATATTGAAATGTGGTTGAGTATGCCTGTATTAACAACTTTGATTCCTAAAGAAACACTAAATGTTGATTCTTTTTCTATAGTTGTTGAAAAATTCAGTACATGACCAATCATCAATTTCTACATAGTCCTGAATATCAGTTTAAATAATTATATGTGTGCCTTTAATTTTATGAAAGGTTTTGTAGACACATTTGCACCTACATGTAGCTAATTCATTTCCTCTCTAGTTATTTTTTTTTGCAACAATAAAGTAATATACATTCAGTAGATTTATATTTTGTTGATACATTTTGTAGTTGTTTCATTCTTTTTCAGAATGGCCGATTTCTAGCATCAGGATCTAGAGATCGATATTTAACTTTATTAGACCTGTCTAAGTATGACCCTACCACTTCTAAACAGAAAGATATGAATGTGTACGCCAGTGACAAAGCACATAAGGTAAACAGAGACATAATTAATATGGTTAATAATGAGTCCTTAGTATAAAAAAAAATATATACAGTAAAGTTTTATGACACTATAATATTGTATTTCTTATGTAGAACTTGTTTCATAGCATTTCTCGGATTCTCAAACATTTAATGAATGGCTATTATTTATTTTGAATTTATTGACCCATAAAATTAATTTATGACTCTTCACATGCCTTCCGGAGCACCTGAGATCACCCCTAGTTTTTGGTGGGGTTCGTGTTGTTTATTCTTTAGTTTTCTATGTTGTGTCATGTGTACTATTGTTTTTCTGTTTGTCTTTTTCATTTTTAGCCATGGCGTTGTCAGTTTGTTTTAGATTTATGAGTTTGACTGTCCCTTTGGTATCTTTCGTCCCTCTTGAATAATCCACGAAGTGGATTATGTAAAATGTGAAGAGTCAAAAATTAAATTTATGGGTCAATAAATTCAAAATAAATTATTGCCATTCATTATAAATAAATTTCTAACAAAAATAAGGCTCAGAGAACTTTTTATATTCTTTATTTTAACAATAACAACATACACACATGTTGGCGTATGAATACACAACGTCAGAGTGGGCGTGTCGCCATAAAAATTGACAACATTGAAAATAAAACTAATACTTTTAACCAATCAGAAGACAGTAAATACACCAAATTTATTTATTTTAATATAAATATCCATATTCCAGAATTGAAATACAATAATATCTAACAATATGGCTTTATGTTCATATCAAACAGTGTTGTAATAATTTTCTGTTCGTGTTGTACTGTTATATAAAAGTGTTTGAAATTTCTCACATTTGCCCTTAAATCAGTGACTATCATTGAGGATATTTTCTGTAAAACTGGTGATGTTCATAGTTTGTGCATTTAATTTTAATTTTACTTACATTATGTCTTTTTATTTAGGGTTGGATTTGGTCCCTGACGTCTAATGACAAAACCCTCTGCACAGGGTCATGGGATAGATACATTAAGATGTGGGACTTGGAGGCAGGTGTTGTAGAAACACAATCATTCAAGTATGTAATTGTTTACAAAAAATGAAAAAAGGACTTATATTCATAAAACATATTGTCATTTATGGATCATGTTTTTAAAACTATTCTCTTGAAATATTTGAAGGAAAAGTTTACATATTTCTCAATAATAGTTCTTGCATTTACTTATTAAAAAGAATACATCTCGTAAACTGTAATATACTGAACTAACTACTTCACAAATCTGCTTCATTTAAAAAAAAATCAATATACAAGGATAAAAAAACATAGCTGGAAATTATATATTTATTAGTTTTTACCGATATCTAGAAACAATCAACTTTCCAGCATTATGTATAGAGATAAGTATTATCTTTTGTTTCATTCTTGGTGCCAATCAGCTACTGAAGAAAAAGCAGGATAACATATAGAGGATAACATGCTTTTTTTATTTATTACATTCCAGGTTTCATCTAGCTATCCTAGAATAACATATATAGAATACATGGTTTTTTGGTTTCGTTTCAGGTGTCAACCAGCTATCTTAGGACTATATATATATACGGAAGAGGCTAAAATGGTTTTTTTTATTTCTTTTTAGGTGTCAATCAGCTATCATAGGATAACATTGAGGGAATAACATGTTTATTGGTTTAGTTTCAGATGGTGATCAGCGATCCTAGAATACTTTATTCAGAAGAATTACAGCTTAGGGACCGTTCAATATTTATCAGATGGATGGGCCGGTGCAAAATGGGGCGGGGCAAGCACTTTTTTTGTGGAAATATTTGGATGGGCGAGAACTTTTTTTAATATGTATAGTAGATGGGCTAGAACTTATTTTATTTGAAAAAAATTTGCTTTCAATTTTATCGTTGTGGAGGAAATTCCTTTTGCAGGCACAAAAAACATAAGGGACATGGTCTCAACAATAATTTTCAGTTTAGGCCAAATCCAGATAAATTTTTTTATAACTTTTTCAAATCAACATGGATTTTCATAAAACTCTACAATTATTTCATTTATATATTGATCTTACAGAATACCAGGTTGTTGGGTAGTTGGGTGAATTGCTGTCATTTTATGGATTTAATAAATAGGTTAAAAAAAGGTAAAATTTTCAGTTTTGGCTAAATCCAGATAGTCATCTTTAATTTTTTTCATAACTTTTTCAGATCAACTGGCATTTTCATAAAACTCTACAATTATTTCATTTATATATTGATCTTACAGAATACCAGTTTGTTTGGTAGTTTGGTGTATTGCTGTCATTCTATGGATTTAATAAATAGGTTAAAAAAAAAAGCTAAAATTTTCAGTTTTGGCTAAATCAAGATAGTCATCTTTAATTTTTTTCATAACTTTTTCAAATCAACTGGTATTTTCATAAAACTCTACAATTATTTCATTTATATATTGATCTTATAGAATACCAGGTTGTTTGGTAGTTTGGTGTATTGCTGTCATTCTATGGATTTAATAAATAGGTTAAAAAAAACTAAAATTTTCAGTTTTGGCTAAATCCAGATAGTCATCTTTAATTTTTTTCATAACTTTTTCAAATCAACTGGCATTTTCATAAAACTCTACAATTATTTCATTTATATATTGATCTTACAGAATACCAGGTTGTTTGGTAGTTTGGTGAATTGCTGTCATTCTATGGATTTAATAGAAAGGTTAAAAAAGCTAAAATTTTCAGTCTAGGCTAAATCCAGAAAGTCATCTTTAATTTTTTTTTATAACTTTTTCAAATTAACATGGATTTCCATTAAACTCTATAGTTATTTCATTTATATATTGATCTTACAGAATACCAGGTTGTTTGGTAGTTTGGTGAATTGGTGTCATTCTTATGGATTTAATAAAAAGGTTAAAAAAAGCTTAAATTTTCAGTTTAGGCCAAATCATTGGATAGTCATCTTTAAACTTTTTTATAACTTTTTCAAATCAATTTAGATCTTCATATAACTCTACAGCTATCTCATTTATATATTAATCTTACAGAATGCCAGGTTGTTTGGTGTTTTACTGTCAAATGTTCAGATTTAATTAATAGGTGGAAAAGGGTGCATCAAAGTCAAAAATATGTCTGCCTAAATTGCTTAAAAAGACCATAATTTCTTTTTTGAAAGATTAGATAAAGGGACATTGGTATTTGAACTATATTTAACATGCTGTGTTATTAAGACAATAATTAGTAATTCAGCATATGATAATATTTTTACTAGTCCAAGAGTTATTGTCCCTTAGTTTAAATTATTTCCTTTATTTTAAATCAATATTGTATCTGAGGCTGCAAATATAAAATCAAATATATACATGTATATTCATGCTGGTTTTAAAAACAATAAAATGTATGGTTCTGATACACACTTAAATATTTATATATAAATGGAATTAACTAGCACAATTTAAATTTTGTATTTACACCAAAGTCTATTCTTTGATTTCAAGACATAAAGCTGCAAACTTTCAAATAGAAAAAGAACTTTAATATTTTTTTATTGTTTTAAGCTTTAGAGGGGCAAGAACTTTTTTTATAGAATTTTTTAGATGGGCGAGGACTTTTTTTCAGAATTTAAAAGGATGGGCATTAACTTTTTAATGAATCAATATTAAGAATGCACCGGTTCATCCATCTGATAAATATTGAACAGTCCCTTATAGAATAAACATTTTTACATTAAATTTTTAATGCATCTGCCATCAGTGTTATAACATAGTTTTATGATAATAATAAAACAGAAGCAAACATAGTTTTTTTATTTCATTCTAGGTGTAGATCAGCTATTTTAGGATAACATATAGAAGATAACATGTTTTTTATTTCGTTTTAGGTGTCAATCAGCTATCCTAGGATTACATATGGAGGATAACATAATTTTGGGTTTCGTTTCAGGTGTCGATCAGCTATCCTAGGATTACATATGGAGGATAACATGATTTTTGGTTGTGGTTTTGATCAGCTAGTATATTCTATCGATCCAAGAGAAAATACCATGAAAAAGAGAAAGTATCACCGTGGACCAGTGTTATGTTTGGCTGCCGATGAGAATTATGTTGTAACAGGAAGTGAAGATAAAACCATAGCAATCTACGACAGAAGAGCAGGAACAGTTTATAAAACTATACAGGTAAAAATCACTGATACCAGTATTTTAGTAAGATTTTGAGAGGATGATTTTTTTAGTCATTGGTACACAAAACCAGTTTAATGTTCATTATTAATCATTAAAAAGATTGAGTTTTTGGATTATGTTTGATGCCACCTCAGCTCAAAGTAGACAAAAGGGACATGAAGATATTACTAAAAGAAATATTGCTCCAATTTTGGACACAGTATGAATTGGTTTCCTCTGTGAATATGAAGAACAGTTCTTTAAACATTTCAGGAAGTATTGAAATAAGATAAATTAAGATTTTAATCAGAGAATGATGAAGAGATATTTTGATAATACTTGAAAGATAAATAGTGATATTATGATGACTTATCAAGGGTTGATAACAACATGGAACAAATCTTTACAATTTATTGTCACCACATATGCATAATTTATATCAAATATAAGAGAAATATCAGTTGTCCATAGCATCAACTCAAGCAATATCTCAAAGTTTTAATTATATTATTGAATTTAAAAATAATTCAACAGGTATCTGAAACCCTATTCGTCTCTTTCTCATGCTAATTTTAATAAGTGGATGACATAAGGTTATTTTCCAATAATTTTGGTATAACAGCTAATATGAAGGTTTCATAAGTGACATTTTTTTATTTCAGTTAGAGAGTTATCCTATGAGTTTGAATTTAGGAAACCGACAGTTATGGGTCGGAGATAAGACTGGTGGTATACATGTGTATAATACAACTTGTGGACAGTTTAAACACATAGAGGTATGTTATTTCTTGGAATTTCAAATAATATGTAATATGAATGAATTTTGTTATTAATATAAATTTTTTGCTTATATAGAAATCATATAATTTTTTTATCATACTCAAGTTTTCTTCAGTTGTTTGCTAATCTTGCTGCATTGAAGACCCATTGGTGGCTTTCGTCTGTTGTCTGCTGTTTGGTCGGGTTGTTGTCTCTTTGACACATTCCCCATTTCCATTTTCAATTTTACAAATATGGAAGTGAAGATGGGTTTAAACCTATAGCAATGATTCCAAAATTTAAAAAAAATATGTTAAACACAAATAGACTAAAAATATAAGTTTCAAGAAAACCTTTTATAGAAACAGCTAAAATGAATTTCTTTTTTGTACTTTTTTTTCCAGAGTTGTGATGTTGGTCATACAGGAAAAGTTACAGGCATTATATATACACCTGGTGCCCTGTTTACATGTTGTACTGACACTACCATAAAGGTTTTGGAGCCCAGTTTAAATCCAGGCACCATCAACACTCTGACCTCACATGAAGGAGAAGTTGCAAGGGTAGGGTATATTGTTAGATTGCTATCTTATTGTTTTAAAGCATATTCTAAGTATTCTTCCTGTTAAAAAGTTTTTAATGGATAACACTCTGATTAGTTTTATTATGATTTTTTAACTAAATTTGTACAATTATTTTGCTGATCCAGTGTCAGTAAACTACCTTAGCAAGTTTTACCTGTCTTTACAATAACTATGTATATATAATTTTACCTTAGCTAGTTTTACCTGTCTTTACAATAACTATGTATATGTTACAGTAAATAGGTGAAATTAGGAATTACACATAATTACTAAACATTTCAGTAAATACCTGTAATTACTAGCCAATTTAGTAAATACATGTATTTACTAGTTGTTTCAGTGATTACTGGTAATTACTGATTTTTTTTGTCATTTTTACAGCTATTTACTAACTTGATGTTTTTGTTTTAAAATGAAAAACATAATTCAAGATACCAAATAAGAAAGTAAAGGGTAGGGATTTTAAGGGAGCTTACTTAAGGATGTAGGAATATAAGGCACATCAAAAGTGCATACTCTTTAGTGTTTGTGAATTGAATCTTGAAAATGGTTGTTTTATAGGTCTTGTAACTCCGTCACTATATGCATTTATATATGCAAGACAATGATATCAATCCAAAATTGATTTTCATAATTTTGTTAAACTAAAATCTCAATCATGCACTGTGGTTTAAAACTTTAAAATAACTTTCTCCAAATATCCTGGATTTCTACCAAACTTGGACAGAAGCTAAATGTTTATGATCATAAGATAATATCCGTAAGTAAAGTTTGTAAAAAAAAATCCTTTTTTTCCCTATATTACTTATAAACATCATAAATGGCCTAGTTTTTTTCCCAGTTAACATTACATAAACTCTGCAGTTAAAGATTTTAAAACATTAGATTTTATAAACCATCCTGGATTTTTACCCAATTTTGACAGAAGCTTCTTAAAGTACTTAAGTCAAAAGATAGTATCTAGAGGAAAATTTTAATATCTTTTCCTCATTTTTGTTGAGCCTGCGATTAACAGCAAAAGTAGGCGAGACTATTTGTTCTGCAAAACTCTACAATTGTAATAGCTTAATACATCGATAACCCATCTCCAGCTAGGGGTTGAATTGAAGGTCACATGAATACGTATTCAATGAGGTCCAAATATTCACTAGCAAGTGCACAACTCATCAACCTTGTTTCGCAGCTAATTTAACAAAATAGAACCAGATTGGCTGCTAACAGTGAATTATAATTTCACTATATCATTTTTATTGTCGAGCCTGCAACTTTTGTTGCAGAAAGCTCGACATAGGGATAGTGATCCGGCGGCGGCTACGGCGGCGGCGGCGGTGTTAGCTCACTTCTTAAAAGCTATATATTTTAGAAGGTGGAAGACCTGGATGCTTCATATTTTGTATATAGATGCCTCATGTTACGAAGTTTCCGTCAGTCACATGTCCAATGTCCTTGACCTCATTTTCATGGTTCAGTGACCACTTGAAAAAAAAGTTCAGAATTTTTGTAACGTTGAATTCTCTCTTATTATAAGTAATAGGATAACTATATTTGGTATGTGCGTACCTTGCAAGGTTCTCATGCCCGTCAGACAGTTTTCACTTGACCTCGACCTCATTTCATGGATCAGTGAACAAGGTTAAGTTTTGGTGGTCAAGTCCATATCTCAGATACTATAAGCAATAGGGCTAGTATATTTGGTGTATGGAAGGACTGGAAGGTGTACATGTCCAACTGGCAGGTGTCATCTGACCTTGACCTCATTTTCATGGTAAGACATGGTTCAGTGGTTATAGTTAAGTTTTTGTGTTTTGGTCTGTTTTTCTCATACTTTATGCAATAGGTCTACTATATTTGTTGTATGGAATGATTGTAAGGTGTACATGTCTAGCGGGCAGATGTCATCTGACCTTGACCTCATTTTCATGGTTTAGTGGTCAAAGTTAAGTTTTTAAGTTTTGATCTTTTTATCTAATATTATATGCCAAAGGTCAACTATATTTGGTGTATGGAAATATATTATGATCTATATGTCAGTCCCGCAGGTTTTATTTGACCATGACCTCAATTGCACGGTTCATTGGACAGTTTTAAGTTTTTGTGTTTTGGTCTATTTTTCTTAAACTATAAGTAATAGGTCAACTATATTTGTTGTATGGAAGCATTGTTAGCTGTACATGTCTGCCTGGCATGGTTCATCTGACCTTGACCTCATTTTCATGGTTCATTGGTCTTTGTTTAACTATCTTGTTTAATGTTAAGTTTATGTGACAGTTGTAATAACGCTTTATACTTAGGACTATCAACATAATATCAATGATTAGTAAAGAAGGCGAGACATTTCAGTGTGTGCACTCTTGTTAATGATTTAACAATAAAAAAATATATATATTTTTTTTTTATATCTGGAAGCTAATGCACATAACAGTTCATTCCAGTTCTTAACCTACATAACATTATCTTATCATTATAAGTTAATAAGTCTAAATATTCTTCAAACTCAAAGTTTTTTTTTTTAAAGTTAAAACATAATGATTTGGGAGAATTTTTCATTTCTGATTTCCATGTCTGCTGAAATTGGTCAAAAATTCTCTGTTTAATGCTCATCTTTAACCATTTTGGATTAAAACTAAAGTTACTCTGATTTAACCAAATATTTGAAAGTCCATATTTATTCAAGATATTTTTAATACAAATCAACTATTCAATATTTTAAACGTACTAACTGATCTTCTAATTAGTATTACCATATAACTTTTGATCATCTGACCATAATACAACATTGTTTTAGCAGTCAGTAAATAGGTGTAATAATTCATTTTAAAATTAGTAATTACTGGTAATAACTGGGCCGTTTAAGGAATTACTTGTATTAACTAAGTGCATCGGGAATTACCTGTAATTCCTAAATTTTAGTAATTACATGTAATTCCTAATTTCACCTATTTACTGTAACATATATATAATTTTGTTTCAGATATCCTATCAGAATGGAGTATTAGCAAGTGCAGGAAGTGATGTTTCAGTACGTATTTGGAGACCAAAAGATACTTGGTACTAAACTTCTTAAAAGACTGGAACAAAAACAGATAAATTTGGGAGGAGTGCAAATATTCTACAATATTAAATATACTGGTGCTTGTTTGAGGCTGTGTTGACTGAGTTGACTAGATGACAATACAATTTGAACATTTTTAGTCCCAGAATTTGCATAAGTCATCTTTGAAATAGGATTTATGTATATATTTATTGAATACCTATTATGATAGCAGAGATAAGCACACAAAAAGTTATTGATGAAGCAGTAAAAATAAAAGAAAGATTACAGTTAGGATTTATGATCTGTAATGAAGAGGGTAGTTTGTTAATCAACCAGTAGTAGTTCACCATTATTGTTCTCATTTTGTCTTTTAAATTTCACATACCAGTGCACTTAGATCTCACCTATATTTAAGATAGCGTTGCATTTATCTCTGGCAAGCATGAAATAATTGTTATGTTAAGAATTACACAGTATAATGCTGATAATTTACACATTTGTTTGTTTTTTTGTTGATTGTATAATGTATTTGCCTTTAATTCATTTATCTGTGATAAATTTTAGCATGTATCATATATAATGCATAAATATTTTAAATATGTATTTGATTATTATATGTACATGTATTCCAAAACAGATATCCCATTGTCAAACCCATTGCGTTGTCATGTTTAAAATTGATGTTAAAGATTTTGTCATCAATTTTAAATGATTTGCAAATTATATTGTCAATTTCCATTCTTAATATAAGCTTGGATCATAATAATTTAACTTGAAGACCACTGTGAAGAGTTCCTTAGTATTTGGATTTTCCCTGTTTTTGTTTATTTATTGTTTAAATTCTCCTCAAACAATGTTAGAACATTTCACAATTGGCTTGAATAATCTCAGGTGAATTTCTTTCTTTCTATATCCATTTTCCTTGACCTTATTAAGTTTACATGGCCAAGTCCATATCCCAGAAACCAAATGCAATATATCAGCTTTATATAGTGTGCGGAATAATTGCAAGGTGTTCAAGTTAGACTTGCTGGTTTCATAAGACCTTTCATAGTTAAACAGGAAGTTTTTGTTTGTTCTGTTTTTTAGATACTATAAGAAATAGATCAGCTGTATTTGATATAAGGAATATTTATTAGGTGTACAGAATACAGACTGTCTGGCTGGTTACACCTGACCATGACTGCTTTTCATTGTTCATTGTTCAATGTTAACACTAGTAAACCAATTTGAACTGAAACGGTCATTTTGAACTACGCAACTTTTTGAAAAGACTGAACCTTCATTTATAAAGTCAGTCTTTCACTCAATTTTCAGACTTGTCCACAATGGTAAATTCAGTATTGTTCAAACAATTTTCTTGCAGTGAATAAAGATCTGTTAAGTCTATCTAGATAAAGATGGGAATGATTGCCAATGACACGTGGCATGATTGCAATTCAAAAAAGAAAATAACAGCCTGATCTATATCCAACACACATAAAAAATTAAAATATGACAACAAATGGCAACCACTGAATAAAAGGCTTTGGACAGACACAGACTACATATTATTAATATAAAAAAGAAGATGTGGTGTAACACACACAAAAAATAAAAATATGGCAACCACTGAATAACAGGCTTTGGACAGACAAGGACTACATAATATTAATATAAAAAAAGGAGATGGTGTGTAACACACACAAAAAATAAAAATATGGCAACCACTGAATAACAGGCTTTGGACAGACAAGGACCACATATTATTAATATAAAAAAAGAAGATGGTGTGTAACACACACAAAAAATAAAAATATGGCAACCACTGAATATCAGGCTTTGGACAGACAAGGACTACATATTATTAATATAAAAAAAAGATGGTGTGTAACACACACAAAAAATAAAAATATGGCAACCACTGAATATCAGGCTTTGGACAGACAAGGACTACATATTATTAATATAAAAAAAGATGTGGTGTAACACACACAAAAAATAAAAATATGGTAACCACTGAATAAAAGACTTTGGACAGACACAGACTACATATTATTAATATAAAAAAAGAAGATGTGGTGTAACACACACAAAAAATAAAAATATGGCAACCACTGAATAACAGGCGTTGGACAGACACAGACTACATATTATTAATACAAAAAAAAGAAGATGTGGTGTAATTGTCAATGAGACAACTCTCAAAAAGAGACCAAATGCCACAAAAATTAACAACTGTATGTCTCTATACGGCCTTCAACAATGAGCAAAACCCATACTGCATAATCCGCTATAAAAGACCCCGAAAGGACAAATGTATAACAATTCAAACAAGAAAAGTAGCAGCCTAATTTATGTACAAAAATAAGGACCAAAAACAAATCTGTAACACATCAGCAAATGACAACCACTGAAAAACAGGTTCCGGACTTCGGACAGGCACATAGAAACAGAATGTGGCAGGGTTAAACATTTTAGCGGGATTCCAACCCTCCCCTAACCTATAACAGTGGTGTAACAGTTCAACATAAGAACGAACTATAACAGTCAGTTGAAAAAGGCTTAACTCATCAGATGTATACAAATAGAAATACATTTAACAAAAATGCAGAGTGGACGTGGATGGGTACTTGTACATCCCAACAACAAAAAGACACGAAGTATAGATCTTAGAGTACTTGCAGTTACTGACAGCTGGTTCAAAGACACTAACAACTAATAAAAAAAATCGTGCATCTAAGACTAAATTGTCAATCAGTGCACATCAAACATCCAATGGATTTAGTGTATAAACAGTCGGAGAAAACATGACCTTGTGCAATGCCAAGATACAGTATTCAACAGATTGCAGATCTGTGGATTCATTTATTTTCGTTGGAACCAATTTTCGTAGATTGGGGAAAACTTGCATATTCGTGGATATTTAATCTGTGGTTTTGGCAAAGTCTGCATACATTCCTTTAATTAGTAATCTAAGAAAGGTACCAGGATTATAGTTAAGTACGCCAGAGGCGTGTTTCGTCTACATATTACTCACCAGTGACGCTCAGATCAAAATAGTTATAAAGCCAAACAATTACAAAGTTGAAGAGCATTGAGGACCCAAAATTCCAAAAAGTTGTGCCAAATAATGCTAAGGTAGGTTATTCCTGGGATAAGAAAATCCTTAGTTTTTCGAAAAAATTCAAAGTTTTGTAACAGGAAATTTATAAGAATGACCAACTTATAGGAAACGAGGGGAAATTATTTTTTGTTTATTTATCTATTCATCTATAGTAGATTAAAATTGAGAAGGGAATTAGGGAATTGTCAAAGCGACAACAACCCGACCATAGAGCAGACAACAGTACATCTTGGTAATTCGGATGTCCTTTGGACATTAAATCTTATAAGAAGATTTTTTCTCATAATCTATAAAAGTTTGTTACTTTTCCTTCTAATTATTGGGTATCTAAAATTATCTAGATTGTTCCTTACAATCCAAGTTTGACTATTTTAACAATGGTCACTTCGACATATAATCTTCTTTTTTTACATAATGTAATACAATATAATATCTGTAAAATTTCATTTACTCATAAGAACACTTCAAATTTATTGAATTAACATTACTTTCTGAATGCCATGACCATGACCATTTGAACATATGACCTACAATTCAATGTTGGCCTGCATATCACAACGGGGTATTTAAAACTAACATTCGGTTTTCATTTCATATAGTTTTGACTAAAAAAAACGGAGAAAAAGTGGCCGTCATCAAAAATATCCATTTAATTCGTTGCCATTGTTTCGCCCTTTTAGCGATTCGTGTCTCTTAAAAAATTGATAACCCTATTTTTTTCGTGCTTTTTCTGAACTTCACTTATAATTCTCTTTGAATTGCAAGCCACATGTTTCCGCGAAACCCTTATGAATTTTGTTATTTGATTCTGTAAGTAATTGGTAAACTAAATTTGATCAATGGAATTAATGCAAGGTGAACATGTCTATCTAATTCATTTGGCCATGACCTCATTTTTAAGGTTCATTAGTTAATATTAAGTGTTCATGTTATTTTCATTTCTCAGATACAATAAACAATATGTCAACTATATTGGGTGTATGTTATGATTGCATGATGCCCATGCTGTCTGTCAGGGTTCATTTGACCTTCACCTCGTTTTGATGGCTTATTATGTTATTATTCGGTGTATGGTATGAAATTCAATCAAGATAGATAAATCAGGCAAGACCCTTCAGTTTGTGCATTCTTATAGTCAATGAGACATATTTTTATCAAATACTAAAACACACAACATAACTTGAAATGCAGGGTCATTTCTATATCATTTTAAACTTCATAACCACATAACACATGCTGATAATTGACTCTAAATTGAATAGCTAAAGCTAAGCAATAAGTTAATACCCTCTTTTAATTTTTTTTTTAAACTGTAAACAAGGGAAACGCTTCTGTAAAATTTGTGGTTCAAAATATACGACACATTTTGGCATGTATTTTTGAATATATTATAACTGTATAACATTTAAATACGTGAAATAAAGACTGTGTAGTGTGAACTAGAATTAACAAATATTGGAAATAATTTTAAGATTACAGGTCTACAGGCCTAGCTTTATGAATATTGAAGCCATTTCAATAATACGATAGAAGAGATCACTGAGAGACTATCGCAAACAGTCAGTCAGGATATTTTTTATCAACTTTACTCTAGCTTAAAGTCATATGAAACGAGTGACTATTGAAAAATAATTTAATGCAATTCTTGAACCAATTATGCATTTATCATAAACTTAGTATTTTGTGCATAACTTTATCATTTTTTTTACGCATCCATTTGGAATAATCGTCAAAAAATATTTCACTTGGTCAGTGTTGTGAAAATATGACAGCTAACTAATGGTCGTGTTTTGAAGCCGGCGTTTACCGATTGTCATCTTTGTTAACAACCAACAAAGACGCATGTATAATCGGGAAAGCACGTGTATAACATGTACAATACGATATAGTGTATTTGGATGACAGAGCGATGTTTAAGTTTGTTGACTCTCTCGATCTGTCAATTTGGTTTTCATCTACGCACTTGCGTATTGCAATCATCTGATTTTTACGAGAAAGGTCACGCTGAGGTTACTGCATTCGGAAATCATGTCGGCAAATTAATTGTTGTCTGAAAGCCAACAATTATAAAAAAAAAGTAAATTTCTATTATATTTGAACAAATTGCAGAATTTCCCCCAGAAAAAAGTACATGTACATAAGTTTTATAATAAAAACTAGCAATTTAGTTATAAAAAAACATAAACATCATTTTATTTTAATTTGTTAATCAAGTTTCATATGACTTTAATAGAAAGGCAACGAAGTACTTAAGTTTTCAATGTGAACTATGCACATTGGATTAAAGTGTATTTAGAAAAAAGTGAAATCACAAAAATACCGAACTCCGAGAAAAATTCAAAACGAAAAGGACCTAGTACATAAATGTCAAAATCAAAAGCTGAAATAGATGAAACGAATGGAAAACAAATGTCATATTCCTGGTTTTCGTAATGTAAAAAACAGTGGGTTTAACCTCGTTTTATAGCTAGTAAAATTTCTCACTTGAATGACAGTTGCATGCTTTACATTCCATCATATTGACCACAATATTTGAGCAAATCAAACAGTCATAATAGGTAAAAATGTCAAAAAATTTGGGTACAGCCGTGTTATATCCATATTGTAGCTATACCATTCCTTCAGGCATGGGGCGAATTATATTGCAGTGAAATGCATTATATTACAATTACTTAGACAAAACCATGCATTAAATTATAATTACAATTACATGCATTTATCAAAAGAATATAAGTTATCTACGTTCATATCCGTAGATATGGATATTTTAACACCCTGAAGTATCCAAGTACACCCTGAGGCGCAGCTAAAAAAGAGAATATCACATTTCGAAAATAATTTAGAAGTAAATAAAAGAGTACATAATACACCTATTTCCAGAATAAGAAATAAACTTCAAGAACTTTCAAAGCGATTTGTGTGTGTACCGGCTGACAAAGCAGCCAACAATGTGGTGGTGGTATGCCGTAAATACTACACGGACGTTCTTAAGAATGAAATTTTAAATTCATCTACATTCAAGTCCATCCGCTCCACAGAGAGTCATATAGTAAACAAACATATCACAACCATATCAATGCTTAAGGGTTCTTTTGAACATTTGAAGGTCCCTACTATGATTCTACTATGTATTGGCTACCTAAACTACACCAAAAAAAAAACAACATTTAAATATCGTTTCATCTCGGCCTCTAGTAAGTGTTCTACAACTAATCTTTCGGTGCTTTTAACAAGTTCATTAACTACAATTAAAGAGCTTATCAAAAACTATTGTAATAAAATATATGAACATAGTGGTATAAACCATTTTTGGAGTGTAAAAGTTCTTTGAATGTTTTAGATGAATTGCGTGCTTTTGATGGTCCTTTTGATTCTGTTGACGGTTTTGATTTTTCTACTCCTTACACTACACTTCCACACTATCTTATTAAACAAAAGTTTTCCTATTTAATTAAATGGTCGTTTGGTAAAGCTGAATGCCAATATATTTGCTGCAACTCATTTAAAGCCTTCTTATCTAATGAGAAAGGTAAATATGCTAGATATACCTACTAGAGGTGTGATGAGATGATTGAAGCTGTTAATTTTCTCCTTGATAATATTTATGTACGTTTCGGCAACAAAGTTTATCAGGCGACAGGTTGTAGGTATCCCAACGGGCACCTTATTGTGCCCCTTTAATAGCAGACTTGTTTTTGTACTGTTACGAATCACAGTTTATGACTAAACTCAGTAAAGACCCGTCAAAATTGCATTTAATTGATAAATTTAACAACACTTACCGTTATCTTGATGATATTTTTTCGTTAAATAATCAAGAATTTTCTCAATATACTGCTGAAGTTAACACAAAGGAACTCCACACTAAAATTTACGACAAAAGGGACGATTTTTCGTTCCCTAGCGTTAATTTTCCTTTTTTAGATGGTAATGTGCCTTTGGCACCATCTTACGGTGTTTATATTTCACAGCTCGTTCGCTATGCTCGTGTCTGTTGTGACGTTTTTTTTATTTTAACGAACGCAATCTATGTATAACTGGTAAATTATTAAACCAGGAATATCGTTACCATAAATTACTTAGAACCTTTACTAAATTTTTCCATATATATAAAGATTTGGTTTTGAAGTTCGGTTGTACCTGTAGAAAACTTATTTAAAACGGGATAGCACATCCTCATTTTTACGGAAATGTTGTTAACCGTGCCCGGAAATTTAGAAATGATCCTTGTAAACTTATCGCTCCTTTAAAAAAACTTATTCTAAAAGGTTACCAATTCAACACTGTAATAAGATCATTGAATATTGTTTTTATTGGTATACATATTGATTTTGTTATCAGTAAATTAAAAGCAAACTAAATATTAGTAGTATGTTATTTACATATACAGATTCATGGATCTACAATCTGTCAATACCGGTAACTTGGCATTGCACGAGGTCATGTTTTTCTCTGACTGTTTATGACGTCTTTACACTAAATCCATTGGATGTTGGATATGTACGGATTGATAGTTTAGTCTTAGACGCATGATTTTTTGTATTAGTTGTTAGTGGCTTTTAACTAGCTGTCATATAACTGCGAGTACTCTCAGATCTGTTCCTAGTATCTTTTTGTTGTCGGGATGTATAAGTACCCGGCCACGTCCAATTGTATTTTTGTCCATCTGATGAGTTAAGCCTTTTTCAACTGATTTTTATAGTTTGTTCTTATGTTGAACTGTTATACCACTGTCCCAGGTTAGGGGAGGGTTGGGATCCCGCTAACATGTTTAACCCCGCCACATTATTTATGTATGTGCCTGTCCCAAGTCAGGAGTCTGTAATTCAGTGGTTGTGGTTTGTTTATGTGTTACATATTTTTTTTTCGTTCATTTTTTGTGTGTACATACATAAGGCCGTTAGTTTTCTCGTTTGAATTGTTTTACATTGTCGTATCGGGGCCTTTTATAGCTGACTATGTGGTATGGGCTTTGCTCATTGTTGAAGGCCGTACGGTGGCCTATAGTTGTTAATGTCTGTGTCATTTTGGTCTCTTGTGGACAGTTGGCTCATTGGCAATCATACCACATCTTCTTTTTTATATTTATTGAAATTTGAGATTTTCACATATTTTTAACGGAGTGTAGGGTACTGTAGCATTTGTTTAAACTATTTCAATAAAATTTTCTTTCCTAATTAGATTGTTAACAAAGATCTTAATTTATGACCAAGTGTCAAAAAAGTGAAAAGATTTGATTGTAAAACAAACTAATTAGTGTTTTATGACAATGGTCAATTTTCTGTTATTTAATCATGAAAGGTATTCATTGATGTTTTGGCAACTATAAAACATTTAATGCTTTTCAAATAAAAAAAAAAACAAAACATATCTAAATAATTATTTTCTTAATTCATCCAGAAATCTGAAATTCTGCTTTAGCTAAATCTTCAACAATCTGTGAAAGATATATGGTATGTAAAAAAAAGTAATGCCATGTAAGGCAATGTAACGCATGGAATTACACAAGTTTTTCTTAAGTAATGCATTAAATTACAATTACATGTAATGCAAAAATTGCTGCATTACACAATACATGCAATTTCTTAGAATTACCATGCATTACAATTACAAATTTGTATTACCCCATACATGATATCATTTAGAATTGACTGTTGTTGTCGACGTTTTTACCAGTGAAAGTTCTGCTATTTCGGATGTCGTTGTCGGAATTTTCTAAAGAGTCAACACATTGAATCTGTTATATTTTACTGTGCAGCTTATAACATTGAGAAAAACCAGTACCATTAGGTAAGATATCAAAAGGCCTAGCAATATTAAAATATATGGCATTGACCAAAAGCCTTAAGGGAATACATATAACATGCAAATTTTGCACATAGTATACAGTTAATTTTCCGCGGTTAGAGTATTGCGTACGTACTAATTATAATTAAATAATCATAAATATTTACAGAGGGTTATCACTAGACATTTTCGGAAACTAAAAATCACACTGAAATTTTAGTTGACAATGATATTAAGTACAGGTAAACTTCACGGTGGGTCATCTCAAAATACACAATGCTCGAAAGATGTTGCGATACACTTAATAAACAAAAACAATGATATAAATGATTTCAATATCAAAATGAAATCAAGAATTGTTTTTGAAGCATTTGATTCTGTTTTAATCGTCTGACTCTGAAAAAGAGATGACTCCCCAGGCTTTTAATTATTTTCTTAGGAATGCATTTTTTATAGCTCAGCTGATTATTATTAATTAGGTACATCTTTTTTGCTATTTTTTACTCAGCTTTCCTATCAGAAACTTACCAGTTACATTCCACTCAAGCATAATTCAGAGTATATTCTAATAACTACTATTTACAACGTAGCAAAAACACATTCTATGTAGAGATATTTCTGTAATAAAATAAAAAGGCGATTTTATGATGAAATTAATCGCATTATTTTACTGTATTTAGCTTCTAACATCGAATGTGATAGACAAACGTGATAAAACGCATACGGCTGTGCATGTTTAAATCTTGTGGGTGACCTCGTGTTTAAACCGGCAAAATGTTCGTAATCTGGTACAGCAAACAATCTCTGACATCTTTTAATGAATGCAATGTAAGTGAAAAACCGAGAAAAAAATCCCAATTGCAGTAGGTGCTATATTGAGGGTACCTTGACGGAAATAAACAGGTCACTAATTGAGCCTCAAGAGATTTATTTGATCGGGACGTTGCTATTGTCATCCTCAGGTCGTTATTGAACATTTATGTAGACGAAACGGGCGTCTGGCGTATTAAATTATAATCCTGATACCTTTGATAACTATTAACACCACTGGGTCGATGCCACTGTTGGTGGACGTTTCGTTCCCGAGGGTGACACCAGCCAAGTAGTCAGTACTTCGGTGTTGACATGAATATGGTCATTTTCATAAATTTCCTGTTTACAAAACTTAGAATTTTTAGAAACAATTAGAATTTTCTTATCCCAGGAATAGATTACCTTAACCGTATTTTGGCACAACTTTTTGGAATCTTAATTGGGTCTTCAATGCTCTCCAACTTTGTACTTTTTTGGCTTCATAACTTTTATGATGTGAGCGTCACTAATGAGTCTTATGTAGACGAAACGCGCGTCTTGCGTATTAAACTATAATCCGGGTACCTTTGATAACTATATGCATCATTTGTTTTATTTTTCAAGGTTTCGTGACATTAAAAATGACACCAAACAGTTTACAAAAATGAAGTCAATTAGTCATGTCTGAGAAATGGTGAGGGATATTTTCACTGGATATATCCTAATAGATATCTTATGAAACCATATACACGCCAAGAAATTCAGCGAAAAATCACAGGGACAAAATAAAAGGGAGGTGTCGACAAATGTATTATTTAATCAAAGAATACATTGTTACTGTTGAACATTCATTTGGATAATGAGAAGTCTTTGGAGACCACTCAGGAGAAAACTTCGTGAAGTTGTAAAAATTTTATACTGCTTTTGTATGCAGCATCACAAATCATGGCAGGTGTCACAACCTTTTTCATTGATTTGAATAAAACAAACAAATTTTGTGTTATTCGTAATTAAATTTGTCATAATTGCATACTTTGAATTGGCCCCTATAAAATTATCTGTAAATGTCATCATCAATGTAAACATAAAAGTTTAAAACAGTTTTCTAAAATATCTTTCAAAAGTACATAATTTCACAATACATGTTCAATTTTTAGAAAGTAAATTTATCGTGTCCAGGAAGATAGCATTTGACGTTATACTTGATCACATAACAATTAAACATGGCACTTTCAAAGTCATTAAGTCAAGAACAAATACAAATAACGTGTCAGTTATGTGAAATTCCAAACAAGAAAATCATTTGGAAATGCAAAGACTGTGATCTTTTGATGTGTGGAAATTGTCGAGAAAATATACATTCGAAAGTGAAAACTTCTGGAGATCACCAAATTATGAATATTACGGACATTGGTACAAAAGAAAATGGAGAAAATGAAAATGTTATATTAAGTAATATAAAATGTAAGACACATCAACATCAAACATGCTGTCTTTTCTGTAAAGAATGCAGCAAAGTTGTGTGTCCAATATGTATAACCGATGCCCACAATGGACATAAACTTCAGAATTTGATAGAAGCGTACGATGAGAAAATCAAACATTCGAACGATAGACAAGAACAAATTATTTTGATGTTAGAAGAGATAGGAATACGAGAGAAGGAACTGATCGAAATAGAATCTGATAGACACTTAAAACACAGAGAAGCTAAACAAGCAATACAGATAGAAAAGGAAACTTTAATTGAAACTATGAATCGAAGTGAAGAGGAACTTTTCGAACAACTAGATAGAGAGTTGGAAACAAGTGATTTATACGTCGACAGAGAAAAACGCCAGCTTGAAAAGGCGAAAGTATCATTAATTGAGAGAAGGGAGAACGCCTTAAAGTTGAACAGTTTCGTGCAGATACTAGAGCATCAACTCGTGTCAGATAACGAGTTACTTCAAACACGTACCGATAAAGGTTACAATATATCTCATTTCGTGCCAGCTACAACAAAATTTTTGAATCTAGGGACGCTCAAGACAGAAACCATGATAGCACTTCAAAAAAATCCCATGGCCAATGTCATAATGAAAGTAGAAAAAAAAGCAAAGACCGAGTTACGTTCTATTCACTCAATAGTTATTTGTAACGATAATCCAATATGGATAGCCGACTCTAAAAATGGTATACTACAGAAGGTTGTTCTGGGCGAGGAAGACATTTTGATATTATTGAATATTCAACTTGTTGTATTCAGTATGGTAGTAGTACCATCAGGTGATATTCTTTTAGCAACTGGGGATTCTGTATTGAAAAATATAAACCCTAAAACAGGCAAACAGACCAACTCTATCTATTCAGTTTATGATCAGATCATTACTGCAGTTCATTTAACTGAGAAAAACGAACTTATTATAGGATCGAGATCCAAAGGAATACGATACGCGCCCGAGGGAAGCAAAGTGCTGATTGCGATGAATCTCGAGGGTGAAATACAAATGATATGGGAATTCGATAAGGGAAATAATCCATTGTTCACATACCCAAAATATATCGCTAGCAACAGCAAGGGAAACGTTGGTGTAGTCGATTGGTTATCCGACGCAGGCAATGGTCGAGTTGTCATCCTATCACCAACTGGAGGTATCCTCCATACCTATGATGGTCAACCCGAAGCAGAGATAAGTCTTTTTGGAGGAATTGTTGCAACAAAGGAAGACAATTTCATTGTTAACGATGCCGTCAGTCACATATTACACATTCTAAATAGTGACGGAGAATATGTTTGCCGGTTCGATACTACGTCGATAGGAATAAAGTTGCCGTGTTGTCTGGCATTCTCGGAGTCAGGAAAACTTTACATCGGAAGTGTCAACATGGAAGAACAACCAAATCTGTTTGGACTGACATATGCTGGCTGTTGACATTGTTTGCATATGTCATTTGTTATGGTGTGTGGAAAGACAACATCGTATTACATATTAGTTTAAAATTAACAATGTTACGTAGCTTCATTATTTAGTTTTTGACTCTTTTAATTTTGATTTCATATGAAAGAAATTAGCGTTTGATTTGAATGTTATGTACGCTCATCTTATTCGTATCATATGTAAAAATATTGTTTTGTTGATATGAGTACCAGGGGCCGTGTCAATGAAAGTATCCTAGGATATGTCCTAAGATATGTCTTAGGACGTTATTTAGGATGGTCTTAGGACGTGTCTGAGACATGTCTTAGGATGTAAAACAAAGCTGTCTTATGACAGTCCTAACTACTATGGTCCTAGGACCATCTTAACACATTTTTTTAATTGAAAAAATATGTTGAGATTGCTATGACATAGATTTAATGGTATTTTAGTATCTATATGTATAAAGAGAGGGAAGCGATATTCGTGTTGCAATTTTAGTCGATGAACTAGTTTTGTCCTAGGACCACTCGATTTTATTACATATATCAAATGAGGATTAGTTATAACAAAAGTCATATTTTCCCCATTTTAAAATTAATATTGAACCGTTTTAAGTTAGTCGCAAAAAATGTTGCTTTAATGCTATTAGGTTTTAGGCTTCATAAAAGGAACCCCGAAATAAACTAATGTGATACAATTAAATCTTTAACAAAAATTGAAAATAAAATTGTTGTATTAATTTAATTCTCATAACAGTATAATAGTTTAATATTGTATATGTATTTTTAGTATTGAGTTTATGCCATATTTGTTGTTTTTATTACGTTTTAGGACATTGTAACCTTGAGGACTATCATAAGACACCTATTTGTATATCCTAACTTTAGGACCAACTTTAGGACATATCTTATTTTAGGAGACTTTCGTTAACCTGACTTAGGACTAAGACGTGTCCTAAGACCATCCTAAGACATGTCCTAGTCCTAGGACAGCTTCGTTGACACGGCCCCAGTATGTTAATTGTCTCAGCTGATTCCAGATATATAACATACAGTTTAGTATATGTCGCTGCTTCTTTATTTACTGTTATGTTTTGTGTAAATAATCGGTTGTAATAGCTATCTTTAACTAATTTTTAATTGTGAACTGTGCATAAAATGTGCATAATCAATCGAATATTCAATAAAACCTTTTAAGGATATTCACCTGTTATATATAATTCATATGAGTATGTGCATATATTAATAGTTTTTTTCACATGATTTATGGCGCTTGCCTACCTAACTGTGACTTAGATTACAAAATAAGGTTATTGTATATTTATAATAGTATATTATTTTCAAAAACATTCGTATTTTTCAATTACATAAATCACTGTAATTATTACTCATCATATTCCTCTATTTGGAATAAAACTATTTGATCTTATCTTATCGTATATATATACATTGTATGACGGTTCGTTTTTAAACAAACAAATTGATTAGAAACAATCCATTTTAATCTGTCTAAAAATCTATTTACATAAATAACGTTTTGCGTTTGTGCGATTTTTTTCGGGAAAGAAGGGGAGTTTTCATTTTTATTTTTATTTCATAAATATTAATCAGTTGATTTTTTTCTCATTTTTTGGATACCAATATTTGTGTTTAAGTACTATTTAAGTAATTTCCTGTAGAAAAACGTTATAAACCTTTTGCATGATGGCGTTCACTACATATGTTTGCCGTGTGAGCAATTCAGTCTTCTTAGATCCTTTAGGTGCTTTGATTAGCAGTTTTTATTTCATTTTTACTTAATTCTTTATTTGTTTAAATATAAAGAAATATTCAAATGCGACAACATATGCATTACAAATAAATAATAAACAGCACATGCCAGCCAATTGGTCCATATGCTGTTATGACAACCTTAGTCTTGTCAATATTCCAAAGGAATGATCTCGAGTCTACTCAATTTCATAGGATATAGATTTAAGTTATTTCTTATGAAAAAAATGCAATGCATGATGATTTATACGTAGGAGGGAACAGACTGAGATAAAAGCTCAATTTGCAGTTTAATAAACAGGGTCTCACAACCTAGTTTTTACAGCAATGTTGTTTATAGAGCTCTTGATTAAAATACACCCGTGTAAACTTATAGAACCTTTCGACAAAATATTTGTATGTGCTATCAATTCAATACAGTAGTGAAACGTTAAATACGGTTTTAATCGGTACTTACATTATTTTGTTATCAATAAAATAAAACATAACTAAATATATATTGTTATCCAGTTATGAACACTTATGGTCCTAAATCCTGACAGCATTTTCATTTCAGCATTGCTGTTGGTAATGCTTTTCTCAGACTATTTGTGAAATCTTTACACAAGATTTTTGAATGGGTACTGATTGATATTTTATTCTGGGAAACATGATATATTGATTAATTGCAAAATAGCTTTCAGTTATTGATGGTACGCTATAAACACATTCAAGTGGGAAGTTTATCTAGTTATAAAACTGGTTTAAACCCATCCTTATCCTATAAAATGTCTATACAAATCCAGGAACAGTTGATTCACATTCGTTGTTCCATTATTTGATAAAGTATGATGTTTGATTTTGTCATTTTTTTATAGACATTTTTTTAAATTTACCTTGGAGAATTTTTATTATACACTTTTAGATTAGTACTTTGTGTTTGGTTTTTTTTTGTCTTTTTGTGTTATGATTTTACTGATTCACTCTGGTATGAAGAAACAAGCCCTTCACAACTGATTTTTACAGTTTGTTTAATAGTGTGCTGATTCACCATTTCGCCAGGTAATGGGAAGTTGAGCACCCACAGACTTTAATCCCACCACATTTGAGCAAGTTCCAAACAGGAGCATGTAATACAGATGTAGTGGTAAATTGCTGTAAATAGAGGCAACAGTATTATACCGCTATTCGAAAGTCATGAATCGATTGAGAGAAAACGAATCCAGGTTACAAACTAAAACTGAGGTAAACACACCAACTATAACAGGAAAACAACGAAACAACAGAAACACTTTAGTGTGCAAAAAAACAAATGTAAATCTCAAAAACAGAAAAACTAACGGTTTGATCTATATAAAAACGAGAAACGCGTATGAACCACATAAACAAACTACAACTACTGTACATCAGATTCCTGACTTAGGAAAGCTGCCAAAATTTGCAGCATAAGCCTAGATTAAAAAAGAAAAGCATTTTTAAAGCAAATTAAGTCCTGAAGTCGGAATATTGGAACTGTCATCCTTTTTGTACATCTAAAACATCAAGCTGCTAAACTCTTAAAGGAGATAACATAATAAGAACAATGGAATACAAATGCAGTGTGTCAATTTTACCTTTAGAGTTTCAGTCTGCTTTCTTTACTTTTTAAAAAGATTGCAACTATTGTTTCTGTTCTTTCCTCAAGAATCGACCTCTTCTACCAAAGTGTAGCCAGGTTAGCAAATAAATTTATACACATCGACATATGATTTTGAACACTGTCCATATCTATGTAAATATACAAGGATGAACTTTTAAATAATTGAGTTCTATCTTTAGAGCAGGTGATTCAAGTATATGAATTCCTTTGGTTTGGTCAACTTGTTGTCTGATTTGATCTTTTGTACGTAATAATACTGATATCATACCAGTTTGATATAGAAACAAATAGACACAAAGCTGGTACCACCCTTCTCTTCAATGTTTATACAAATAGACCGAATTACCGAAATTCTGAGTAACATAATTTAGCCAGCATTGTATTATGACCATTCTACATTTACCCACTTGTGATTTTTTGTATTATAAACGCAATTACATTATATCTCTCCCCATCCTGGTCTGTTTAGAAAAATACTGCAGTCAACATCCCTCTGCTACCAATGATATAAAGAGGGGTGAAAAATACCAGAGGGAAACTCAAAGTCATATATCGAAAATAAACTGACAAGGCCAAAAAGAAAAAGGCAAATAGACAAACAAAAATACACAAAACAAAAAATAGAAAGACCAAGCAACTAAAACACTACCAAAAATGGGGATGATCTCAGATGCTCCTGAAGGGTAATAATATATTAGGCCTTCAATTGTACCAGCAATGCAAAAAAATATAAAAACTGTTTGGAAGACTTTAATTCAAGGTAAAACAGAAACATATTGATCATGCTGACAGGATAGAGCTAAACAGCAACAGTAAGAACTAGGAAGTTCCAAGGAATGCTCCGTTACAAATTTAATTCTAATCTAGTCAATATTCAAAGGATACTACAAAACTACCCAAGGATGTTCATTTCATACATTTTTATTTACCATAGTATAACAGCTTTGGTTTTTTTTCCTATGCAATGCATGAACTTTTTTAATTAGAAAACCTTAAATTTCTATAAAGAAAATATAACTAAAAACAAGCCTTACATCCCAAATATAATTTGACTAGTATTTTGAAATTGTTCTTATTTAAACTAGGGTATATGTCAAATAAAGTTTTGATAAAAACAATATCAATATTAATGGTACCAATTTTTCTTGCATTTCAACAATAAATGTCTTGTTGGTGTTGCTCAAGACCAAAATACTTGAAAATTGAAAAATTGTTAACAAAATGAAGAGCTTATGAATTTAACAGGACCAAATAGTACAGCCAAAGCCTGGCATTGAATCAGAGCATTGACTGAGGGAGATATCTTCCTTAATTCATTATAATTCTTAAAATTAACAGCAAATCTTAATAAAACAAAACAAATCAATAAATGTTTTGTTTAAGAAAACAAACTTAATTTTTTTTTAAATTGACAGACATTCAACTTAACTGTTTCCTGATATGTTTATGGGTAAGTGGAAAATGATGTGATGTCATAAAGGCTTTTGCTTTTTTTCAATTGATAGGAATCCCCCTCCCCCATAAAATATTAAAGGGAATATTATATGGAAACAAAGTTTAATGATATTTTGAGACAATTGTAATTTTTCATGACAGGACATTAAAGGTATTAAGCTTTTTTAGACTATAGATTTTTCAATTCTACTTTTAACTGGGGTCTCAGATATGAATGACAACAAATGGCACATGGGGTAAAAATTATGTAAATATTCTTTACAATGTGTAGCACCTGACAAGTATAATATTCCATAAGGTAGCTCTTGCATTTATATTTCATAGTATAAATAGGCCTATTGTTCAACAACTAATTACTTTGTGACAAACATTTGTTTCTTTCTAAAATTATCCATTGTATAACATTTATGTATATTATAATTTAATACAAACTAAGATTTAAACTCTTTATATAGTCTGACTCAATAAAATGAAGAAAAAAAATCTAATGACAAATACTTTACAGATTTTTATGCCGTCATCAAACCATGAATTAGGATTTTTTATTGAACATTCTGTGAAATTCATTACAGGTTACAAAAAAGGGACAATCACCAGAATCAAGGATAAATAATATTTATCATTTACTGGGGAAATCTGTCATTGTGTAAACCCTTAATGTAGAAACCCAGCAAGCAAAAAGTATCTATATACAAAAATGTATACTAAAATACAATGAATGATGCAACCGTAAATCATCAATAATGATCAACATAAAATGATTCTTGCCTTTCAAGGACAACAATTTAAAAAGTTTGTTGTTTAGCTTGGCAGGTGAATTTATTAAAACTGATTTGCATGTAAATTCTTAGAATATTTAAAACTAACATGAAACAAAAAAAACCAGATAGCACCATTATAAATATATATACATATAAAACAACTTATTAGCCACATTAAATTAATTTTTAGATTCTCTTTCTGGCTAGGCCTCTCTTTGTGAATTTTTATCCTTTGGTTCAACATTAAATTTTACATTTCTAATAACAGTAAAGGTATCAATTTTACTACAGCAGATACACGTTTCAACAATTAATGTCTCTTTAGTGATGCTCAGGGCCAAACATTTTTTTTTTTAAATTCTTTGAAATTCGAACCCAATTTAATGGAGAAACAAGAACGTGTCCATAGTACACGAATGCCACACTCGCACTATCATTTTCTATGTTCAGTGGACCATGAAATTGGGGTCAAAACTTTAATTTGGAATTAAAATTAGAAAGATCATATCATAGGGAACATGTGTACTAAGTTTCAAGTTGATGTAACTTTAACTTCATCAAAAACTACCTTGACCAAAAACTTTAACCTGAACTTCGCACTATAATTTTCTATGTTCAGTGGACCATGAAAATGGGGTCAAAACTATAATTTGGCATTAAAATTAGAAAGATCATATCATGGGGAACAAGTGTACTAAGTTTCAAGTTGATTGGACTTCAACTTCTTCAAAAACTACCTTGACCAAAAACTTTAACCTGAAGCGGACGGACGAACGGAGGCACAGACGGACGGACGGACAAATGGAGGCACAGACCAGAAAACATAATGCCCCTCTACTATCGTAGGTGGGGCATTAAAATTATTCAATTATTTCTAAATAAACAAAATCCTCTTTGTACATCTCAAAAAGTTTTTTGTAGACAGAGAGGATCAGAGTAAAGAGTTTAAGTAGTGTAACATTTAATTCATTATTTTGATTGGCATATTAGATGGTATATTATTTAAAGTCTTTTTAAACACAAATTTAAACATGATTGTTTCTAAAATTTGATCAAAACATCACAACCAATCACAATATTAATCAAAGAGCTGAAAGCTCTGAAGAAAAATGACGCCACTGTCTCTAATATTGGGATAGTTTTTATGCAAGTCTTGATTTTCACATACCGTAATTAGTTTAACAATGCAACATGTCTCGTAAGCATATAATTGATATTCGTATATGTGTGTGTGTGTGAAGTGAAGGTGCCAACTGGCTGGTTTTTTTTTAAGACAAATGAATAGGTCAAGACTACCTGAATTGTACAAATAAATACCGTAGAAAGGCTTCTATATTTCTCACTGGTACATAGGCTGAATCCGGGTCCGTTCGCGCCCATTCACGTTTGCACCAACTCATGTTCGCCCCCTTTCACGTTCACACCCTACATGTTCGCAACTAAGGCCGTGTTCACATTGACCTAAATTCGGTGTTGTGTTTGTGTAACTCACACGTAAACTAAACACAATTGCATTCCCATTGATAAAACTCAATGTTTACATGTAGTTTAAATCATGTTTTACCTACACACAGTCGATAGTCAATGTAGGCCATGTGTAGGTTAAGTGTACACAAAACTGCATTTAGGACATTAGTTTTATCGTGTAAATATTTAAGGAGGAAACTATTTTTGAGTAAAATTGATATTTTTGATAATTATTAGTTGTCTAAATTTTACAGATTTTTTTTTGGTTAAAAAAATTAACGTACTTTATTAACCCCTAATCAAGACTCAAAGCAGCATCATTGCCGAACCCATAAGGCAGCAACCAATTGATTTTCGGGGGGGGGGGGGAGCTATAATAGTCGAGTATAAAACATAAAGGCAAGGGGGTGGGGTGGTGAGCTATGGATTTTGTTTTGGAAACAAAAAATGTTTCCAGTTTTTGGCCCTGAAAAAAAATGTTTGTTTCACCCTCAGCTGCCACTATATATAATGCTAAAATTGATTTCGACTTGTCACCAAAATTTGTCCTAAAAAAAATCAAAAGCTCACGCCCCCCTCCCCCTCCACAAAAATTTAAGTAAATAGTTGCTGCCTAATTCATTTGAAAAGGTCTTCCCGAATCGACTTGACGTACACAGAAATATTCGCCACTGGTCTTTACTCAAAAAACGATTCACGCATAAATGCATGACTAAAAAAAATGATCTGTTTGTCTAGTATCTCAGTTCCGTTAAATAACACGTAAAATAAATTAAAAAAACGTTACCCTATTCCTTTACCAAATATTCCTTGGAGAAGAAAAACCATTTGAAACGAACAGAAAAGATAAAAATGTAGTGATCCATAATATCTCAATCCTTTTTTTTTTCGGCTGTAAGCACGCTGTTGCAGCTAACGTTTTCTAATGCGTTATCGAGACATCTCTAGTGATATTCAAACTACTGCAAATTATAAAAATGGCTTTCATAAAGTAGCAACCACTTAACTTACGTACGTTTTTATTCCTTTTTTTTCGATGCTGGTGATCAAACACTTTTTTTTTTCAATATTTAACACTATAATGTATGGGGAAACTCTTGATTCAGAATAATTTTTTTTATTATCTGTATGACCTTTTTTTTTTTTTTTTTTTTATCAAATTGGGGATCGGAATATTTCCATTCCCATCCCCCACCCCTCTTTTGAAGTCAAATAGTTTTTCTCTTACCGCTAGAAAAAATTTTCAAAAATTTTGAATTCAGTTCTACGTAATGAACATTTCAATGACATATAGTTTACAAGTGGGAACAAATCTTATGTACAGGTAGCTAAACAAGGTGTATAGATGTGAACAAATGTAATGTGAAACCAGTGTACACTACACTAAACTAATTGTAAACATGTTTACTCTACACGGCGTTTGGTGTGAACACGGCCTAATCTTAATTGGTTTAGTGTTTAATAACTCTGTAAGCAAGTGTTTTCTTATAAGTATAATTGTTGTCATTGTCTCAAAATAAAGTGAGACAGCATTTTTTTTTTGTGTTGAATAAATCTTAATCATGTTTTGGATAGCGTATTGTTAAAGATAATAATAATCCTTTCTAAATAAAGTGGTATTTTGTCAACGTTTTATTTAGCGTTGAATAACTCTTAATCATGTTTTGGTTAGTGTATTGCTATACTTTGTTTCATTGACCTCTTTCATAATGAAGTGAGATTCTGACTATTTTTTTTCTGTGTGTTGAATAAATTTTATCATGTTTTGGTTATAATAGTGGATTGCTATATTTTGGTTCCTATATTTTATTGTTTCGTTGTTTCAGATCAAAGGGCTTAAAAACAATTATCTTTTGTGTTTTTCCTTTAAAGGGGCACTAGCTACGATACATAAAAAAAATAAAGTATGATTTTTTTTTTTAGATCAATCATTAATCAAATTAGAACAATGAAATAATAATTTGATTTTAGCAATCAATTTCCTTTAATTTTGTTGAAATAAGCGATTAAACATAATTTTTGACTGATTCACTTGCAAGTGAAAACGTCATCATCATTCTAACCGGTATTCATGTGAACTTCAAGTTAACCCCTAGCTAGAGATTGACAACGCATGCATTGTACGTGTACTGGTTATTTAAAGAAAAAGAATGTCAACAATGAAAGTGAAACTACGGTAAATCATTTGATTACTAATTCGATGCACATAAAATCATTCTTATATGGTTAAAAACAATGAGAAACATCTATTTATAATCTATAAAATAAAATCAAACAGACCTATAAAAATCCAATTGCACGTGTTGGTTTAATCTATTCGTATCTTTATTTTTGTTTACATCGCTTATATGGTCATCTGAGGTCAAATCGATAGTTAATTAGATGGCGTCTGGACTAAAATACACACGAAACGAACCTATATATTATCTACCCCATGCTCTTAAAACTGTTTATTTTAGACTTTTGATAGTTTGGATAAATGTTTTACATTGTTATAAACCAAATATGAGAATTTGAGTCAAATCGGTTACAATGAATTTGACAGCTAGTGCCCCTTTAAAATCTTCAATGTTTTACTCATACCAAGCTAAAAATACATTCAGTATTTACACCAAAGCAATTTAAAACAACAATCATGATTTTCCAATTATTCAACTTGAATTTGAATTAAAATTGGGCGCGAATGAGTAGAGTGCGAATGGACCTTGGGTGTGAACGTGCGAGGTGCGAAAGTGTATTGGGCGCAAACAGACCTGATACCACATAGTCTGAACCCCCTTCTCCCACAAAATATGATGTAAATTAAAAACAAATTGTTCAGAGAATAATTGAAGTCTTTCCACTAGAAAAGATCTATTTTTATATTGAAATATGAAAAATCAGTTTAAAATGTTAGTTCCTATGGCTTTATGACGTCCTATTAACCTATGACCTTGACCTCAATTTCAAGGTCACAAACCATGGACCTTGAATCAAAATATCCTAGGTCTTTAATATGTTTGGTTAATGAGAACTACCACTTGACGCGTAATTTTAAATGTAAGATGGACAAAAATTCCCTTTTATTGTATGCGCAGCCTTTCAACCAAAATATACAAGTAAGGACATGTCGCAACTAATAATTTATGAAAAATTATTTGTCAAAATGTCATACAGTATTTGAAAAGAAGTGAAAATAAGCCAAAATCAAAATTTATAATATGACCTTGACCTTTGACATTGACCTCATTTTCCTTTTTAGTACCAATGACCTCATGAAGACCCTAGGTCTCTATCAGTTATGGTTTACCAGTTGAAAATGCATATCGCTTGAATCAAATGAAAAAGGGGGAATAACTCTCATATGGAGTCCCCATAGAGCTATGGTTCAAACGAATATTCTTATCCTAAATATGTAACGAGCAATTTGGTAAAATAAAATCTTTTACGGTTACGAAGGAGAGGTGGCCACAAGAAAAACAGTGTTTGGGGAGATAACTCTTACAAAGTAATGTATTTTGTTATAATTACATTTGATATATGTTTCATTATAATACTTTATTCTTTTTGGCTAACTGCACATCACATGTTATTCCTCAAGCAATTGCATCACTCAATAAAACTTTTCATTCATGATAACACGTGGTCCCACAATAAAGTGCACAGATGAATTGAATAAAAAAGTTATAAAATTCGTGTTTTCATGATCCTAGCTAAAAAAAAGTAATTATAAGTATTGAATGTTTCTTTTTGTAACCTCATAGGGTTGCAAAAGCGTTGACCGTGTGCACATTTTTAGAATGAAGCGCTTATGCGCTTCATACAAAAAGTACTTCGGTCAACGCTTTTACACCTCAATGAATTTACAAAAAAAAGCATTCAATACTTATATGCAGTTGTAAATTTTTAAAGCAAAAAGAGTTAATACTAAATTTCACTTTTTTGGATGTTCATGTACATTTTGAATGTATTTATTTTTCTCAACTACATGAATTTTTTGGTGTATTTTTAATGATATATATGAGTAGTCCAAATAATTATTAAGTCTGGCAAGGCTTTTTAAATTTTATTCTGGGACACCTTCCTATGACCACAAGGCTATGTTAATTTTTTTCTGGGACGCCTTCTTAGGAAGCCTTCCTACGAACGTCTTAGGAAGGCGTCCCAGGAAAAAATAAAATAGCCTTATTGGATATTTTTATGCATTATTTAACCAGTTGAGTCTTTTACAGGATTGTTTGTTTAATGCTGTTTAAACATTACTGGAAAAAAAACACCTTAAATTTGCTAATTATTTGGCATGAAAGTTTGATTTATTGAAAGGGACTCATAGTTTTCCATTTAATTTTAATAATTGTCTAATGGTTAAAACAATAGCTTCGTTGTTTACTTTTATACACAACAACATATTCACTTTGGTCTCGTTGTTTACCTAATATTCACTATGTACTTGGTAACAGTTATTAATTAATTGAATAGAAAATATTATAATAAATATTATTGGAAGCCGAATTGACGTCAAATAGGTGCCGATTTGACTAGATGCCAATAGGGCTCTTCACGGTTAGTTCGGCCATATTGGATAGGGGGCAGATTTTCATAATAGAGGTAAAAATGGTGTGAAAAATACGGGAAAACATCATTAAAACAGAGCTGTTGCTTGGAAACACACATAGGATTTCCCACACTTTCATACCATTTCCACCTCCTTCCAAAAAATCTGCCCCCTATCCAATATGGCCGAACTAACCGTGAAGAGCCCTATTTAACCAGGTGCCGACTTGACTTGTACGTTTCAATTCCTCTGCGATCGTTTGCGGTATTTTCTTGAGAAAACCTATTTTCCATCATCAAAGAGAAGAAGAAACTGCTTGAAATGATTCCCGAACGCTTCGTGATTGTTAAAATAAGTTTAATTCACTCAAAAAACAATTTTAAAACTTGCGATGTTTAAACAGGAAGTTTCAAAAGCACGTGTAAAAGAAGAAATTAACCGGTGAGAGTGGAAATCCGTACATAACATATATCACTATAGTACGACTTTTAAAGCAAAACAGTTTCATCCTTTTGTAAAACAGTCTTTAATATACCTATCACATTAATGTTTGAAGGGTCTTAAGCTTATTCAAACCATATAAGTCGGTATGAAACACCAAAACGGAATGATAATAACCGATTACGTTTTGTAGTTTACAAAATTCTGGACTGGTTCCTGTCAAACTACAACACTTTCTTCGACTGTAGTGGAATACAAACAGAAACCAGTTAGTTTGTAAACTGGTTCCTGGCTGATTACTACACAATGCTCATGCATAATGATAACACAAGCACATTCCTCCAGTTTGTATTGAAATTAGTAAATACGAAACCAAGCGCGGTAGGCAGAGAAATCAGGTCGGCAGTTATGGAACAATGACTGCGTCATTTTCCAAAAAAAAAAATGCTTTCTTACAACCCACCTATTATCATCTAATATTAGGAATATATATATTTCAATTCATTAAAGTACACATACATTTTTTTTTATAAATCTTTCTTTTAAACAAATATAATACAAACACAATAATGGCATCAATGCTAAATATATAGTTTCAACTCTTAAAGCATCCATACAAATTTAGACTACACAATCACTATTATGACCCATATGCAAGTCTTACAGTAGCACCATAATTTCATCACTTTTATTTCAGTATTTCATATAAACACAATCTTATCATAAAATTTGTTGGTTAATGCATTTAAACAAACATAATATTCATTTTTAGAAAAATCATATTTAAATCTTTTCAAAAATTTAATAGATGAATAGAAATTGGAAGCTTTTATAATTTTAAAAGTTAAGCCTCTGTCACACCTTACCGGATAGCACGAACGGACACCTAACGGATGAAAATAAAAGTTGTCCGTTGACAAAATTGTTATCCATTGATATATTGACCAAATAAAATGGACGTGTAACGGATGCATAATGGACACACACCGGATAAGCAACGTAGGAGAAATGGACACGTAATGGACAGAACGGATGTCGAACGTACATCCAACGGACGAGTACCGCATAAAACGGACACCTAACGGAAGTGTACCAGATAAAACGGATGAACAAGATATACAGAAAAATCAAAGGAGAAAATAATAATACATGTAAATTGCATAAATATTCAAAATGTTTCTGTGTAAATGGTTTTGGCGTCTGGCCTGAATAAGAACTGCTTGATTGTGAAGACGTGCCTATACTCTAAGATTGATTATGAATAATAAGAATTCATGAACCTAAAGAAATCTGACATACCAATAATTGGCATTTCTGACACGAAATTTTCAATTGGCATTTATCCATTTCAGATCTGTTCATCCGTTTTTATCTGTTATACGTCCGGTAGAAGTCCGTTTCTCATCCCTTCAACATCCGTTTTATCCGTTAAATATCCGGTAGAAGTCGGTTGGTGAATTTATCTTCCAGACCTTCAACATATGTATAACGGACAAGTCGGATACAAAACGGAAACGAAATGGACAAGTACCGTACAAAACAGACACCTAATGGACGTTCAACAGACATTTTATCCGTTGGACGTCCGTTCAAAGTTTTGAAGATGCTCAAATTTTTCCACCGGACAGAATGGACGTCGACGGATAAAACGTATGCTTAACGGACATGCAACGGATATGGACGGACATCTAATGGATAAGAACGTACGTCTAACGAACATGAACAGATTGAAAAAAAGTTATCCGTTAGGCGTCCGTTAGAGCTATCCGGTAAGGTGTGACCGAGGCTTTATAGTGCCAGCTCCATATGTCATAAAATAGGTATTTTCAAAAAAGTATGTTGACAATTATGCTTTGCATATTATTTTTCATCAATATTTAAAATATTTATTAGGAATAACCTTTTGTTCAGCTGAACATGCAAATGATACATCTATAAGAATTTATAATTCAACAGACACATGAACACATTTTGGAATGCTTTTTTTGGACATTTTACACATATAAACATGATTTATCTACATCAAATCAAGGTCTAAATTGTCTAATACATGTATATATAAATGCAGTTGAAATGGAATGTTGTACGTATGATAACTTATTATTCTAGCCTTTCAAACAATGACTAAATATTTAAAACTTTGTATAACATAGAATTTTGGTCTTCTTCTTATGCAAATTGTATTCTATATAAAAAAAAAAAAAAAAAAAAAAACAATGCCCAATTCTGCATAATAAAAAATTCTAAGGTTTAATCAATCCTAGAAAACATAACAAATCTACCGACAAACATGACTTTTTCAATACTTTCTGGAGATCTTTCTCTTATTTTACAAATTCTTTGATTTAAGAAAACAGCACTTACAGTCAACCAGGGTATATCTTTAAAGCTTTTCAATTAAAAACAAATAATACAGTAACACAGCTATTACCCAATATACATTATGAATAATTTATGAAAAGTGATATTGACATATATATAAATATAAATTTCAGTGAAAAAGAAAAATTTCAATGAAAAAGGAAACGCATAAAAATGTGATATAAACCCAGCCAGAGCTTCTTCATATGAAAGAAGTAACATTGCAATAATTTCTTACTTTAAAAAATTTGTAATGGTTTCGCAGAAAATCGAGGGTCTCACAAACTTTTGTTGTTAATCGCAGGCTCTACAAAAATGAGGAAAAAAATAATAAAAATATTCTTTTCCATACTATCTTTTGATTGTAAGAAGCTTCTGTCTAAGTATGGTAAATATCATGGATAGTTTTTGAATCTAATAAATGTTTAAATGTTTAAAACTGCAGACTGTATGTAATGTTAACGGGAAGTAAACCATTTATAAGTTAAATACAGAAAAAATGGAATTTCATTTTTTACAAATTTACTTCTGGATACTATCTAATGATCATAAATAAGCTTCTGTTCAAGATTGGTAAAAAAAAAATTTAAAACTTTATAACCACAGAGTGAATGTAATGTTTCCTGGCAGAAAAACTAAGTCCATTTATTAAAAAAATATGGGAAAAAAAGGAGTTTTATTTTTTACAAGTTGACATTTGGAACTATCTAATGATCATAAACAAGCTTCTGTTCAAGTTTGGTACAAATCCAGGATAGTTTATGAAGGTCATTAAAATTTCAAAGACTTTAACCAGAGTGAATGTAATGTTTCCTGGCAGAAAAACTAAGTCCATTTTATAAGTTAAATACGGAAATAAAAATTTCAAAAACTTTAATCACAGAGTGAAAATTTGTGGATGCCGCTGACAACATCGGTGACGGCGGAATGTAGGATCGCTATGTCTCACTTTTTTGACACAAGTCAAAGGCTCAACAAAAACTTATCCGAGATTAAAAATCACCAAATTTTGCCAGAAATCTGACAAGCTATCAATTACACACTGGTAGTAAGCATACTATCTTTTCTATAATTTGTTAACTTGTTAACAAGTTTATGGAGGGTAATACGCTTGTTCTTAGGAATTGATATATACAGTTCTTAACACAATCAAATGATTATATAAGTTTTAAACTCAAGCAAAAATAGATGGCACACACTTCAAATCAATCTCTCAACAGGTAGGTGTTAGAAATGATATAAATATTCCTTAGGTGCTCCTCTTAGAAAAAATTGCTAGTTTTTAAATGGATATTGACTGTCAAAGGAACTCTTTCTGATACCAGTATTCAGTAACCTTCCTTTCTCACAATGGTATCAATGATATGCTATATTAACACTTGATCATACATTTACACAACCGTTTTTCTAATAATTGGTTGGACAGTACATACTTTGTCAAAACCTTTTTTTTATATAAAATTGATCTTTAAATTTATACATCATATATGTGTAGCTTGTCACTTTTGGTCCTTACTATATATTATTACTCATACATTTGTATAACCTTTTCCCATTGGTCCTTTGGCCAGTAGCCATTATGTCTAACATTAGGAGCACTTGATTTCCAATCCCATGTTTTTATTTGTGTCTGCCACTGATTTCCATAGTTTGCTTCAATGTATGGTTGAGTTGGACATGGTATCCTAACTTTTATCTCCAATAATGTTGTCCAACATAATTTAAACCTTGGAAATACATATCTGGAGAAAAAAAATATTTGATAAGTAATGTATGTTTTATAATATGTATTTTATAAATAGAACAGACTTCATCGTATAACAAAAATTAAGAAAAGAGAAGGAAGGATAAGACCACTGTTTTGTGCACTATTGAAGAACTACTAATCTAAATATATCTATAACCATTTTTCCTATATTCACAAGAAATTATCAGTCTGTCAAATAATTGTTTTTATACTTTTGAATTTTGTCTTTTAACAAAAGTATACCATCAAACTCCAAACATTTAAAAAAAAAACTGCAAATGTGCTGAAAAAGGCCACATTTTGAGATTTTGTTTTTAACATTTCTACACTAGATCCTTCATTTTATTCAAGAAGATACTTTGTAGCAAGATGCCTTATTCAAAGTTGCGGATGTGATAGAAATATCTTTCTGAGTAGATCTGTTTTTCATATTTATTTTTACTAGAAACTACACACATATAAAATGAAACATGTATGTCAAATATGATTATAATTCAGACAAGTTTATGAAATCTCATGTATGTAAACCATTGTATGATTCCTTTTGAAAGTCTGAGGAAAGGAAAGCATCAATTTTTCTATCATAAATTAAGAGGGAAGAAACTCAAGTACATTTAGTTTATACATAGTTGATATGTGAATTAAAGTACAGTAGTCATACAAAAAAAATTTAAAAGGCAAAACAACAGAATTTTAATGGTATTCTTAAAAATGATAAAACAAGTTACATGGTTATGGCATTGAATCAATTATGACACTTACCGAAGTTTCTCTCCAGTTTCTGTCACTGTTGCAGCATTCCACATGGAGGAATCATCTTCATAAAAGAAAAATATGTCAAGTTTCACTTCCCCAGATAGGAATGCCATTTGGTAGCTATCTTCTACCTGTAAAATTCATTTAAAAAACCTAAAACATAAACTGAAAAAAAAGAGTTTTTAATACTGCATTTGTCATATAAGAGAAACAGAACTAAAAACAAATTTTACCTCAGACTTCACCAAAAACAAAATTTTTCCTTGGCTTTTTTTTTGTGTCTAACACAGGTCTTAAAGGTTAATCAGAGCTTGATCTTTGGAGTTAATGCCTGTCATTATTTTTAGACAGAGTGGTGGACTAAATATGTCTATTTTAGTAAAGTAATATTTTTGATATAAAAATAAAATAGGTCTTCTAAACCTTCACTATTTATGCAAGTATTTCTGTCAGTTTTATTTCGTTTGGATTTTAACTATTTGAAATTTTGTGTACATTAAATTTTTAGACATGTAAGTCGAAATATATATTCCTCCCTCTGGAATATCTTTCATATAAAAAAATGGTTTTAACTTCAAACCTTTAAATAAAAATGTTTTTAAACTATTAATTTGAAGTTTATTTAATAGCATTGACAAAAAAATCCTATGCTCAGTAGGAATTCTAAAAAATTAAAGTATTGTCAGGGCTATTCCAGATAAAAATGTATGGGTTGGTTGGAAGGCAGTTTTTGTCAGCACCCGCCACCCAGACAATTGTAATTGAGAATTAAAGTGCATTATAGTGTGTAAAGTTGCTCTGATACCCATCACCCATGTATTATTAATATAATGTGCCTTCCAACCCCCCCCCCCTACATTTTTTTTCTGGAATAGCCCTCAAACATAAAGGTCCAGACCAAATATCATATCAATCTTTGATACAGAAGCTGAATAAAATTAAAATAAAGTTTCTAATCAACAGACTTTCAGATAAGGTCATTGCAGTATAACAACCTCTCTATATGTAGAAATATAAAAAGTGATTTTTATAATATTACATATTCTGAAATTTTTGCATGCATTTATTATTTCTATTGTTGAAAAATTGTACTTGACAAAAATTTACCAAAATTTAAAAGGTAAGTTTATATCCTTCGAAAACCTTTCCCCTCAAAATTTTAGCGAATATAAAAACATCCCAAAATTTTTGAAATCAACAATACTTACTTTTCCAAATAAAAATCTGAGAGGAAGCCCTGCCTTTTCAAAAGCTTGAACCATTTCTGGCTTATAGTCTTTGATCCATATGCCCAAGTCTACATCCTGAGAGTAAGGGATTATATCACACTGTCGGAACCAACCTGAAATAGTTTGAAGTAAAATCTCTTTCATAATTTGTAATGTAATTGTTATTTTCCCTATTTTACTGCAGAGTCAATAAAATCAAAATCTGAAAAGCAACTATCTTGTTTACCATACATTTGGTGTAACAAACTTGGTTGTGTCCAAAACTTGAATAAGTCATGATAATTTGTCAGTCCTGGTAAAATTCAACATTGTTCAAGGCATTTCGGACTCTGACGAGTGGAATGATTGATTCGAAATCTATGTGAACTGGAGTATGTTTTAAAGTTCCCAAAAAGAAAACTCAACATAAACTAGTTGGTCGTATTAAAGCTTGAAGTACAAGAAAATTTGAAAGGAAAATACATATTAAGGTGGTACAGTACCAAATGCCATGACTAAAATATGGCTTGTTTAATTTTCATAAAATTTAGATGAAATATTAACTTTGACCCATTGAAAAAATAAAAAATTTCAAAAATCTTGAACAACACATTTTATCAGAAAAAATCATTGGACATATTGCAGCTTGACAAACACTAATTATGTTCATTGAGAAGCTTAATATTTTCTTGACAACAGAACAGATTAAAACTTTCAGCTGAGTTTTACAGAGTTATCTCCCTATAGTGTTATGTACCACCATAAATTTGAATACAAATTCAAATATAAAATTGAGCATCACAATGAATTTCTTTAATTTGATAATTCCAAGACATTATTTTAAATCTTACCCAATGTAGTACCACTACTTATCCAGAATCTTATACCAAGACCGTCTAATACTTTTTGTGCTATTGATATAAGTTGTCTAGCTTTTCTTTGGAAATGTATAGCCTGTTCAGATTTGTCTCTTGGGTTTTTCAGATAGAAAGCTTCAGCTCTTGCATAATTACATTCAATGAATTCAGAATGAGGCACTTGTTGTAGAAATGTTGTGATAGGAGATGGCACATGTAACTGGACATTGTCTATTGTCTTCTTTTGTAAATTAAACCTATAAATATATTAAACATTGATAGGATCACTAACATGCTAACAAGGGAGAAGGTTTGGTACCATTAAAACGTTTAATCCCGCTGCAAATGTTTGCACCGGTCCTAAGTCAGGAATCTGATGTACAGTAGTTGCCGTTGTTTATGTAATTTATATGTGTTTCTCGTTTCTCGTTTTTTATATAGATTAGACCGTTGGTTTTCCCGTTTGAATGGTTTTACACTAGTAATTTTGGGGCCCTTTATAGTATGTTGTTCGGTGTAAGCCAAGGCTCCGTGTTGATGGCCGTACATTGACCTATAATGGTTTACTTTTTTTATATTGTTATTTGGATGGAGAGTTGTCTCATTAGCACTCACACCACATCTTCCTATATCTATTATCAAGAAAACATAGTATAACAATTTTTTAACTGTTAATTTAAACTTACCTCAAAAGTGATTATATAACAAGTCATTATTGTATGATATTTTTATTTACTATTAGCAACAATATAGTGGTAAAGTATTTGGGCTTCAAATCACACAAATGCTTTCTAACACTCATAGTGATTTTGTTAGAAAGGTGATAAACACTTGAACGTATGATTTTGGTTATATATGTTGACTAAGGTATTTCTGATATCTTATCTTCTTAACATCCTTGTTTGTTTTTTAGGTTTGTTTTCATATGGAAAAAATGATTCTGAGAGAAATTCATTTTTTTATATAAATAAGGTCGTTAGTTTTCTCATTTAAATTGTTTTACGTTGTCATTTTGGGGCCTTTTATAGCAGACTATGCGGTATGGGCTTTGCTCATTGTTGAAGGCCGTACGGTGACCTATAGTTGTTAATTTCTGTGTCTTTTTGGTCTCTTGTTGAGAGTTGTCTCATTGGCAATCATACCACATAAAATATGTCAAGTGATATAAACATGCATTTAAATTTATTATCTTTCTTACGGTTCATATGCTCCAGCAGTTGAACCAAAAGCTATATCTGATGTTGCAATCTGTATCTGGCTGTGCCATAGAAAGCCTGGTTTTCTGTTGTAAAATACAACAATATGAATGGTGGGTTCTGGGTATTTCATATGTTGAACAAATATATGTGTGGTTATTTTGACTGGCATTCTATTTTCTTTGGTAAGTGAATCAGGATGTTCATCTGATGAATCCACAGCTGAGAAACCATCCTGTCTTAACTTATGAACCGTTAAGGACTGAAATTACAAAAAATATAATTTTTATTAGTTGTAGAAACTACATACAATATGTAATTTGATATTACCAAAATGTACTATGGATAAAAGATGACAGGCTATATATGTCACGAACAATCTATAACATCAACACAACATCACAAAAAAAAATTCATCTATTGGTCTTCCCATGCTTTATTGAAAATTTATACTTCTGCATTTTGGATGATTTAAAGGTTGCTTGGATTAAGACATAACAAAAGACATCTAAATCAACTGAAATATGCAGAAGTATGACCTATTGATGGATTTATAAATGAAGATGTGCTCATAAAAGGATCCATATTTGTGTGAACAGTTTGACTGTCCCTTTGGTATCTTTCGTCCCTCTTTTATCCATATCACTTATAATTAGAGTGTATAGTTTTAAAAACAGTGACAGAAATTGTTATTTCATTGAATATCATTTCTTAATTGATCTCCATTTTCCTCAATATTAATACAAGAGTGCACATGCTGAAATGTCTACCCTTTGTTACTGACCATTGATTTGATGTTGAAAGTATCAGATAAAGGTTTTACTAAAAGTATCAAATAAACTTATCATTTTTCAAGATCTATGACAATGAGTTCAAGGTCAGCTAAATCATGACAGACAAACATATACATGTACACCAAATATTTTTCATTCACCATATATAGTTTTCTTAGTGCTTACTGTACTTGAAAGAGACCAATGACAAAAACTTAACATTGATCAACTAACCATAAGAATGAGGTCAAGGTCCTTCCAAACTAACATGTACCCATTACAACCATTCCATAGAACACATATATGTATGACCTACTGCTTATACTATATATAGCATTTAAGAAATATACCCTTTTCTCCATAATGATGCCACCCCCTTTCCTCCATAATTATGCCACCCCCTTTAATCCATAATGATGCCACCCCCTTTAATCCATAATGATGCCATCCCCTTTAATCCATAATGATGCCACCCCCTTTAATCCATAATTACGCCACCCCCTTTAATCCATAATGATACTACCCCCTTTAATCCATAATGATGCCACCCCCTTTAATCCATAATGATGCCACCCCCTTTAATCCATAATGACACCTTTTGATGCCTGTGTTGAAATGCTTTGACTACAGAATGTCTACAAAAAAATTGTATTCATATGAAAAGGATATTCATAAGAATATCTGACTTAAATTCATTTGATGAAATATTTGTTTTTCGCAATGCATTAATACTTTAAAGCATATTTTCAGCATTTTATTGAACAAGAGTGCACACACTGAAATGTCTCGCCTTCTTTACTAATCATTGATATTAGGTTGATAGTCCTAAGTATAAAGCTTTATTACAACTGTCACATAAACTTAACATTAATCAAGATAGCTAAACAAAGACCAATGAACCATGAAAATGAGGTCAAGGTCAGATGAACCATGCCAGGCAGACATGTACAGCTAACAAAGCTTCCATACAACAAATATAGTTGACCTATTACTTCTATTTAAAGAAAAATATACCAAAACACAAAAACTTAACACTGTGCAATGAACCGTGCAAGTGAGGTCATGGTCAAATAAAACCTGCATGACTGACATATAGATCATAATATATTCCTATACACCAAATATAGTTTACTTTTGGCATATAATATTAGATAAAAAGACCAAAACTTAAAAACTTAACTTTGACCACTGAACCATGAAAATGAGGTCAAGGTCAAATGACATCTGCCCACTAGACATGTACACCTTACAATCATTCCATACAACAAATATAGTAGACCTATTGCATAAAGTATGAGAAAAACAGACCAAAACACAAAAACTTAACTATAACCACTGAACCATGAAAATGAGGTCAAGGTCAGATGACACCTGCCAGTTGGACATGTACACCTTCCAGTCCTTCCATACACCAAATATACATGTACTAGCCCTATTGCTTATAGTATCTGAGATGTGGACTTGACCACCAAAACTAAACCTTGTTCACTGATCCATGAAATGAGGTCGAGGTCAAGTGAAAACTGTCTGATGGGCATGAGGACCTTGCAAGGTACGCACATACCAAATATAGTTATTCTATTACTTATAATAAGAGAGAATTCAACATTACAAAAATTCTGAACTTTTTTTTCAAGTGGTCACTGAACCATGAAAATGAGGTCAAGGACATTGGACATGTGACTGACGGAAACTTCATAACATGAGGCATCTATATACAAAGTATGAAGCATCCAGGTCTTTCACCTTCTAAAATATAAACCTTTTAAGAAGTTAGCTAAAGCCGCCATCGCCACCGGATCACTATCCCTATGTCGAGCTTTCTGCAACAAAAGTTGCAGGCTCGACAAAAATCCTATGCGAATCAAGTATGTAAAACGAATTTCCATTGAGGAAAGGGTTATGCACATATCTTTAACCTTATCACTTATCAATGAGGTAGATGTCAGGTGAACCCTGTCTAAAGTACATGTAGATGTTGCAAGGAACCCATATATATAAAATATAGTTATCCTATCACTCATAAAAAGTGAAAGATTCAAAATTGTATTTTTTTAAGCAGTTGCTGATCCATGAAAATTAGGTCAAGGATAATGAACATAAAATGGATGGAAACTGGGTAATATAAGGTATCTGCACGCAAGATATGAAGCAGCCAGGTCTTCTTACTTCTGAGATATAAGCTTTATACAAATATTATACATCACTGCTGCCCGATAGTAATACATAAAGTCTTACATACTGCTACTTTCTTTGAAAGTGAGACAAATACCTTTTAAATAAAAAGTAACAATTTTTCTTTAGTTTCAAACCTTTAAGTTTTTACCAATCTATGTCAAAATGTGAAATCAATAAACAGTAAATTGTATATAAATATATACACAATTGCTACATTATTTACCAAAGTTTTGGATAGGTTTCCAATGATACCAAATGTAATAACTTTGTTATTATTACACAAATAAACACAATCTTCTTTTGAGTTGGTTCCAGCTGACACTGCAGATAAGATTGAAGGCTCTAGTAGAAACAAGGGACTGTCAGTCCAGGACTTCTGCAATAACTCAACCACTATCTAAAACGTAAATATTTAAATCATTGTCTTAATCTAATTATCTTTATAGCAGTTTGTGTAAATAATCTATGCAATATTTTGAAAACACTTGGTCCAGCATGACTAAAGTGATTTAAATATCACCTTTCTAATTTATCTCTTTTATCTCAGTTGGCATAGTAATGGCTGATAACACTCCTCTTAAGTTTAAATCCACTTTTCATGTTAAACTAGTAATTTTTTTCAGGTAACCATAATAAAATTGAGAATGGAAATGGGGAATGTGTCAAAGAGACATATATTTTTTTATTCAATAATAATTTTTTTTATTTGATAAGACAAAATACACTGTAGATTTCAAAACTAATAGTTTTTCTCTATATCCTGCTGCTGGTAAATTAATATAATTAATCCTTTCCTAAAGTCTAATATCAGTGGCTGTACATTTTTATTGAGTAGATTTTATTAAACAACATCATGAAACAATTTGTAAAACATGAGCTCATACTGAGATACAACTTTCTATAGAAATTAAATAAACTTATTCTATACTTTACCTTGCCATTATGGCTGTGGGTGTCTGCATCACCCTAAAACAAATAACCAATAATAAATGTGTATCATTGTAAAACAACATGATATTATACATGACGTAGGTAGATAATAAAACAGAAATTAGTATTCAATAAAATGTGTGTTCTTCAATGGTAAATGCTAACCCTATTAAAATGCAAATGTATGTTTGACATGGCCGGTTTCAGTTTTGGCTGCTTTTATAATATACAATGTATGTGTTCCAGACCGTATGAGTATTTGGACCGTACGCGTATGGTCTGGACCGTATGCGTACTTTTTCAAAATACTCATACGGTCAGACCGTACGCGTACACCTACGGTCTGACTAATATTTAAGAAGTTGGTCAAGTTTATTAGATACAAATGCATATAGCAGATCAACATAACTTAACTCTCAAATTAATATTATAAAAAAGTTCAATTGTAACTGAAATAATAACTTTATAATTTAACTATTTAAAAAATTCACGCTAATTGAATCTGTTAATCTTTTGTATTTAGCATGTCGATCAGTAATACATTAATTGAATTATGATCACCGAAATTGAAGATATCAGAAGTAAACAACAACAACAACAACAACAACAACAATACTTTATTTTAAGAGGGTTACACAGTTAGCTATATAACTAATCTTCCCTGAGGCCCTCGTAATGAAAAATCAAACAAAACACAAACATATACTAGTACATTGCATACATACATTAGCATAAAAAGTCAAGTGTGATAATAATGTTCAATACAACTTGATAAAATGTGATGAAAAAATAAACATGATGACATGATCAGTTTTTTATATTATTTATATGATGTGAGAGGACAATTGTTTTAGAATATTTTGCAACTTTACAAAAAAATGCAAATGCAAAGGAACATGCATGAACTGTAAACATATAAATGTAAAAAATATAAGGTTACATGTCGTAGCAAGTGTCACCTAGGGCGAGAGTACCATAACCAAAATAGGATGCAGATATACAATTAAACAAATATTTAATTTCAATTGTTCGTTTGTTCATTTTATCCATCTAATTGTAATGATAACAATTTGTAAAACTAATAATGAAGAATGTGATAAATGTTGGTTTCTCGTACTGGACCATACGCAAATGGTCGGACCCCGTACGAGTATACATTAATATGTTTTGTGTATATTTTGTGAAATTTGATTGCGGTCTTTTACCGGTATTGTTGTAATTTTGTGATATTAATTATTATAGAGGACTTTTTTTTGTAGATGTCAAATCATGTGCATGCATATGGTTTCCATATTCTAAATATGAACTGTTTGAAAAGTAACATTTGATATCTGGATCTTGTTATTAAAATTGAGATGGTCATTGTGCCTAACAGTGCCTAAATATGTATTTAGTTTTCTATTATGCCTTTATCATATAAAGGTACATATCTGAATGTGCTAAGATATGTATTGGATACAAAAATTTTGAGAGATTAAGCACATAAATACAGTTATTTGGTTCATTTGAACACAGTGAATTTATAACCTAATTTCTATGGCATTATATGGGGACAAAGTCCCCAATAACAGTAGAAAAATTAGTCCAAAAAAAATTTAAAAAAAAAATTTTCATTACACTAATGAACTCAAAATCATTCAATTTTTTTTATGTCATGTTTTGAATTCCGGCATCTGCACAGAAATCTACAATGTACTTCCTTTTTCTGGTCTCGCTTGTTTGAAACTTTGAGTAAAATATATATTTATCAGTCTAGTATAAAATAGGAAGGAGCGCAATACCAATTTCATTTTTAATAATTCCTTGATATGAAAAAACGTTACCTGATGATAGGGTTTCTTTTAAGTAACGTCACAACTAAAATTCCTAACAATATAACCAAAATCGGAAACGTTACGATATTTCGGTTTCTTTTTTTTTTAACAAATATTTAAGTTACAAAAAAATAATTCATACAGACTTCGTCCCCATTTACAGGTAATGCCTGCCTCATATTATGGTCTCTTGTAGCGAAATGGAGTTGTCTCATTGCCAATCATACCACATCTTCTTATTTTTACATAACAAGAGAAATCTGAGCTCCAAACAAATATGATGTTCTCAATATCTTTCTTGTACTTTTATCCACAAATTTCCCCCCTTACATTTATAGTTATGACACTATGGTATTCAACGTTTCTAACACACCACACGAAACCGAACCATTTTGATTTTAAAACTGGTTTTGTGATACTTCTGAGCTATTGGAATATGTATATAATCCTAGTTATATAGGGACGGAGTCCCCAATAACAGTAGAAAATTCAATAAAAAAAAAAAATACGGGAAAATTTCCCGAATTTTTCATTGTACTAATGAACTCAAAATCGTTCAATTTTTTTTTTGTCGTGTTTTGAAATCCCGGACCTGCGCAAAAATGTACAATGTACATGTACTTCCTTTTTCTGGTCTCGCTTGTATGAAACTTTGAGTAAAATATATATATTTATCAGTCTAGTATAAAATAGGAAGGAACGCGCAATACCAATTTCATTTTTAATAATTCCTTGATATGAAAAAACGTTACCTGATGATAGCGTTTCTTTGTTTACATTGCATATGACGTCGTAATTTAAATAACGTCACAACTACATCATGTACATGTAAATCCCTAACAACAGAACCAAAATCGGAAACGTTACGGTATTTCCGTTTCTTTTTTTTTAAAACAAATATTTAAGTTACAAAAAAATAATTCATACAGACTTCGTCCCGATTTACAGGTATGCCTGCCTCATATTAAATCTATAATTTGAGAGGGAAAATTATGTCAAATTATCTCCCTTGTCACAATAACCCTGTTTATGACCAATATTCACCTGGTTTGAACTCAAATGAATCAATACAAAGAATTGGATGAATAGAAACAATGCAGCAGCAATGCAAAGGGGTTTAAGATATTTCCATCTCCTCATTGTTATGGCTGTGGTGGGGCATATTCTTTAACCCTTCAGCTGTCAAACTTTATGGTCGCTGACATTTTGAAGTACCGACGCAAATTTCATCGCTAGAAAATATTATTTGAATACAAAATAATTAGATAATTTTTATTTAATATCTACTATTATATGTCAGTGTATTTAGATAAAAAGATCTTATTATATATTTGATAATGTCATTTATATCCTGTTGGAAATAAGCTTAAATTCACTGCTGACTATTTTTATCGTCGGCAACGTCACACGTGTACAAACTACCAGATGTTGACATTTGACAAAACTGTATACATGTTTTCTACAGTATAACGCAAGGAAAATGTAATCTGCTCACTGAAAAAACTGGCCATGGATAGTGAGGCCATATTGTATGGCATCAAGCTTGTCTTGGTGTGCATTGTTTGGTATATTTCCAGTGCGAGCGGAAATATTATTGGAAAGTTGGTGTTGACAGAATTTCCGTATCCTATGACAGTGACTCTCGTCCAGCTTATATCAGCAGCAGTTTATTTAGGCCCGATCCTAGGACTTCTAGGTGTCCCTCACACAGGCAATGTTCCTAAAAGATATTATTTCACCATGATTATTCCACTGGCATTAGGCAAATTCTTGTCATCACTATCTTCTCATGTCAGCATCTGGATAGTTTCCGTTTCATATGCCCATACTGGTAAGTATATATAACAGACATTGGTGATAATGAAAGTAAATGATGGTTACAATTTTATTTTAATGCACAATTAAACTGTATACTGTGTATCCTGCTCAAAACAGGTATCGGGACCGTTCGCCCTAATAACATGTTCGCCATAGGTCCGTTCGCTCTGAGTTCGTTCGCCCAGAGTCCGTTCGCCCTACTATAAAAATATTAATATTCAGGGCATTGGAAATTGATTAAACTTATTCAGATATTTCTATCGTATATATATCAGGTATATTCTTGAAATTTATGGAAACATTGAAATATTTAAAAATTTATGGCTTGTTTTTGATCATTAATTGTTCAATTACAAAATAATACGGATAACTGATTATTGTGAAACTTGTCTTCTGATGGATTAATAATAAAAACAAACGTTTTATTTTGATAAAATATTCAGCTTGAAATTAATAAAACTAATGATGTACGAACTGTTAATTATGAAACGGATTTACAAGTTCAAATTGTAAACAATGTCATCTGTATCCTTGTTTGTGTTGTTCATCAACTACATTTATATGTACATGTAATTAAAATCCATATGGCTTATCTTCATGTACTGTTTGCACATGTACTTTACATATAAAAAAGAAGATGTGGTATGATTGCCAATGAGACAACTATCCACAAAAGACCAAAATGACACAGACATTAACAACTATAGGTCACCGTATGGCCTTCAACAATGAGCAAAGCCCATACCGCATAGTCAGCTATAATAGGCCCTGATAAGACAATGTAAACCAATTCAAACGAGAAAACTAACGGCCTTATGTATGTAAAAAAAATGAACGAAAAACAAATCTGTAACACATAAACAAACGACAACCACTGAATTACAGGCTCCTGACTTGGGACAGGCACATACATAAATAATGTGGCGGGGTTAAACATGTTAGCGGGATCCCAACCCTCCCCCTTACCTTGGACAGTGGTACATTTATAACAGTACAACATAAGAACGAACTATAAAAATCAGTTGAAAAAGGCTTAACTCATCAGATGGACAAAAATACAAGTGAACGTGTATGTCTCATTGTGTGATGTCTTTACATATTCAAGCTACATTGTATAAATAAGTTATTACTATAAAAAAAAATAGTTTAAAAACATTTAATACATGTTTTGCTTAAAAACTTGTAAAGTTTTCTGTAGTTGATTTTGTTGAGGAGCATGCATGACCATAAATGTTGATGTATACGTTTTATGTAGTAGTTTTTTGGTATTTGATAGATAGCTGTCTCAGATGTAAAAGTGTACTATCCCACATCTCATTTTGTCATAAGGATAATTAATACAAAAATACAATCTAGCCATTAAAAACATAGATACATGTAAAAGGAGATGTTGTATGAGTGCCAATGAGACAACTCTCCATCCAAGTCAAAACGACTAGTATGAAACCATTCAAATTTCAAATGAGGAAACCAACAGTCTAATCTTACATGTACATGTCTTATATCCCATATAAAAACAAGAAACATTTATGAACCACATCAACAAACAACAACTACATGTACCATGACTACTGAATGCTTGTATTTATAAACTAATGAATGTAAACATGGTAAAATCGTATTAAATAAAATTTCTCATGGTCTTATTGAATGTTAGCATAGATTACATGTAAATTATAAAGTAGTGAAAGAAAACGCTTGTTTTAGAATCACAATTGATTTAACCATGCAATATAAAGGAAAGTAATCGAGGAAATGGATAAACAATTAGCCACAGATGTTAAGCTGCCGAAAATGAATTTATTTAACAAAAGAAATTCTACATTAGTATATGGCTACAAGAAATATCATACTTATAGCAACCATGTACAGAACACATTAAATAGGGCTTTTCGATATCCTCCAAAATGTCAGAAATAATTTTCTGTTAATTTCACATTTTGGACATTCCATTGCTTGTACATGAACACTAACATAAATTATTTGAACATACATGTACATGTCAATGCATATAGCACAAAATGAAAAAATAAGATTTGTATATTCCCATATACATGTATATATTAATACCTTAAGCTTTTAAATTAATAACTTGTTTATAATTTTCAGTGAAAGCCACCTTGCCATTATTTACTGTTGTTCTTTCAAGAGTTCTGCTTGGGGAAACACAAACATTGCCAGTAAGTCAAAGTGTAATATATGACTACTATTTTTTCCCCGCACCACAATACATACTTGTACAGTACTGTGTAGGAATTAAGGACCAAAAAGGGGCCAAAACAAGCATTTTTGTAGTTTCTGAACAATAATTTGTGTGAAAGTTTATGGATCATTCTGACATTGTACCACAAGGTTCCATATCACTAAAGGAAGGCTTCGGGGTAATTGCCCAATTCATGCATGAATGAGGGGCCAAAAACAAGCATTTTTCTAGTTTCAAGACAATAACTTGTGTTTAAGAGTATTGATCTCTCTGAAATTGTACTACAAGGTTCCATACTACAAAGGAAAGGCAATTAGTGTGGGGATAATTGCTCCAAGGGGGGATTCAAAAGTTTGGGGGGTTGATTAATGCATTCAAATTTTTTTAAGGGGTTCAAAATTTTTTTTTAAATCAAGAAGAATCTTTAATTGCACATTATTGTGCAATAGATTTGTATGATCTTGACATTTACTTTGTGTCAGAAACTTATACTATGTCAAAAATTTAATCACAATCCAAATTCAGACAGTATCAAGCTTGAATTTTGTTCAAATTTGCCCTAACTGCTCAGGGTTTAACATCTGCGGTCTGTATCAGGCTGCGTTTAGCAAAGCAATTTATTCTATCCTACATTTAAGAGATATCATCATTTTGCTCATCATTGTATTATTAACAGAAGTATCAAGTATATTATTTTATTCTTTTTTCCAAGGTATATTTATCATTACTGCCTATCATAGGAGGTGTTATCATTGCTACATTAACAGAAGTATCATTTGAGTTTATGGGATTACTCAGTGCTCTTGGTGCTACACTAGGATTCTCATTAATGACTATTTTCTCTAAAAAGGTAAGTCCATCATGTATTATTAATACATGTATATTCAATGCATTTAATCATGTTAATATGACAAGGTAAAGTTTTGCCCCTCCAATCACCCTGTTTCAGTTTAAAACAATCCAATATCCATCTCCTCTGCAGACAAAAATGTGCTTTTTCTGGTGGCCTCAACAATTGTTTTTAAGTTCATGGTTTGGTCTTTTAAACATGTTAAATGGGAACAAAGGCTTAGGAAAAAATATATCGTTCAAAGTATTTTTCAGCATCGACACATCTTATTTCCATGGATATTATATGTATTTGATACATGTACAAAGTCATAGACCTTTGTCATAGACCTTTGTACATTGACTTTTGCATAGTTTATTATCATTTACATGTGTGAAAATTTGTGTTTGGTCAATAAACATGTAACATTATAAATTGTAAATTTCATCTTGGTATTTAGATAAAAGAAGATGTGGTATGAGTGCCAATGAGACAATTCTCCATCAATTGTTTGATTTAAACTGCCTGAATTACCCGGTACTTGAATGAATCCATCAAATGCCGTTGACATAATGTTCTTATTTTTCAGTGTCTACATGAAACTGGCCTTCATCATTTACGACTACTAGTGTTACTGTGTAGAATATCTGCTTTATGTTTCTTTCCTGTTTGGTTGATATTTGATTTTAGAAAAATTATCTCCAGTGATGATACAGTAGTAAGTAAACATGTACAGGATACGATACATGTATGGATTCTTAAAAATTAAAAAGAAAAGCAAATTTATATAAGCATGTTATTGTTGATATTGGGACTGCTACATAAGGGTTCCCTACATTGTATGTACAATTATTACAGCCAGGCTGAAGCGTGATAGCAACATTTTTTCAAACATTTCCCTGCATGATTGCTCATTTCAACATTAAGATATTTTCACACATGAGATGAAGTTTTTGATATAATTTTAATTCAAATAAAAGTAAAAGTTTACATATGATAATGTTATCAGAAGAATTAAATATCTAAGTATATTTTACCGGTAGTTAGGCCATAAAAAAGAATATGTTTGTTTGCCCTAACACTACCTACCCAGAAATAGCTGCCTACTCAAAATCTTGTATTGCCTTGATAAGAAAAGTTTCTTTTTACTTGGATCTGCATGACAAAAAAAAAACATCCAACACTTCCATTTCTCTATTTTAAAATAAAAAAAAAGACATTGCCTCCCTACATACCCACTGTCTCTACTTTTGAGTAGGGTTTGGGCAAACTAAAATATTTTTAAGTGTGGCCTTTAAGACCAAGAATCAGCAATACATTGACAAAATGAATGTGAAAATAGAAAATCTTGGTCAAAGAAATGTTTTTGCAATTGATTTTAAACACTTCAAATTTGATTTTCAATTTTGGTAACCACTTGAACCAGTATATTGAATAATATGCAACTATGATGGTGTCTAAATTATATATTTTCATTACAGGTAGAGGGAAAGTCTCTGGCCACCCCAGTATTATTATTGTTTTTTGATGGCTTGTTCAGCATGTTACAGAATGTATTTGCCTTCACTGTTCTGGCTATGGTATCTACATTGAGTTATGCTGTAGCTAATGCCACAAAGAGAGTGGTTATTATTGGTGCTTCTCTGTTCGTTTTACAGAACCCTATAACTATGTCAAATTTTATTGGAATGATGATTGCAATATTTGGGGTGTTAGTTTATAACAAGGTTAGTATATGGAAAAAATATGTATTTGTTTAGTTTGTATGTCCTGCCTTTGATCATATGAAGACATAAGGTTTTCCAGTCTGTCCGTCAGTTTTTGGTCTGTTGCTCACCACCTAGGTTAAATTTAAGGTACAATTGTAAGAGCCAGAGGAAATATGTCTAATAGGCAAACATTCTTGATGTTATTATTGGAAGGAGAATAAGATATTTTTATTTTTGAAATCTGTCGATGCAAGATCAGCATCATCTTTGAGTTTAAATGACTTAATTATTTTGTTGTTTCTTGTTGACAAATAGATTTCAAAACTTAATATTGAACAGAAGAATTCCAACTTTATTAAATATGAACAATATATGGCTTGACCATGTTTGAATCTAAAGTAGTCATAGCATGACCAAGAAAGTTTTCGTTCCAAGAAAATAAATATTTTTGGTTAAGGGGAGACAACTATCAGTTAACAGTTCAGCAAGTTGTGTGGTGATATCTTTGCTTTAAAAAAAATTCACATTTAAAAATGTGGTGCACACTGAATAACCCACGTAGGGGTTATTTAAAGTGTGCACCACATTTTTTTATGTTATTTCGAATAGACAGATAAATTATTACAGTTATTTCTTATAATGTAATTTTAATTTCCATTTTGAACCATTAAAAAACGTTGATGATATCACGGTCACATGACTAAATTATGTCTATGAGCCGATAAACAAAACAATTACAACCAATCAGAAGATGCGTTACATCTCAAATTAGATTATTGGATGATATAATTATTTTTTTTTACATTTAAATATGTATATCCATTTTTATTTGTCTTGATCAAAGTCTTTCATTCTTTCTATTTTTGGTTCTGAAGCTTATTCTTCAAATGCTGAAGGGTTGATTTTCAATACTTTTTGCCTTCGATTTTCTTAAGAACTGTTAAATAATTCCTATGTAATAAATCCCTTAAGCAGCTACTTAAACTTTATAGTCTGTTTTATGCTTCCAACTTTTTTTTCTTTTCCAAGAAAAACCTCCAAATTTTTCCAAACTATTGAACAAAATAAGTATTTGGAATTTTTAATAATTATGATGGTCTGTATTATATTTTTCTATTTTAATTTTCTAGGCAAAATTTGATCATAATCGAGAGAGAAAGAGACAACATATTTTGCCACAAATTCGAAGTGAAAGCAGCATTAAAACACTTTTAAATAGTAGCTTTTCATATTCAAAGAATGGGCCTAATTTACATAATAATGAACACAATGTATGAAGAAAACGAAAGAGGGAATTTTGGAGTTTTAAATTTATATATAATTCACAAGTCAGAATTTGAGGTGTAGAGATGTTCCGCATTTTCAAATTTTTATATGTATCCAGAGGGAATTATTTACAAATACTGGGACCTTGCATTTTTGTTTTTGAACTTGGAAATAAATAGAAAGTGAAATTTGTTATGAGAAATAAACAAGTGTGTGTAAAGTATCATAGGAAAAAATGATAAGTGTTTTGGTATGTATTTGCATGTGGCAAATTATTTTATTATATATGTACTTTTTATTCACTTTATACTCTCTTTCAGGCACAATTCATCTTTTTATTATTGTCTTTTTATATCTATTTACAATTTCAGGTTGGCACCTAACATTAAATTTTATCTTTTTCTAGAAAGAAAAAAAAATTACTAAAATTTTTCTAATGATTGTCCTGAACTTGACAAGTAACTTGACAAGTAACTGTTCTTGTTTGCATGCTGACTTCATAAACTTCTCAGTTTATATTTATCTTTTCGTTCAGTTGATGTTATTTTATTGTTTTAAAACCAAATGTATATGTAATAAATGCGTGAGTGTACTTATAAATAATGTATATCTTTTTTTCAAGGTCTAATTATAAACACATTAAAAAATATTTGTAATTAACTCTGGTCATAAATAAGATATTACTTCTAAAGAAAATGTTCCTAACTTTTTGAGAGCAATGCTTATGTAAATTTGGTAGCTAATTGATATAATGGAATGTTTTGTAATTACATGTACCTGTGGCTATACAAATTCCAATCACAGTAGTATTTGAATATGTAAATAAGATGTGGTAGGATTGCCAATAAGACAACTTCGCCAATGAATTTATTGTGTTTCATTAAAATTTGAACAAACATTTCAGGCTTAATGCTGATAAATGTACAAGCAATAGTATAAGGCACCGTAACATGTAATTTTATACTGAGAGCTGTGAGACTTGCCAAAAAATTATATTAAGTGCCAATTTTATTTGATCAAGAACACATGAAAGCTATAATGATGAACACTATAACAATGTTGAACATTTTAATTTCTACTTATTACTTGAGTAAACTGTTTGGCATGTACTATATTTTCATGCTATCATATTTTTCCCCATTGATACACATAATTGATATGGCTTCTACTAAAGAAATCCCCATTTGGAGCTAATGTGTTTAGAGACCTCTTATGTCAGTATACCTTTACTATATTACCTTAACTGTTTGATATGCTTATATTCTCACTTTCAGGCTAAATATGACCAAAACCAAGCAAAAAAGAGAGAGACAATTCTTCCTTATATTCGTAGTGACTCGAATCTCAATGCACATTATAAAGGTAGTCTTCCTCATTCCAAAAGTATGTCTAATCTACGGGAAAATGGATATGTCCATCCGGATGATCATATATTGTTACAGAATAATATTCAAATGGACCATGTGACGTTGCTTCCACCAATGAAAGATGATAAAGAAAGAGGTAGTTTTGGACTTTCAGATTTGCATTCCAGAGGAGTTCATCATGTGTGATATAAATATTTTTATGTAATTTACGCAATGCTGATAGATTTTTCTCATAAGAAACCATTTGATTTTTATTGTTTCCATCAATTATGTACTCATTTGAGGTAGATTTATTTCTAAACTGCGATAAAGAAAAAAATTATAATAGCATTATTTTGAAGCCATTGTGTTAAAAGTCAAACCTGTCCAGTGTCCAAACAGAACTCCTTGTGTACTTTAGTACAGTTTTTATTTAAATCAGAATTTTTGAAAGAATTAACTAAACAGTTATTACCTTGGGTAAACCAGATACATTAATATATTATTTTGCTCAAGTTTATAACTGTGATCATTTATTTATTAAGTATTTTTGAGCAGCATATTTTTTGGACCAACATTTAATTTTTAAATTCTACAATTACTACATAATCATGTGCTTGAAGATTGTTGCAGAAAGGATCGTACTTGTATAGAATACTTTACAATTGGTTAATTATTTTAGATGATAAAAATTTGTGGAAAAAACATTTAGTTTCTGTCACTGTGATAAAACAAAGAAATTGGTGATAAAATAGTTACCCATTAGTGGCCTTCAGCTGTTTTCTGCTCTTGGGTAAGGTTGTTGTCTCTTTGACATCTTCCCCATTTCCATTCTCAATTTCATTTGGTTTATCAGCTATGATGATTCTATTTCTGGTAATTGTTTATGATGATGCAATATGATTATCTAACTAACATATCAATTTTTATAGCATTGAATATCATTTGTTTGAACAAAAGGGTGCAGGAATTCATTTGATTAAAGATATCTGCATACTTATTTAATAACTTATCATAGAATTATTAATGTTATATTATCTTCATTGACTTTAGCTTTCTATCAATTATGTTCTGATCGAAATTGAAATATATGATAATTTTCAAGCTTTCTGGAATCTCACCTTCAGTATTAAGAATTTATTGTCATATGGAATTCACCATACTTGTAATTGGAATGCATTGTTGTTTGCTTTTTATCATGACATTAACTTTGCAAGCAATCATACTTTTCAATGATTTATGAAATTTTTGAAAATATTGCAGATAAAGAAGGATCCATGGCATTGTCAATGTACAGTACTTTAAAACAATTAAAGAAAAAAAATTACTCACCATGTTCAAATGCTTTCTTTTTCATGCATCAACAGCTCATCATGTTAAAGTAGAATGTTCTCATCAAATATTATTTTATTCGGAGTGGCTATTTGTCCGGCTAGCGGGGACGTGGGATAATGGATAATAAAAAGTGGGGATATGAAATATAAGGGACAAATAAAAGTGGGATCTCGGGGGGGGGGGGAGAAATGAGGGATTTGGGAAAAGGAGCACCCCGTGTTACCCCGACCCCCTCACGTAAATAAGATAAAATCCCACCTGGAATTTCTTAATAAGGTTTTTACAGTGTTGTTTACTTTTTTTTTGGGGGGGGGGGGGGGGCGGGGGGGGTGTGACCTTATAGAAAAATCTCACACCTCTCACACAAAATATGGATAACTTTATGTTAAGGGGGTCCATAACTCTGTTTGACAGCTTCAGACATTATAATTTTGTTCCTTTTTCAACTAGACCAAATCCTTACGTTAACTTAAAATGTATGAGTCAATCACGACCCAAGTTTGTTTTACAAGTAATTGCTTCCCTCTTCCTACAATGTGAAGCCATAGATAAAGAAATAAATATGGAATATATATGATTTTTTTTTCTAATTATACGTTGTCCACATTGGACTATATATATATAAAGAAAACAACAATTTCAATTACCAGTAACAAGATTGGGGCCTGACAATTTAAGATTGCAAAACATTGCTTTTTAGATGTCCATGTGTATGATTTGTGACCCCCTGGTGCTGCTGAAGATAATATTTCACGCACACAGACATGCGCATTGTATTGGCCGGACAAATAGTCCTGGTACTATTCGTCCGGCTAGCCGGACAAATAGCAACTGCCTATTTTATTTTACATTATCCTAAATAAGATATAAAGAGAACAGTATTAAAATCAAATCTGACATAATATTTGTCTTTTTTTTTTAGAACAATTACCAATTTGCAAAATATTTTTTTATAGGTTTCATGATACTGAAATTTTTAGACTACTTGCTTAAAGAGATGAGTGTTTTTCCACAATAGTGATTAATTGCTTATAAAATGGTGTGAAAATGACAGTACAGGAAATCTTCCTACCAATCATTTTTGAAAGAAGAGAATCTCCAAATTTAAAACATAAAAAAAACACTTCAACATGGTAAACAGAATTTTTCAGAGCATATGTATCAATTTATTTTTGGACGTTGATCCTGAGTATATTGTGATATTGTCCACTGCATGCAAAATGATCCAATAATCATGTACCTAGTCAAGTGCATCTGAAAATTTAGCAGTATATATCTTTTCTGAAGATGTATTAATACTCCCTACGCAAGGGTATACCAAGGAATCTAGTCTGAATATTATTTATTTATCATATTTATACAGGGTTTTTAACTGTCATTAAACATTATTTTCTATTATGAGTTTGTGTACTGTAATCAGTCTTTGATTCTGCCATTTGTGTAGTAAAAATGTATCAACTATACATACATGTATACTTTGTACCAAGTCACATTTTTTTGTGTATAGTCTTTATACGACCGCAAAAATTAAAAAAATTTTGGTCGTATATTGGTATCATGTCTGCGTCTGCGTCGTCGTCGTCCGAATACTTTTAGTTTTCTCACTCTCTTTTTTGGCCCAAATAAGCATTTTCTTGGTTTTCGCACTCTAACTTTAGTAAAAGTGAATAGAAATCTATGAAATTTTAACACAAGGTTTATGACCACAAAAGGAAGGTTGGGATTGATTTTGGGAGTTATGATCCAAACATTTTAGGAATTGGGGGCCAAAAAGGGCCCAAATAAGCATTTTCTTGGTTTTCACACTATAACTTTAGTTAAGGTAAATAGAAATCTATGAAATTTTGACACAAGGTTTATGACTACAAAAGGAAGGTTGAGATTGATTGTGGGAGTTTTGGTTCCAACAGTTTAGGAATAAGGGGCCAAAAAAGGGCCAAAATAAGCATTATTCTTGGTTTTCGCACAATAACTTTAGTTTAAGTAAATAGAAATCAATGAAATTTAAACACAAGGTTTATGACCACAAAAGGAAGGTTGGTATTGATTTTAGGAGTTGAGGTCCGAACAGTTTAGGAATTAGGGGCCAAAAAGGGGCCCAAATAAGCATTTTTTTGGTTTTTGCACCATAACTTTGGTATAAGTATATAGAAATCTATGAAATTTAAACACAAGGTTTATGACCATAAATTGAAGGTTGGGATTGATTTTGGGAGTTTTGGTCCCAACAGTTTAGGAATAAGGCCTGAAGGATCCAAAATTAAACTTTGTTTGATTTCATCAAAAATTGAATAATTGGGGTTCTTTGATATGCTGAATCTAACTGTATATGTAGATTCTTAATTTTTGGTCCTGTTTTCAAATTGGTCTACATTAAGGTCCAAAGGGTCCAAAATTAAACTTAGTTTGATTAAAACAAAAATTGAATCATTGGGGTTCTTTGATATGCTGAATCTAAAAATGTACTTAGATTTTTGATTATTGGCCCAGTTTTCAAGTTGGTCCAAATCAGGGTCTAAAATTAAACTTTGTTTGATTTCATCAAAAATTGAATAATTGGGGTTCTTTGTTATGCCAAATCTAACTGTGTTTGTAGATTCTTAATTTTTGGTCCCGTTTTCAAATTGGTCTACATTAAAGTCCAAAGGGTCCAAAATTAAACTTAGTTTGATTTTAACAAAAATTGAATTCCTGGGCTTCTTTGATATGCTGAATCTAAACATGTACTTAGATTTTTGATTATGGGCCCAGTTTTCAAGTTGGTCCAAATCAGAATCCAAAATTATTATATTAAGTATTGTGCAATAGCAAGAAATTTTCAATTGCACAGTACTCAGCAATAGCAAGAAATCTTCAATTGCACATTATTGTGCAATAGCAAGAAATTTTCAATTGCACAGTATTGCGCAATAGCAAGAAATCTTCAATTGCACAGTATTGTGCAATAGCAAGTATTTTCAATTGCACAGTATTGCGCAATAGCAAGAAATATCTAATTGCATAATATTGTGCAATAGCAAGAAATTTCAATTGGAGTTATCTTTCTTTGTCCAGAATAGTAGTTGAATCAACTTAAATCATTGTTTTATACAATATACAATGTATATTCACTTTTACTACCAACTGATAAATTAAAACAATCTTTACCATTCAGTGATAACAAGCACTTTTTTTACATTTCAATATTTTATGATGTATTTAAATGAGTAGTTATTGTTGCAAACTCCATTAGAAATTTGAATTGAGATTGGTTTTGGAAGAAAGGAAAGGGGGGTGTGAAAAAAAATTGGGGGGGGGGGGGTTCAATTTTTCTCATATCAGATTTCATAAATAAAAAAAAAATTGCTCAAAGGCAAAACAAAAATTTTAAGTTCATTAGACCACATTCATTTTGTGTCAGAAACCTATGCTGTGTCAACTATTTAATCACAATCCTAATTTAGAGCTGAATCCAGCTTGAATGTTGTGTCCATACTTGCCCCAACCGTCCAGGGTTCAACCTCTGCGGTCGTATAAAGCTGCGACCTGCGGAGCATCTGGTTCAGTATCAAAGAAATTATTTCTACCTGTTTCTTACAAACAGCAAACTATTTTTATTCAGAAAAGAAGTATATTGTTTTTCAATATACAATTTATTGAAATCTATACTGTAATTTAATTTTAAAAGTATGAATTGCCTTAGCTTTCACTCTTAGCAGCTTTCCTTCTTAGCTCACCTGGCCATGTGAGCTATTAATGTTCCTTGGTGTAGATACGTCAAGCTTAATTATTTTTAACATCTCTGGTAAACCACTTGACCAATTTCAACCAATGTTGAATTTAATTATCATTCCAGCATCCATTCTGAAGTTTTTTTTTTTGTTTATGCCAATTAACCAGCATGATTGCCATGACTTAAAATAGACCATAAGGGTAAAATGCATTAATTGATTTACAAAAATGTTAAATGACCAAATCCATTTGTTGACTCTTTTTTGGTTTAATAACCCTTAAATGATGATTTCTGACCAATTTTCTACTATTGCCTGTTACATTGAAATTATAGAAGATAGGCAGCAATACAAGATATAAATTGATAGGTGAGTGATTCAGGATGTTGAATGCATCTTGTTTTTTTTTACTACTAGTATTTGCTTATGAGAAGCCATGTTTGTTTTACAATCCATGACAGCTTAAAACTAAAATATCTTGCCAGTTCTGTTAATTTTTTCTTAAAATTTTGTGTATTAATAAAATATTAAAAGATGAAATATTTCAGAATATTTTTGATGTAATTTGGAAATAATTTATTTTTAATATTTAACCTTAAGTTATTGAGTTGAAACTTTTAGTGATATTAGAATTGGAAGGCATGCATCCTAATAGTTAATGTTACAAAATATTTGTTATAGGTGTTTATTCACATCAGTTTTGAATGTAGAATTTATTTAAATCTATTTATTGTTTTTTATCATAGATATTTGTCTTGCATTTTTATGATGGTTTTGATAGTGTTTGCAATCACTATTTTGACCAACATTTACTTTATAATAAAATTGTTGATGTTGAATGCAAAGTTACATTGTTAAAGGTATATTTTATATTGAAGGATTAAAGGAAAAATAAAAAAAGTTTTTAAATAGATGAAAGTATTTCTTTGATGTATAGAGGCGACAATAGTATACTGGTGTTCAAATTTCATAAATTGGTTTAGAGAGAAAAAAACGGGTTACAAACTAGAACTGAGGGAAACACATCAACTATAAGAGGAAAACAAAGGAACAACAAGTGCAAAAAAACAACAAATGCCAACATATTTGACATACATAGAAACGAACTATTTGATAACAACTGCCATAAACCTGACTTGGTACAGGTGATTCTAAGAAAAAAATGATGGGTTGAACCTGGTTTTATGGCTAGCCAAACCTCCTGCTTTTATGGCAATATTAAACAGTATTGCTAAAATGACATTACTACATGAAAGAATTACAGCACAAACAAACACAACAGCAGATGAAACTATAATAAGTATGAATACCTAGAAATTTCTCATACATGCTATTATTTTGTAATACTTAAAAAAAAAAATTAAGCTTCACCAAAAATAATGGACACCACGCCAAGCTCTGTCAAAAACAATGGATACTAGATCAAGGTCCACTAAAAACAAAAGGCCATCACACCAAACTTAATTGAAACAATGGACATCACAGCAAGCTCAATCAACAACAATTGACAACACACCAAGCTTAACCGAAAGAATCTGAATGGACACCACAGAAAGCTCAATCAACAACAATGAACACCACACCAAGCTCAATCAACAATGGACACCAGAGCATGCTCCTCAAACAACAACCAAGACACCACAGCAAGCTCCACTTAAAAACAATGGACATCACAGCAAGGTTAACCAAAATAAAAGAGACACCACATCAAGATAAACAAACAACAACAAGCTTAAGCGAAAACAATGAGTTCCCAGCAAGCTCAATTAAAAAAAAATAGGCATAGCAAGTTCAATAAAAAAAAATAGACATCATAGCAAGCTCAACCAAAACCAATAAATACCACATCAAGCTCAACAAAAACATGGATACCACATCAAGCTCAACCAAAAACAATGGAAACCACATCAAGCTTGATCAAAATAAATAGATGCACAGCAAAGCTCACCAAAATACAATGGACAACACAAGCTCAACCAAAATCAATGAACACAACAGCAAGCACAACCAAAATCAAAGGACACCACAGCAAGCTCGTTCAAATACAACGGACAACACAACAAACCCTCCAAAGGACATAGCAGCAAGCTCATCCAAATGCAATAAACACCACAACAAGCTCCACAAAACACAATGGACACTTATACCACACCAAGCTCCACCAAAAACAATTGACTCGACGCCAAGCTAAAAAAAAATGGACACCACAGCAAGATCATCTAAAAACAATAAATACCACAGCAAGCTACAGCTAGTTCAACCGAAAGTAATGGTCATCAACACAATCTCAGTCAAAAACAATAAACGACACAGCAATAAAAACCACAGCAAACATCAACAAAACTAAACACCATATCAAGCTCAACCAAAAACAACGGACACAACAGCAAGATCAATCGAAACAAATAATACCCCAACAAAATTCAGCAAATTCACCAAAAGTAATGACCACCAACGCAAGACCAACCAAAAACAAACACCAAAATCAAGCTCCAACAAACACAATGGACAAAGCAGCAAGATCGACCAAACACAATACACACCACAGCAAACCGCAGCAAGTTCAATCAAAAGTACTGGCCATCACCGAAAGCTCCACCAAAAACAACAAATCACAGCAACGGACACCACAGCAGTCATTAAATAAAAAAAAAAAAACAGCACTACAAGAGCAACCAAAAACAAAAAATACCACAGCAACCCACAGCAAGTTCGATCAAAAGTACTGGCCATCACCGAAAGCTCCACTGAAAACAAAACAACACAGCAATGGACATCTTAGCAATCATCACAAAAAAAAACCACATCAATAAAAAACAAAACAATTGACAGCACTGCAAGAGCAACCCCACCCTAAAGTACTGGCCACCACCTAAAGCTCCATATAAAACAATAAAACACAGCAATGGACATCACAGCAATCATCAAAAAATAAAAAACCCACATCAAGCTAAAATAAAACACCAATTGACAGCACTGTAAGAGCAACCAAACACAATACACACAACAGCAACCCACAGCAAGTTCAATCAAAAGTACTGGCCATCACCTAAAGCTCCACCAAAAACAAAAAAAACCAAAGCAATGGACATCACAGCAATCATTACAAAAAACCCACATCAAGCTAAAAAAAATTCAATTGACAGCACTGCAAGATCAACCAAACACAATACATGCAACAGCAACCCCACCTAGAGTACTGGCCACCACCTAAAGCTCCACCAAAAACCAAAAAAAAATACAGCAATGGACATTACAGCAATCATCACAAAAAAAAAACCCACATCTAGCTCCAAAAAAAATAATTTGACAGCACTGCAAGAGCAACCAAAAATTATAAATACCACAGCAGCCCCACCCAAAAGTACTGGCCATCACCGTAAGCTCCACCAAAAAACAATTGTCAGCGCTGCAAGATCAACCAAACACAATAAATACCACAGCAAGCTACAGTTCAACCAAAAGTATAGCTGCGGAACCGTAGCTCTTAGGTCCTTATGTTATTTTTTGACTATTTGCGGATCTATGGTCCGCAAATAGTCAAATAATAACACAAGGACCTAAGAGCTACGGTTCCGCAGCTACCAAAAGTAATGACCACCATCGCAAAGGACAGGACAGAGGACCTTACCAAGACCACCATTTTAAAGTTTCTTGTATTGCCATATAAAGATTGCATACATAATGGAGTCAGCAGTTAGTTGTGATAATTAATACAGACCCCTTATTCCCGGTCATCCTTCGGTACTTTTTCTTGGAAAAGAGAGAAGATCAAAAAGAAGGAAACTGGCAAAATCTTGGCAAATTCGAAAAGCAACAAAAAATAAGACAAAAAATTCTACATGAAAAAGACTATAGACTGAGCGACACCAACTAATTGAGATACCGGGAGGTACATTTGTATCAGGTGCTGGAGACGATAAAGCAGATACTGCTTCACATTTGACAACTGTGTTGTATCTCCATGGATGTACGTGTTACTATCTAAAAAATAATCAGAGACGAGTATCAGTGTTTACTGAACATGAAAACAGATCCGGTTTCAGGCTAGGATGATGTGATATAGTTTATGAATGACGGGACTAAAGGTTAAGTCTTTTTGTTAAGTTTTTCGAAGAAAGTTATCATCATCTTGTAAAATTCAACCTGTACGTAGGAAGATACATACCATTAAATCTATAGTATTCTATTTTAGCAACAAATATTTTGAAAGAAACTCTCCTGAAATATGGGATCTGTTACAGACCTAAAGGAGTAGGTTCAGTAAGACCCCTTTTTGGCCCCAAAATATAGGAGTTTTACAAAATTGTGAAAATGTAATCTTTAAGCTATGTTTTGGAAAGTAAAATGCTTCTGCTACATAAATATGAACTGTTTTTGACAATACAATGCACAAATATCACGTACTAGCATCATTAAGTCATGCTAAACTACTGAATTCTTCAAAACGCAAGCATTTTGGTTAATTTTTAGACGGTTTCCGTCTAAAATGAAAGTGGCCGCATTCGTGTTCATTCATAATAATGAAATGTAAGTTGTATTTGATGATAATACAAAACATATATAAAGGTTGAGGATGAACACGGATGCGGCCACTTTCATTTTGGACAAAAACCATCTGAAAAGTGACGTTTTTTGGCATATTCGATAGATTTTTCATATTTAAGCTTGAATCGGAGCGTTTTTAATGACTAAATCAGTAAAATCTTTCACATAAACTAATCGAATCAATTGAAATAGACACTTGCGTGTTTATAAAAAGTTCCAAAAACTTTTGTTAGATGAACCTGAAATTTGAGGCCAAAATCTGCCCTTACCGGACCTACTCCAAATTTTAAAGATCTGGAAATCTCAATTTCCGTTGCTATGAGTCTAGTTTCAAAACTTGTCGGACTTGAGGTAACATACGAAATGACATTGATACATTTGAAACAAACATCTGCTTTGGCACGCAACCTCTGCGAAGCAAGCCATCTCATCACGAAATATTTTAAACAGAGCACGATAATAGTCCCTTCTAAGTCTTTTTTCAGGCTACCGACACACAATATTGTATGATCAAGCATTGTGAATACAATCAATTGAAAGAAATCAACTTTAAATAATCACAGATAACTTCTGTTTTCTTATAGGATAAAAAAAATACTCAGTTATTTCCCTTGCAATATAAAAGATTTTATGCCATTAATGAATGCAATGTCTATCACATCAACTGAACATTATAGAGCAGAATACAAAATTCCAAATGAAACGCAAATTAAGTGGTTTAAATAAACACATAATACTTATAGAAAATTTCAATTCTTAAAAATCACACTTTAAATTAAATTGCTCTGAAAAATGATAGGTCTTCGGAGATCGATAATTATGCCCAAAAATAAAATAAACTTCTCGTTTTTAGTTCAAAGAAATTTATTTTACCATTTTGAAATACAATTTATGTATTTTTTTGGGGGGAACAGGATTCTATTGAAGCTTTAACAGGTTCCCAAAATACAACACTCTACTGTACAAATAGACATCATTTTGCTTTTCTGTGTTTAGACAGAGACAGTCTATACTTTAGTATAGAAAGTTCCTGGTTCAGATGATTTTGTTTTATTATTGTCAACATCAAGATAACAATGATTTGCCATAATTAAAGAATTGTATTTCAAGATGGAAAAGGAATATCCGAGCTAAATACATTTAAAGTGCAAATACGTTTTTTTCTCTCGAATTTATTACCTATTTCAATATGTAATGTTGAAATGCAAACATGATTGTGGCAAAATAGAAAGTATGAACGCACTAGGTTGTCCTTTGAATGCTATCAATGATCTAGAAATAATGCTATTGGGTTTTTTTTTGGTTAAAAAAAAGTGTTAGACATGATAAGAAGTACTGTCTGGTTCAATGTTCTAAAGTGCTAGACATATTTAGAAGTGGTGTCTCGTTCAATATTCTAATGCGTTAAACATGTACTAAGAAGTATTCTCTCGTTCAATATTCCAATGTGTTAGATATGTATTGTTAGAAGTTTACTCTGGTTCAATATTAGAATGAATACTGTTTCCACCATTAATTTTTCGTATTTTATATGATTTATTCGAAAAAGCAAACAGATCAGTATTTGTCAAGATTTGACAGTTTTAACTTCATGTTTTGCCAACTACACTATAAATTTATGCATTTATACAACGAACAATGCACGATGCAGATTAAGGAATCAAGACAAGTTTTGTAGTTTGTATGAGAGAATCTTTAAAAATTGAACGTTCATTGGTTAATTTTCCATTTATTTGTGTAGTCTAAGATATTGTAGGTTTTTTTTAGGGGTAAGGGAGTCCTTAATTTATGTTGCAAATTTCAAATTAAAAAATTAAAAAATTCGACTCAGGCTGGCAGTTCCAATATATTAATACCAAGGAAGCTTATAATCACGAGTTGATCAGGTCTCAATTCAACTTGTTGATAAAAAAAAAAAAAACTCTAATGACGTCCTTATTACAAAGCCGTGTTCAACAGGTCGAGAACTCTAGATTTTCTGACGTCAGAATATATTTGCATAGTAATTTCCAAAACACAAGGCCAATATGGCCTTGAAAACTGACCAATCGACTCAATGAACTACAATGCATTGTGGGCTACTACGAGTAAACTGCTACTTAAAACACGTGGAATTAGTTGGAAAACAGTCAATTAATATATTGTCTTGGACTCTCATTACCAAAGTTTTTATTTTGCAAATATATTTAATGTAAAATATATAACGTAATCTTCAATTTGCATGCTCAGATTAAAAAAATATTGTTTATTGGCTTCACGATTCGACTTTCTTTTTCGCCTTGCAAAAGTAGTTGAACCGGTTTTGTGCATTGTTATGAATTGAACCAACATTAATTTCACGACATGACACAGTGAAATATCAAATGAAGTGACCACTGTCCAGTAAGAAAATCATTTGAGCCCTTTTAAACCTGTATAATGTTATTGCAAAATCATTTCTGCCTAGAAAAACACGAAACTTTCATTGAAACACTTCTTTCTGTACTGAATGTGTATTTTTTTTATAAGGACCTGAACTAATAGTAAGAACATCATAATATTCAGTATGCTAAAAATAAGTGTTATGAAAGCGGCAGGGGCAGGTACAGCCATTACAAAAAGGGGGGTCCTAACCCGGACAAAAGGGGAGGGGGTTCCAACTACATGTCCCCATCCAAATGCACTGATCGTCCAAAAAAAGAGGGTCCATCCCCCGGAACCCCCGCCCCCTGGATCCGCCACTAAGCGGGTACGGTATATAGCTCAATACATTTTTTATAGTTTCATCCATCGATAATATCCGTTTGTTGCTAATTTTATCACAAAATATACCTCAGAGGTTTTCTATCGTTCGGCTGCTGTCCTGTTGACCTATGTCAAATATCTCCAATATTAAAAGTCTCTGGATCATAGTGGGTGCCATATTGCCTATTTTTTTCTTTCTAAAACGTGCTTTGTATAGAGAAATAAGAAGATGAAGTATGAGTGCCAAATGAGACATCTTTCCAACAAAGACATAATTTAGTAAAGTAAGCAGTCATATGTCTAATGCTAAAAAGTAAGCTATTAATGACCCAAAAATTACAAACAATCAAAATAAAAACCAAAAAAAAAAAAAAAAACCCCGACCCAATTAGATATATAAAAGGACAAGAAATCTATCCCATCAAAACAAAAAATATTATATTGTATAGGAGCCTGTATTTCAGTGGTTGTCGTTTGTTTATATGTTACATATTTGTTTTTCGTTCATTTTTTTTTTATATAATTAAGGCCGTTAGTTTTCTCGTTTGAATTGTTTTACATTGTTATATCGGGGCCTTTTATAGCTGTCTATGATGTATGGGCTTTGCTCATTGTTGAATGAAGGCCGTACGGTGATCTATAAATGTTAATTTCTGTGTCATTTTGGTCTCTTGGGGACAGCTTTCTCATTGGCAATCATACCACATCTTCTTTTTTATTATAGATCCAACGCTGCAATTTTCACAAAACATATCAAATTTTCCACCTTGTCGCACATACATATGGATAAAATCATTACAGCTTATTTCCTAATGCATGTGGAGCAAAACTTTGGTTAGCTTACTTGCTTTGTTTTTATATTGTACAAAATATAAGATATACAAGTTGAACTATGCCAGGCATTGCCTATATATATATATATATTGTTTAAAGATGTCAATCTTATTTTCAAAGCTTGAATAAGCAACTATACAAACAAAGCAAGCAAGCCAACCAAAGTTTTACTTTGCAGGTTTAAGAAATCAGCTGTAAGGATTTTATTCAGTTTGGCAAATGTCCGAGCCCGTTAAAAAACGAACAAACTGAAACTACAGTTGCTGACTTCACACCCTTCAAAACAAAGGGAACAGTTTGGAAGTCCCATATACTGAAATGTGACCAACAAAAATACTTATAGATTTTGTTAACACTGCCATGTATGTAAATATTTCTTCGCCTTTTTTACGAACACAAAATTCAAGGATCCCACATTTGCCTTTAATTATCTATACGAACATTGCTGTACTCTTGAATATCAGCACCGGCTGTTATCGACGGCTTTCTTTACACCAGTAAGTTTGTCTCATGGGTAATTGTGATTTTTCGCTGTTGTTTCGTTGCTTCTGGTGGACAAATACATGAAATCTATGTGCCATCATCAAACATGTTAATGGCTATATATCGGGTAATTCAAACCCTTTTTTCTTCGCATAGAAACAACTCTTCGCTAATATGAGCATGGAAGTAATACTTTATATCACGAACTATAAATGAGGATAAACAAAATGAAAAACTAAGCGAAATTGTGAATCCCGCTTTGCACGAAAAAATGTGTTGTATTTCAGTAAATAACACGTGTTCTTGGTTGATTGTAAACACGTAGTAGTCCATCATGCATTGTGACTCATTTACTGGATTGGCCAAAAACCTAGGTAAAATTAAATTGCGTCACATGTAAATAAACAATTACATGTGCGAGAACATAAGTATGCTAATTTATGCATTTCCATATAAGGTAATGGTCCCGAACTGTTCAAATGAGCACAAAATATGTTTGACACATGCGCACGAACTTACTGTGTATATTAACGTTATTTCCATCGTCACCCTTTAAAATATATACATTCTTAAGCAGCTAGCATAAACTTTTATTTATATTTTTATAAAACAGCATATATTTACCCTGCTCGTAGTTTTTAAACTTATCAAATATGAAATGTAATGCACAGACTCCTCGGGGAGGAAACAGGAAAAGCCAAACATTATTACGGTATTTTCGTACGCTTCGACCTATAAAAATACTGTATTTGTCCTATTAGAATCGAAATAATTCCTTTGTGTCATTTTTCTGGTTGCACGTGACAAAATGTTCTGGTTACACGGGACGGAAAATTCTGCAACATCATGACATTTTGTTTTCTTTATTTTGATTTGAGAAATATTTGATATCTTCCGCCTTTTTTTTCGCATAAATTTACAAAATAGGTCATAAGCAAGCATTACAAAAGAAGTAAATTAGTTAGTTGCTTGCATGATACATTTATTCACACACAAAATATAATCTAATATCTTTATGATATCGTGTTTTCGTACATATTCATCTTCCTTTAAAAAAAAACCTGTTTAATTGCATATTTACCACGAACTGGTTTCAAACCAAGGTCGTTTAAAAGCTAGGTTGCGATTTTCTCATAAAAAAATGTATATCAAATGAACAGGTGAAGGTAATCTAAAAGAATAATAAGAAGATGTATATTGTCCCTATTGAATCTATTATCCACTTTGATGAGAATTTTTTATCTTGATGACATCTCGCCACGTATTTAAATGTACTAAGTGACCATTAAATAGTGCCATTTAACAGTGCCATTTAATCGAGTGTCATTATAATCCTCTAATGTATTGCTATTAGCATAATTTTCAGCTGATTAATCAAGATTACCATATAGCGGACGAACTTTTACGTATTTATACAGAAATATATAGAGTACAAGTTAACGAAAATTACACAACTGCGACGGATGAGATATTTCACTAACTGGGTTGGAATACAATATGTATACTCTCTTCTTTTACTTATTAAAGAAAAAATCACCTTCAATCATAGTTATGAGATTATAAAATTCCATGTATGCGTGAAGTCTAAAGTGTACACTTCGATCCTTTAAAAGAAATGTGTGATTTCCATGAGTTCAAAAGACAGAAACTATCGCGTATCAAATTTGTACAATGTCATATTCTAACATGACGTCCTTATTACGCTTTGTAAACTATGCCGTGTTCTAATGAGCACAAAATATGTTTGACACATGCGCACGAACTTACTGTTTATGTTAACGTTATTTCCATCGTTATCCTTTAAAATATATACATTTAAGCAGCTAGCATAAACTTTTATTATATATTTTTATAAAACAACATATGATTTACCCTGCTCGTAGTTTTTAAACTTATCAAATATGAAATGTAATGCACAGACTCCTCGGGAGGAAACGGGAAAAGCCAAACATTTTTACGGTATTTTCGTACGCTTCGACCTATAAAAATACTGTATTTGTCCTATTAGAATCGAAATAATTCCTTCGTGTCATGCTCTATCCTCATTTTAACATGGGTAGGCATTATATTTGACCACAGTGTAAAATATCGACAAATATAATGCCTACCCATGTTAAAATGAGCATAGAACATATGACATGAAGGAATTATTTCTTAAGTAAAGTTGCATTTAAACAAACCTTGTGCAGTGAATTTTGTGTACTTGTTTATTTATTTTCCAAACCTTACGACTCTCTGAATGTGCACTTGTTAACTTCTTCTGAACAAGTTTACTAAGTCTTTGACGAAGTGAACAAAATGTATAGATTCGCCTTGTGTGCATGGTCTTTGCTCTCTTGAAACATACGACTAGTCAATAGTTTGCATTGCAACAAACCTTGGATACTTAATTTTGTTTACAAGTTAAGTTATTTTCTATACTGTCCGACTTTCTTAAAGTACAATTGTTATCCTCCGAAACTAATTTAAATAAATAAATAAAGATAAAATTTTCAAAGAGAGTTTTGATTTTTTTTCTGATATATAATAAACCGTGTATATTTACGCCAAAAATTTGACATTTTAAACTGACAAAATAGATTTTGCGAATTGCTTTACAAATTTTATAATTAATTGGTTTGAAAAATGTAACAAAAATCTTTTAAAGTCACTTACAACAAATCGTTTTCTTAATGAGTTTTGAAATTAAATTTGTAATTTTGAATGAGATTTTTTTTTATACAGTCGTGTGTTCTGTGGGGAAACTACTTTTAAAATAAAAATTCACATCTTTTTGGTCATTTATATCTTACTTTTCAGTATACTTCTCATTTTCGGAATTAGTTGATACCACACACAGTGCACATGCAAATGTTTTAATTATTCAAACTGTTGATAAATCAAATCATTTTAACACAACTTATTATTAATTTTTTAATATCCTCGTGAAATAAAAAAAAAAGTTATCTCATGTAAATATTTACAAAAATTTACAAAATTTGTTAAAAATTGATTATAGGACAATAACTCCTCAAGGGGTCAATTGACTATTTTGGTCATGTTGACTTATTTGTAGATCTTACTTTGTTGTACGTTATTGCTGTTTACAGTTTATCTCCATCAATAATATATTGAAGATAATAACCAAATACTGCAAAATTTCCTTAAAATTACTTATTCAGGGGTAGCAAACCAATAACATATTGCCTGGTTTGTCTAAAGATTTCAGGGCAGATAGATTACACCTAATGAACAATTTAACCCAGTGCTATAAATGCTATGGTTTCAGAGATTTGAGCCAAAAACTGCATTTTACCCCTATGTACTATTTTTAGCCAGGTCGGCCATCTTGGTTAACAGGTGGGGTCATCGGACACATTTTAAAACTATATACCCTAATGATGATCGTGGCCAAGTTTGTTTAAATTTGGATTTTGGGCCAGGTGAGCATATATTTATAATAATGATAATCAATATATATCAATCACTATCATCATCGCCAAAAGTTTATTACACTCCGGTAATAAAAAATAACAACGAGTTCCTGAACGGAAGTAATATCAATTGTTACCAAGAAGATAAAAGTATGTATTATTTATAAACATAATACTTGACACAGATACATACCAAAAATAAGTATAAATATTTTTAATGTTCAGTGCCAACTTTCGTCTATGTCGCTTCTGAAATGTGGTTATCTACGATCTTTTCGCAAGTAAAAATAGAAGCGATCATTGTTAAGCACTATATACTTTGTATTTCGAAGTAGAACTTATGTCAAACAATGACTTATAATTATCTACTGTTTATGAAAATCTTTGAAATATAACTTGTAAGTATATGCGTAGATAAATTCACCATATATATCCAGTCTAAACATGTGTACGTTAGACGTGCGTTTCATCTACAAACGACTCGTCATTAACGCTCAAACAAAAAAGGCCGATACCGTACAAAAGTAACCATAGAATACTGTATGATACCATAGGGTATCGTATGACTTCTGATTTTGGTGCGCATGACGAGTTCATCTGGTACTCTAATCAAAAGATTGGCAAGCCAAATACACAAAACAGTTCTTACTTAACATCGCAACCTTAATCTTCAACTTAAAGGACCTAAACACACAGAATGACAACAAACGTCTAAGGCTGACTTTGTCAGATGGAATTGTAACAAGTTTTAGTACATCTATACTACAATTTTGATATTCGTGCAATACTGTGAAAGAACAGATTTTCCAAATCCGACCAGATACAAAACCACTACATTAAGAGAGATCAGGTTTAGTTAAGCGTTTTTCAGTGATACAATATCGAAATGTTGAAAAGCGTTTTATGACTACAACCTTGACAGAAAACAGATACATCGTATAGATGAAATTTCATCCCAGTAGTCCTGTCTGCTAATTACAGACCTAGTGTCGGAAAACTCTAATGGAAATGGAAATATGTTAGATTGCTGCGGATTTCTCTCTGTCATTAGTTTATAAACGTGATTTATTGACATCACGGATCGTTTCTATGGTAACGGAAAAAAATTACATATCAGAAACGTCGGAATATTTCAATTATTGACAATTCAATTCTTTACAAGCATTGCAAGTTGTTTATTGACAAAATGCAAAGTAACATAAATCAATGTTTTCCTTCAGTTTTCTAAAGATGCTGTATCACTATTTCCTGATACTAAATATTAGAACTTAGCCAACCTAGTATTGTGGATATGTATACTGTTATAAGAACAAAATAACTTTACGAAACCTATCATTAGTTTTAGTGTTCCCTTGTGCTTACATTACGGTGCAATATACTGTGAACGTTCTGTCGTTCGTTATAACTAATCGCACTCTATATAACTAAAATAAATACATACTTGAGGCACTTCCAAAAAACTTTCTGTGTTTATTACTTAATCCATTGATGTGTTTTGTTCATTTTCATCAAATATGAATGGTAACGTTGTTAATGGAATGTTTGTTACAAAGAGTAAATATTTGTCTGACCTTAAACTATTATAATCTTTCATGAGATTTGTCACTTTCAAGCTGTTTTATGTCGCATATTTGTAAATATAAAATGAAAGATGGCATTCCAGATTTACAGTTGCAACCCGCACAATGCCGACAAAGTTCAACTGTGGCCGTTTTGTCTCTTCTGTTTATTTTACGTTTAATGCTTTGGCTTTGCAAACTTTTGATCAAGAACGTGATGTTGTCATTCATAACATTCTCGCGCATTTGTATACTTTTCATATGTCTGGTGCGTGGCTTGTAAATGTAATTTAGAATACATTACAATTTTGTTCAACCTTTGAAAAAGCATGTAATAAACGATAATGCTCATGAAATAATACATAAAACTTGGAAGTATGGAGATTTCTTTATGCGTGGTCAATTGAATTGGGGAGGCCAGTTGATCCACTATCAAAATTAGGGGATTGTTTACTTGAAATCATGATTTATATCCGCCCTCAATAGACAAAAAGTATGAACATTTCAAATTACCACACATCTTCCCTGTGTGTAAAACTTGAAACCAATGAAACCCAAGGTTGTGACAATAGCAACTACTTTGTTTTAACATTCAAGTATATATTCTTTATTTACGATGGTCAAATGCATAAAAAAGGTGGTTTTAGTTAATTCTACATAGGCTAGAAGTAAAAGGGGGGAGTTGAGATCTCACAAAAAATGTTTACTCTCGCCGTATTTTTTGCGCCTGTCCAAAGTCAGGAGCATCTGGCCTTTGTAAGTCTTTTATGTTTTTTTATTTTTTTATTTTAGTTCAAATATATGTTTTGGACTTAAGTATGACTTCCATTTTCACTGAACTAGTACACACCTTTGTTTAGTGGCCAGTTGACACATTCCCCATTTTCATTCTCAATTTCATTACTAATCTATATATGCTTCCCCTATCAGAATTACCATATTGTCTGACTAAATATTTTTGCCACACTTTATTTCAAGCATAATGGAACAAATTTAAATCTGCCATAAGAAAGATACAATTATTCCTCACCTGAATATCAATCAGTTAGATGTATACTTTATATTTGAAGATAAATACCATAAGCAAAGTAAATCATCTCTTTTAAGTTAAATTTTGTATCACGATAACAAACCTTTATTGATATAACTATTATTGAACAATGTTCTTAAATAATTATCAGATCATATGGTTTTCAACATATATACCTACAAAAATAAATGCGAAATATTCTGTTGAAATTTAAAAAAAAATCCTGATTTAATCAATGAAACTTATCCACTATATATATAGTTACATGTAATTAACACATATCAGTATAGAAATAAAGTTTTTTGTGTTCCTCTTGATATCAGAGTTTCTCATACAAATCCGTACATTGGTAACTGAACGCTTTCCCTCCTTATTAGTAGTTTCCTTTTTTGATGGTTTTCTACTTTGTAGTGGATCTCGGATTTTTCTTTATGCTATATCTTTATAACAGAAAATAGGGATACAGATATCATAAATCTATTACCATTTTTAACCTTGACAAAGTCAAGTGCAAAATAGTCATCCTCGTTTTAAGGTTTATGTACCCTTCTGTAGCCATTTTTGTACGAATTTTTCAAACCTCAATTGTATCAAAACTACAGATAAAATAAATAATAGAGATAGGCCATTTAGAACATATTCCAAGGGGAAACTTGATGCAAAGCATTATTTTTTACTGTTTCATTGCATTTGATAGAAAAAGAGGACTTTGTGACAAATAAATCAAGATTTTTATAGAAAATCCACAGCCTTTAATACAGAGATTTTTGTTATAAAATTTGAAACATAAATTACTCACTTGATTTTCTATGATGTGCTAGTGTTTATTTTTTACAAAAAGTTCTAAGCAACCTGTAAATTCCAAAACACCTCGTGCTGAGTCACTAAAGTCGAGCGCACCCTAAAAGGTGTACTTGATTTTGGTCATATTTATATTTGTTTTAACCAATAACTACATTTATAAACTTGTTTTAAGGAAATCAATGCTAGCACTGCATGCAATAATCCTATATCTACCAGTCATCAAATTGCCAAATATGAGAGTACAAGGATAAAGGCTGTGGATTTTCTATAAAAATCTTGATTTATTTGCCACAAAGTCCTCTTTTTTTATTAAATGCAATGGAACAGTAAAATGTAATGCTTTGCATAAAGTTTCCCCTTGGAATATGTACAAAATGGTCTATATCTATTATTCATTATATCTGTAGTTTTGATACAATTGAAGTTTAAAAAGTTCGTACAAAAATTGCTACAGAAGGGTACATAAACCTTAATATCACTTTCATGTCAGACTGATTTCAGAAATCTAGATATATATCGTACGGCAAGAGTCTTTCTATGTATAATCATGGAAGTATTCTATTGACAATATAATACTTCCATGGTATAATCATGAGATTTAGTTGATAACTATCCAAATAATGTTGATTTAAGCAATTATAGGTCACCGTAGGGTCTATGTCCACTTTTGATAAAAATCAAGATACTTTATATTTAAGATCTAGATGCAATGATCTAAATCCCTATAGTATAACTATTGTACGAGATTTCTGCGTTCTACGAATTTTATTTCTTTCTCTATCATAGTTCAAAAAACAATAATTTACAGTGTTGTATCTACATAATTTTTTATGTTTTTTTCAATCGTTATTAAAATTATGTTTACTAGAAATACTGTTCTTATTTTTTTGGATTGATTGTAATGCAATCTGTGATTTACTCCCAGTATGTCATATATTGCAGAATTGGGTAATATAGAGAATTCCAAACTCAATGATTTTCTATTTTTCGTTTACAGCCATGGCATTGGCAGGTTGTTTCAACTTATTATTCAGTCTCTTTTGTCATATAACAAAATAGGACATGCATGGTTTTCTAAAAAATGAAGGGTTATATTTAACTAAAAACATTTTTTTTATTTGAGGTGCTTGTTTAATAAAAATTTAAGTAAATACCGAGTTACTTTTCAAGTCCACAAGTTTCCTATTTTTTAGCCAAAAGTTTAGGCATTGCCGTTTACATAAGAAGTGAAAGTTAGAACATTACCATGACAATGCTCACACGATGAAATAAAGAGGAATGAACTTGTCACTTTCTAAAGGATAACATGGTCAACAGTACATATACAGTCATGCCAAAAAAAAAATATCCGAGAGCAAGGATTCACCTCCTGCAAGAACGCTGTATATCAAACATTTCAAAGTCAGTGATGTATAGATACTGAATAATGACAAGTCAGTGATGTATACATACTAAATAATGCCAAGTCAGTGATGTATACATACTGAATAATGCCAAGTCAGTGATGTATACATACTGAATAATGACAAGTCAGTGATGTATACATACTGAATAATGCCAAGTCAGTGATGTATACATACTGAATAATGACAAGTCAGTGATGTATACATACTGAATAATGCCAAGTCAGTGATGTATACATACTGAATAATGCCAAGTCAGTGATGTATACATACTGAATAATGCCAAGTCAGTGATGTATAAGTACTGAATAATGACAAGTCAGTGATGTATAAGTACTGAATAATGACAATCAGCATAGTTGTATAACTAGACTTCTCTTTCCTTTTTACGAGGATAACTGGGAGGGAATTCTGAGAGATTAAATTGCAGGTTACAAATTGTTATGAAAATAATCATAACATTGTTCTATAACTGTAATATAGGTGTCTCATCAGCAATCATACCACATTCCCTCATTTTCAATCATACCACATTTCCTTACTTTTACATGATTGAGGGCCTTCATGGGGTTTTTGATTATGTGATTACTTGGCCGTTTTTTTAATGATTATTTGATTATTAAGCCAAATATTTCATGATTATTTGATTACCTAGGACTATATTTTTAGTTTATGATTATTTGATTACTAAAGATAAGCAAATATTTAATGATTATGTGATTATATTGGCAAAAAAATTGTGATTATGTGATTACTAGGACCCCCCCCCCCCCCCCCCCCCCCCCATGATGCGCCTCATGATTTATCAGATTATGGAATCGATCACGTGACATACGTACGGATGACGGGGAATATTCACTTCGTCGTCATAGTCGGACGATACAGTATCATTCATTATCAAGCGCTTGTACGTATTTGCATAACTGATAAGGTATCTAATATTGATACCCTAATTTTCAAATAATACATGAATGTATATATAATATATTTTGTACATAGCTTCATTTTTATATATTTTCGGAAATATGTTATTTGAACATCCTTCATTTCTAGATATGGCCTTTTTGTGCTGATGCGGCGCAAAGCAACCAACATAATTCGTTTATAGGGCTTATTAAATTTTGGTCAGTTTTAATCTCATGACTGAAATTGCAACCTATAGATAGTATCGTGTAGATAATAAGCTATCATAATTATACACACTTTCAGAATCTATTATCCGTTGACACAAAAGAAATAATTGGTAAAAAATGTATAAAACAAAATAATTTCAAATTATAAAAATGCGAAAAACAGCATCAAAATAATGTTTTTCTTTCCTTCGGCCTTTAACAAATACATGCATATTGGGGTATGTGCCATGCAATTGTACACAAAATCCTCATTTCTGGTGAAAAATGATTTTTCAAATGAAAATGCCTGATATTAAAAGAATAATTTATTGTCCATTATTTATGTGTTAAATTGTTGGGTTTTTTTTGGTGATAGAACAATAGTTTTTTTTCACTTTTGTTTCACTATACTATTAAACCGGTATATTGTTTGTTTTTAAATCTAGTGTAATATTGTTTAACTTTTATACATTCTCCTGCTTTGTGTAGTATTAAAGTTTGGTTGTAACTAGTCTTTTTTAAACGTATTGGCAAATATATTTCGCCGAGCGTAGCGAGGCAAATTTTTTTTGAAGGGTTTTGGAGCCACTGAAGGCACAAGCAGCTATGGAACAAATGATGCATAATCATGCTTTCTGTGTGTTCCCCAGACCCTTTCTTAATCTGAAAATGCAAGTTTTGTTTTAAATTTTTTTTGACAATATTTTGTTCTCAAAGCAAAATGTATAAATTCAGTGAAAGACTTAAGTTTCTAGGGACAACATCAAAAGACCAATGTGCATGATAAAGCAAAAATGGAATTCACATAGTTAAGTCTGTGGCAGCTGTTTTTTTTTAAAACTCATGATCAAGTTCATAACAAAGTTAATAGATTATAAAAGGAATGCAACACTAACAGAATACAGAAGGGCAATCAATGAACAAAAGACAAATAATTATTATATATAAAATGAATTTCACTTAATCTGCTTTCCTTCTCTATTGTTTTGTGTTGCTAATGAGAGAGGATATGATTTTTTTCTCAGGGGATTGTGTATCTTTTATATAACATTATTAACCAACTTACTACAATATGTATAGAAATGCCCATGCTTTATAAAAGGAAAATTTCAACATCTGGTCATTATGAACGGAAAAATTGCTACAGCCAGTCATTACGAAATATCAGTCATGCATTACGAAATCACACCCGTGCATTACGAAATCACAGTCATGCATTATGAACAGATGAAACGGGACATCGATTAAATGAAAATGTCGTTTATTTCTTTAAATAAGTGTGACATTTTTTTATTTTTTTTTAAACTTAATATCATAAAAACAAGTTTAAATGATGTTCATTCACATTGTTTTGTAACGATTTGAAACGGAAATATTTCACAGCCTTTTTCGAGTACGACTTTCGATTATTATCACTGTTTCATTTCCGTTGTTCAATCCTCAGATTGCAGACTAAAGAATAGTTAAACTGTCTGATTTATTCTTCCCAGCTACTTTTTATTTGCTAGATGAAATGAATTTTAATAGCATAAAATTAAGTACTTGGATGAGAAATCAGAAATTACATCTGACAGTCACAATGTTGACCAAAATTCCATGCGAAATTGAATGCGAAAAGACAAGTATATAGAAGTTCAGCTATGAAAAAAATTTCCTGTATCTTCTTCACGGTAAGTTTCCTACTCTTTGTTTAATCGAAGAATTAAAACAATTTAATAAAAATGTTATGAAACGGGCTTTTCTGTATTGGTCCTGTTGTAGTTTGTGGATAGCTGTATAATATTTTGGATCCGAGACTCGAAGACTGTTCTTGAATGAAGATATGCCTTTATAGTTGGTTAATAAAAGTATCAATATATGGACTTTTTCATATTGGCCCTGTAACATGCCCTTGATATTAATAATGGCCTCGGACAGTTGTAATGGCCCTCGGCGTTGCCTCAGGGCCATTACAACCATCCTTGGCCATTATTAACACCTCGGGCATGTTACAGGGCCAATATGAAAAAGTCCATACATTAATACTATAATATCGTTATGACGGCGTGCACAAAGTTGCGTCCACAAGCGTAACGTCTTCAAATTACTAAAACCATTTACGACGTCGGTAGAAATCAAACGCGTAACAAAAACACTGGACACTTAGTTTATCACATAACTTTGACATTCACGTTCAACATGTTTCTTTTTTTTCGAAGAAAAAAGAGCAGGAAATGCACATTCTGGAAATATAAATAAATATATGGTAAGAGCAGTGTAATGGAATTAATTAGCGACTTTGTCGTGGACCCTTTTCAGATCATATCGTTAAAGCGTCAGTTTTTTAGATTGTAACATAAAAGTTGGACATTACATTAAAAAAATTCAGGAGTTCAGTCTTGACTATCGAATCATTCATATTTTGAAGATTATTTTAAACCTCTGGTTATGCACATTTGGAGTACCAAGTTATTTGAAAATAAAAAGATTGTAATTACATTTTTTGTCATACCGATTCTTCCATTTTGATTATTAGTCCTTACAAATTACTATACTTCTTACACATAACGAAGATCATTCCAAACTTATCTACCATGGTCGTTTTTGATTTTTTTTAGCGGTGAATTTCGTGAATGTCCGAGTCCGAATCCGAACAATTCTATTATACGAAAATGAGGGAAAATATTTTGAATTTGTATAAGTTTTAGGTCAAAAACTCTATTTTATGCTTATTTAATAATGTTACAAGTTTCACCGTATTTTTTCCTTTTTCTATATGTCTGTTTCATGCTTTATAGATAAAAAAATAATTTACCTTACTAGTAATGTGGATTTTAAAGGTCAGCATTCATCATTTTATCATAAACAAAATCTTATTAAAAAAATATCATAAACACGGTTGTATAAAACTATTTAAAAGGCGCATTTTACAGTTGCCGTCAACTTTGTGCACGCCGTCTTACTAAAACATTTGAGTTGTTACAAACATAATTTCCCGTCAACTTCTCAAAGTTAAATAGATATACAAAGATGTGGTATGAGTACCAATGAGACAACCCTCTCTTAAAGCAAAAGCGAAACTATTTTCAAAATAAACGTACAGTGAGTTAATTTTGCTTTTTTGACAAAATCGTGCATAATCTAATATTTAATTTTCCATAACCCTATATCAAATAATGCTTAAGAATGTGCCAGTTGAGTACTCGACAGTATTTAGGATCAGTAGCCAAAACTTCAAACAATTCGTGTACCATCCTTGGACCATGCAACTATTGTTAAAAAGTAAAATCACAAAAATACTGAAATTAGAGGAAAATCAATTCGGAAAGTCCATAATCACATGGCAAAATCAAATAACAAAACGCATCAAAAACGAATGGACCAAGAACTGTCATATTCCTGACTTGGTACAGGCATTTTCAAATGTAGAAAATGGTGGATTAAACCTGGTTTTATAGCGCTAACCCTCTCACTTTGATGACAGTCTCGTCAAATTCCGTTATATTTACATTGATGCGTTAACTAAACAGACACAATAAATTAAATAGTCAGAATATGGGTACATCAGTCATCATCGTATAAAAATTTTAAAAGGAACAATTTAACAGAACACAAAAACATCTATCTTCAAACACATTCATTGATGTGTGTGCCTGACGTCAGAAAATGTTATACGTCACATAGATTTGTCGTTCAATGTGCATACAAACAATTTTAAAATTTACCTAGGCAATGTTAGCATACAGGGTTAAAAAATCAAGAGTATGTAAGAATAAATTTCAGAAATAGACCGATATTTAAACTAGTCCAAAAGTTATATATAGAAATTATAAGAATCCACAAATAGTTAATTCCACTACGCGATTGAATGATTCTGACGTTTGTGGTTCAACGTATATTGTAATTCATAATAGAAATATATCATAATGACATAAAATAGAACAATATCATACTGACGGGATCTTTTAAAGTACAGAGTCACGTTATGGGAACCAAAGAAATACAAAAAGTTGCATATACAAAACACACCACCAAAAAATGAAAGACAATTACAAACACATTGACGAGATGTATAAGTACCGAGCCACGTCAAACGAATATCACATAAAACCATTCAACAGTAAAAGTAATATTAATAATAGAACAAAGACAAAGGAAAGAACTATAAAACACGTTGTTAAGATGATAAACAATATCAGTACGCAGAATCTATACATCAAGACCATCGTGTATTATTTGCGAAGTTGATACGGAATATTTATCAACAAGGTCTTGGTACCTTCCGATGAACTTTTTTTTTAAAAAGGACGAGACGTTCTTTGACACACCCCTGGTTCATCAACTTTCTACTCAGACACTGATGAGAATAGTCTGATAATTAAGTTCTCAACCGTAAGTACGTACGAGTATCTTAGATCAGTAGCTTCAAACGATTCGTAAAGACAATTAAGTATAAAAAAGTAGACCTATTACACGGATTTCAATGGTCACAAAACTGATTTTATATGATATGTTTTTTTTTCTCTCGCTTACTTGGAAACATGATCACAAATGTTTTCCTGTCCAACAAGGACTTCCGACGGAAATTCCAACAGATTCAATGGTTTCCTCTCGGATGTCCTTGTCTGGCATGCTTAAAAATTCGAACTGATCCCAATAGAACTTGATGTTACATCAGTCATGTGGGTGTAATTACATTGACTCTGTGATGAGTGCTTTGTATAAGTATATAGTAGTAAGAAAACTGTAAAACTTATGTAAATCTAAAGATGTTGTTACGAGGAAGTCCATTAAATAATTTCATCCAAATGGCAAGAAAATAAGAAAGAAATTGTCACGCGCATCATGTTAAATAAAATATTTTCGGCTCCTTCAAAATTTTGAGAGACATTCTTTTACCACAAATTTGATGCTAAAACTGTAAAGAACATTAAAACAGTCACTTAATCTAATTCAAAATTCAAAAGTTGAAATACTATAGATAAAATCTATAGACAGACTACCGAAACCTCTTATATCAAGAGGAATTCTTGGAAAAAAATCCATAAAAGCGGACTAGATGTAACAATTTAGTAAATGGAATCAATATGCTACCCTCTTTTTCGTTCAACGTGTTTCCTCATAGTTTTAAATAAATTAGTGATGTGCAAAATGCGTTACAATTATATCAAACTTCTTTTTAAATGGAAGTGGAACGCCTTTATATTGATCGAACATTAAATATGTAAAAGGGATATTCTGTATATCCTTCTAAGTCCTTATGGTGTCCCCTTTAAAGCTTCCACAATTGTTATTGAAAGTGCAAACAGTCATTTTGTAAGAAATCCAACGGACACCGCATGAAATTTAGACTTTAAATGAGAACGTTCAAATTTTGTGATTTGAGTTCATAATAAAAATACTGGATCAAAATCTGATGGAAATAAAACTCATCTTTTTGGTTTCTCTTTTTTTCAGAAACGGTTCCTCTATCCCACAAAATTAAAACAAGCATATAAATACGCTTTTGATAATAAAAAAAAAATTATGAAAAACAACTTCAAAATTCTTAACCTTGGACCTAACAGCACAACACAATTTGGACATAGGTGTAATAACTCAACAGGAGAAATACTGTAAAATCAATTGGAAATGAATAATTGAAGCATCATACCGAAATAAACAATAAAAAGACTTCAGACATGCATAAGGGACGACATCAAAAGTTCAATGAAGGATAAAAAAACTTAATTCATATAGTTTTTTCACTGACCCCCCTACCCCCTCTCAACTTAATTTGGGAACAATTAATTGACCAATTAGGATGTATGTAAAATTGATGTCAATTTAAACAAAACTTGCAGCAGTTTGACCCCCCATCCCCAAACTATTCGAATTAAGTTTTTTTTTATCCTTCATTGATTTTTTGATGTCGTCCCTAAAGTACGGATCTTACAGTACTTGCATGTCTTGCATATGCTGAATGGTAATTAAAATCTCAATCAAAATATCAATCAGTACATCTCCAATGGATTCATTGTAAAGACGTCATATCTTTGCAAAATATGAGACATATGTTGTGATTGTTGAAAACCATTTCTGTTTTTGTTACTGCTGGGTTGCTGTCTTATTACCTATATTTCCCTTTAATCATCTTATAAACGCTCAACACCTGACCTTGGACAGAAAAGAAATACCAAAACATGTCTTTATTTCTCATTAACATATTTACGCTTGGCTGCAGATGCATGCATATTATAGATGATTGTTGTTATATTGATTTCAATATAAGTTATACCATCTGTCATTCTTAGTACATGTTTTTTTTCCTGCATCCAGAGGCAAATAAATAAATAAAAAGGATATAAACTTAACTTTATTGAGCTTATTCAAAGAATACCACAACACACTTTATTGATACAAACATTTGGCAATCTGATTATGAGCATTTTTATTCGCACTAAAAATAATAAACCAGACTTTTCTGTACGACCTTGATAAAATGTTATGTATATTCGTTCTCATACTTTTGTGTAGTATAAGGGAGCTACCATTTGATTTTTTTTTGGGGGGGGGGGCTAGGATGAAAAATTTTGTCCTGCCTTTTTTTTTTAGCTGTAATCTCTGTCCTGCCTTTTTAGTTTTCGCTCTGATCGGTCCTGCATTTTTTTTTAAAGTTTATCCTGACTTTTTTTACCTAAATTGTCGTCCTGACTTTTTTTTTTTGCAAGTGTCACATCCTGCCTTTTTTTTGACTCAAAACTCCTGTCCTGCCTATTTTTTTCAAATTTCATCCTAGCCCCCACCCCCCCCCCCCCCCCATAAAAATCAAATGGTAGCTCCCTAAGTATCATTGCAATATGTTACATTTAGATATTAAATAACAAAGTAACTGTCATACAGAATACTGAATGGCAAATCATTAAAGTTGTTACACCTTATTTGTCTCAAAATTACCATATCAATTACAGAAGTTTCCGATTCGATTCTTTAATCTTTTAAAATTCCTTTGAGTATTTCGATCTTCTCCTTGTTTTCAAGCAGACGTAAACATAATACATTACAACTGATCAATAAATATATAAATATTTACATTCGCGACATTCTTTATACATTCCATTTCACAAGTATACATATAAGTATGTAAAACATTTATTATTGTTACGTATAAAAAATTTCATTAATTATTGTCTCTGACGATTTATTTCACTAAGTGCAAAAAATGTATGTTCGGTTCTTCCCTCTTCCAGAAAGTGAATTCTTCTCCGTGTGTCGAAAACTACAACGAACCTTTTTCTTCTTGGATAATGTTTCGTTATCAAAAAAGGGAATTGTAGTAAGTCGATCTACACAAATACAGTAAAACGATGAAAATAGAAATTCTCACAATTGCATAGACCTCGGAATATGCTGTCGTCATAGGTCTAGGTGTGTCCTTAAATCTCAAACATAGAGTGACAAATTTTGAGCAATGATTGTATTAAAATACCTAAAATCGCAAATTACCTGATGTGTGCATGCTTCAATTTATAATGCTTGGTATTTTCAATATAAAAAAAATGGACATGAATAATATATACAAAACAATAAAGAACACAATAATGAATTATGGCACTAAAAATGTAAATCAAAATTGTTTTATACTTTTTCTGCTTTGTATACAACCCAACCATTTGCCGTTATTGGCATATGATGTTTACAAAGTTGTTGGCCCTTAAAAGTTCAGTTTCATTGTTGCTTTTCCAAAAAAACTCGGGGGACATGCTTTTTATAGAAATTTCAATAAAATACAGAATATAAGGGCTTCAAAAAGAAAAGTTGCTTGTAAATGGTATCAGACCTCCGACTTATATATATCTTGGTTGTAAATATGAAATATTTATGTTTCACCCTTTAACACGTTTTGCAAATAGATTGAATGATGGAAAATTGCATGACATTGAAACACCGGTCATTGAAACACCTCTTGATTTTGTTTCGTCAGTAAAGTAAAAAAAAAAATCATTTCTGATATAAATAAAGAAAAATCAAAAAGAGTTTGTTCGCAAAGTAATTAAAAAAAAAGATGTAGTAAAAGATACTCAAAATTTGTCAAATTCTCTCAAAATTGCAGTTTGAGGCAATGCATAAGCATCAGTTAATTTAACAGCTTGTGAAAAAAAAATACAGTGGAAATTTGTGCTTTCAATATCTCATACTTCTTACCAGGGATGAATGAAGGTCGCCATAAAGACCATTATTATACAGTTCATAAGTTCATAATCATGAGTTACAGTTATAAAAAACAACACAATCTAATAGCCTGATGGCAAGACATAGCAATACAAAGCACATAAAAAAACCTATAGGCTTGGACTCGGACTCTGCCCTTCCTTCATATTTAAAATGGTACAATCGGTGTTCATAGAAAATATGAACAAGTTTACACTAGGAAGATAGCAGAAAGCTTTTTCTCCCATCTCGTCATTTTGAACCAGTTAATCTTCATTTACTTCAGAATCTTTATGTGGATTTACAATTTCATGATTAAAGTTGATTATTCTTATAGTTAATATGTCTAATCATACTAGGTCTAATCAAGCTTGATACTCTAATTTCAAAAGTATCGAGTTATTTTCCTGACTAAAACAATATGCCATTTTGATTAAAATACCTTTAAACTTTAAAGTTTACAGCCAATAATGCGAAGTCAATGATAGAAAAGGTTGAATTTGTTGATTATATCTTAAAACGCTTCTGCAGTTATTTGATTAGACGAAGAGAGATGTATGGACTGTCAATGTTAGCTGATGATACATAGTTTTTTTCTCATCACAGATTAATCATCTAATGAATTACTTGTATAATGCCAGGTCACGTTTCATTTTCATAAGATACATTAAATTATTTCATTTCGTTGTAATGTGACTTTTGAATTGAGGTTGGAAGAAAAATTATCTGTTTATAAATTCTGCTGCACAGTGACACATATTACAACTTAACTCTTGACAATTAACAAAGCACAAATATAAAAGTTTCTTGTATATTAATCAAGACGCTTTTGGCAATTTTGGTGAATAGCTTTGTAAATATCTCTTAAAAATCTATCGCTAATACAACAAATTCCAATAGTTATAAAACCTTACGCTAACTAATAGTTACACTAAAATAAATATGGAACAATTCTGTGTGGTACTCGTTCACAATAGTCCATCCAGAAGGGGCCATACTTCGAACTGCATTTGTCGTCGTCTCGGAAGCTACGGTGCGTCAAGAGTATAGTGAGGAAAATGACGTAAGAAAATGGCATGAAGTTCTCAAATCCTGCTGGTAATGTCCAGAACAAGGCTAATAAAATCTCAGGTATGTAGTGGAAATGGCGAGAAAGTCCCCACCATCCGGAGGTTAGAAGTATACTTTCCTTCTCTTGTCCGTCTTCAAGCGTATATTTGGCTCTAATGATATTCGGTTTCTTTCCCCAAATAAGACAGTCGCCGTCTGCTGATCGCACGCGCTGTTTCTGCCAGTCTGCGAAATAATTAACGGAGATCGACAACAGTCCACATGTTAAAATAAATGTCGACCAGAACCGACCAAGATAAACGGGGTTATTTACCAGATAGAGGCTAACTGAGGCATACAAAGAAGGTACGTAAACTAAGCATCCCCAACATATATAATATCCAGCGCGATCAACCATGATGTCTATTGTGCTTAGATAACCTGCTTCCCACCAAAAGAACTTTGTGATGTATGCCAATTGCAAAATTGCTGATACGATCATACTATCAACAAATCCATGAAGTTCGTAGCTCTTTAAAGCATAAATATAAACAAGCACGGCCCAAATTGTCATTCCGAATCTACAGTTAGTGAAGACTTTGATGTCAAATCCAAGTACACGAGGATAGAGTTCGGTTCCCCAGTAATAGTCAAATATAATGTTTCCAGAGGACCCACAATCAGTTGAAGACGGTGAATATAGACCTTTAATGTACAGAAAGATGCAAAATATAGCACTTAAAACATTCAGTGTTCCGAGAATGTCACCAAAGTTATCATAAACTACAGATGGTGACAAGTTATACTTCTTAAGAATGACGGTTAAAATAAATAAAGTAGTCATGGTAACGACATAATGCGAGAATCCATTGTCTTTGTACACTGGAGTGTTTCCTTTTGGAGTAATTGGACCTTTGACTAGCTTTCCTGGCAAACATTTCATCAGTAATAATGCCCAGATGCAATAACCAAACACGACAGAAAGAGCGAAGTTGCTGCAAATATGAACATCTCCCCATAACTCCCTTAAAGAGTCCAACGTTGATGCTTGGGTAATTGAATGAACCATGTTTCCGTAACTTCCTTTGTGTTTTGTAGCTGTGTACCATAGCAACATGACAAAATTTGGTGTTGATACCATCAGGAACACAGGAACGAATATTTTATTGAAAAAATCCCGGTTACGCTGTGTAACACCAATCTTTTCCAATTTTTCATATCCTTCTTTGTAGCCATGGAAACCATTACTCAACATGTCTGATCTTGTGACAGGGTCTTGTTGCTTCGAAGCTTTTTCCTTTCTCTTCGACATATCTAATCTTAAAATAAAATAATAAAGGTCATAAAGAGATTTCTTCTGGCTAACAGCGATCAACGCGATGACGAAATCAGTGACAAACAGTACTGCTCATGCTGTATTGTAATATTAAGTATATGTTCCTGGTGAGGTTAAGGAGTTTGTGTTAGATGTTCGGATTCCTGTTCCCCCCCCCCCCCCCCCCCCTAGGATACAGGTTATCATAACCTATCAGTATTTTTAGCTTAATTTGTTTCTTAATTAATGCTTTTAGGACTTATAGCATTAATTTCAAATTCTAGATTTGTTTAATTTCACGTTTTTTATAATCTGTTGTTGTGTGTGATATTTGGTTTGCGATCTACTGGATGTTTGAGTCTCGCACTTAAAGGTGTAAATGCAAATAGATTTATTTTCAAGTTGCTATAAATTACTATTAGACTCGAAAGATCTGATAACAGTCTGATATTTATCTTAATTTGATAAGGAAGTGGTTAGCTTCTTACAAGGACAGCGTTTCCTGTACGATTCACGTGACTAGACAGTGCAAAGAGCATGGGGACGCACAAGATAGAAATTGGATAAATGTTTTATTTATTTTTTTAAATATACATCACCATTTCATATATATTGAAGTTTTAACCTATAAGTATTAGTAAAAGAAACATCATAAACGAATTCAACTTGAAGTTTACATGCACTGTCGTCTTGAATAATTGAAATATTTTACACTGGACGTTAGGCAAAACATCGATAAACCATTCGCAGTAATCAACAGTTACTATAAAAACTTATAAACATTTTCTTTCAATAGATACTTGTTTATTATAAATTTTCCTTTCGACTCATATTTATTTTTATTGTAGTCTATATATAGCATGCTTAGTTAAAGTTTCTAGAAGAGATGCTACATACTTCTTTATTTAAAAAATAACAAAACAATAAAAACTGTGTCAATCCTTTTTTATTTGGGGAGGGCGGGAGAAAGGTGTACCTTCTTTCTTAAATTATTGACAAAATATTTTCAAGAAAATTGAAATTTCTAGAAATCGATGAAAGCATGCAGTGTAATTAGATCTAGACCAGAGCCAAGGTTGAGTGATGCGTGTGCCCCCTAATTTCATAGTAACTGTATCATTTTTCAAATATATATAAGATATATGCATATCTAATAAACGTGTATATGATAAACGTTTCAGTAGCATTTTAAGTACATTTTAACAAAGTGCACCTGAGTTCTAATTAAAGGATACACGAAACTTTACTTCATGAACTTTTATAAACTCCATGTACTTGCAAGATTTTTATCTTCGTGTAAAATTATATCATGTGCAATTAAAGTAAATAGTTGCTTCGTCTACATGTTGATATGTATATATGTATATGAAAAAAGTAAATTAACTTACAAGCTGTGCATTTATCAGTCCATGTAGAGATATTATAAAACATGTACACTCGGCTTGTCGTGTGTTATAGCATAAGTTTATACTTATGACGACCTTTTAAGCCATCACATTTCTCGTGTATGATCTCTATATGACATACCTCGTTTATTAACGTGTCCTTCAGGTAGAAAGCCCCAGGCTCGTTAGTCCAGCACACGACCAATACACTTCTGAAAAATGCATAAAATTGTCATCCACTTAAAAAGATAGCTATAAAAAAGATGATCAAAAGAAAATTCCCTGTCACTAAAAATAAATATTTCAAAAAGTAAAAGCACTATGCACGTTACAATAACATGTGTCAGTCTGATAAATACTACAAGCAGATTATACGAGATAAATCAGAATAATACACAGATATGCATCTTCCTGTTGAGGGAAATGAATGACTATTAATAACTATATACAATAATAAATAAATTTTGTGTTTTTACTGTCTTCTGATTGGTTAAAATTATTAGTTTTATTTTCAATATTGTCAATTTTGATGGAGACACGCCCACTCTGACGTTGTGTATTCATACGCCAACATGTGTGTACGTTGTTATTGTTAATATACATAATATAAAAAGTTCGTTGAGCCTTATTTTTGATAGAAATTTATTTATAATGAATGGCAATAATTTATTTTGATTTTATTGAACCATAAAACTAATTTTTGACTCTTCACATTTTACACATAATCCGCTTCGCGGATTATTCAATGTGAAGAGTCAAAAATTAGTTTTATGGTTCAATAAATTCAAAATAGATAATAGCCATTCATTAAATAAAAAAAAAATCAAACAAAACACAACGCAATTCTTCAGTACTACGATAACTTGTGTTTCCTGTGTCATGGAAACAGATTGATTGTTGGTTGCTTGACGTCCAGTGGCAAATATTTGCATGCATGTTCAGGAAGATCATGGAAACAGAAGTTCCTTTATACTGCAATTCTAAATGTAAGAAAGTAAGAAATATAACAGTCCTATCGGATTAAAAATTATAGACTATCTTTTTGAACTGTTTAAGCAAAGTTTCCAGATGACATTTTGTTAGGAGGAATAAATATAATTGATACTCGGACATCATTATAATTTAAAGGTTGATATGGATATACAAAAATCTTTAGTCATATCGTCATATTGGGATACGTTACATTGGGAGGAAAGTCGGTTGTGAAGATTTATATAGTCTTCTACCTGATTGCGTTTCCTGAGTCAAGGAACAGAAGTTAATTTGTAAAATAAGTTCTAAATGAAGAAATATTCAGGAATATTAATTCCACTGGAAAAAATATTACAGTTTTATGTCACTGAAGATATTTGAAAAGAATAGAATATTTATTCCAACAATTGATCGTAAAGTGTCCACTCGGAACCCATCTCGAGGAAACCATGAAGGGTTGTTAAGAAAACAATAGCATTGGTCACATGATACCATCAGCTAGGATATTAAACAATGCAAGAAAGTCAGATGTTTAGATTTATATACAGTCGACTGCCGGATTAAACTTAAAGGATTTTTGACACGTGTAACATGAATGTTCTTGTCTTCCTTCCATCACTGAAGTTAATCAAGTACATTTTAAGTGTCCATGTTCTCTTTGAAGTGTTTTAGTTTAAGTGTTTTACATAACACCAACATTAATATTAGCTTGGCAACAGACCACAACTTGGCCTTATCACTTCCTTTTTCTTACACTTAAGTGTTCACTTAACAATATTCATTCTACCGATTTTAGATTGATCGTTTGATTGCTATACTCCAGTGGCAACTATTTCAGGTAAATTTTAGAACAAATGAGACAATGCAACATATTTATGGATATGAAAAGAGAAATGTCCCGAAGAAGAACCGCATAGTTTTGTCAACCATGTTTAGACAAGTAAAACGTTGAGAGATATTTTACATTGCATATCGTGTATGGTAATTGTTTTGCAAAAAATTACTGGTTCTGCACCTTTGTTACTGAATTCACTTGATCGAGGTAACATATTCACTCTGAAGCATAACTGATAATTTCAAAAACTTCATAAAGTAATCTCAATGATGTAATTTTAAGGGGAAATATTTCTCTGTGCAATCAGTGTACAACATTTCCGGCAAACAGAAAGCAGATGTTAAAATTGCTAATCGCTACAACTCGACGCTATCAACTTCTATCAACTATAAACAAGTATCAAATCATTCCCTTCCATGTAGAAGTTCAGAAAAATTTCAGGAAAAATGAGTAATATAAAATCCCAAACTATCGGCAAACAAGAAGCGGATGCAAAGCAAATCTAAAAATAACTTACACACTTCAACTCAACAGCATCAAACTTTGACGAAAACTTTGTTCAAGACAAGGTCTTTCGGCCAGACGGGTCAAGCGGTTACTAGACTTGCTTTCACCATTAGCGAAACAATTGCTTGATAAAATCACATTTTATTTTCAAGTAGTTCTGTTTAAAAAAAAATCAAAAATAAAACGGTTATACATGAACTACAGCGTTACAACTGTCTCAAGTTATTTTACATCATTGGCTTTCAAATATTCGGCCTTGAGCATTCTTGATTAAGCCGGTAAATCCATTAAATTTTTAATTTTTTTTCCTTCATTTTTCAGATACAGTATGGAGAGGTAGAAATACTCTTCTTCTATTTAAATATAATGCATTTATTAAAAGTTCTAAAACAGCAGTTATATGCTAACAGCATGTGAAACTCTAATGACATGAATCCATATCATTACGGATTTTGCCTATTAAGTGATTTACCCTTTTTCTTCTATCTTTTAAGTTTTGCATATATCAAATATCCGAGAATTGCTTACCTTAAACGAAATCTTTATAATGTATCAATGTCCTTATCCAAAATAGTTATGGATTGATATATAAACCTTACAATTCACTATAGCTGTAGGCGCTGAATTTAACAGATGTCATTTTTTCATCGTATGATCGATAGATCGATCGTTATCATCTGGTGGAGCCTATTAATAATGCTACCAAGAAAATATTGCTTTCAATATAATAATTTCACAAACCGACAGTGCCTGTAGCAAAAATATGTCAGTTTATCACATGATTAATTCCATTTAAGTATTCAATCTTACACTATTAGGATATTTATATCTACGTTATGATAAAAGTGTCACCTCTGGTCACTTGGTGGGTGAAAATTGGACAATTAACGCTTGAATCGTTCAGTTTATTTTTCATGTGGCAATGTCTGTCACGATCAAAAACTTTTTTTCATTTATCGTAAAGGAATTGCCTCCTTTATCCATGAAGGCAAAAGGGCCAAGATGCAAAACGTGACAGTACTCAAATTGCACCTATTTTGACAGTTTTTTCACCTACGTTTTTTTATGATCAGTATAAACACAGCACTGTGACATACAAACTTGCAAAGCATATATATATATATTAGAAGATTTAGCTTTGCCAGATGTAAACCCTATTTTCGTAATGCTTATGATTACTTTAAAAAGATATTATTTAATACAATCACTTTATTAAGAGAAAGAAACATGTTTTGCAGAACATGACTAAAAAATAAAACGGCGTTAGACTATTATGTTACGGTAATTGGCACAGTATCTTGCGACGTCTCATTGAATTTCTAGTTTACTGTGCATGTCTGAAGTATGTTATTCCAAGAACACATGTGCAAATCAAAGAATTTAGATTTTATTTTCGTATTTTTTATAATATATTTTTCTTTGCAAAAAAAGTGGTAACTTCATCCTGAAACACAGGCTTGTACCATAGATTTTTATGGGTCATACATAATAAGGAGTGTCTATTCGTCCGGCTAGCCGGACACATAGTTAAAAATCTCTATTACTCCGGCATTCCGTTTGCGAATGCGCAAATCTTTCATATCATTATAGTGTCATGTGGCGCTGAAAGTGTCACGGATAAGATGTCGGATAACAAGCGCGTATGCATACATAATATGCCAAATTCACTGGCTCATATTTTCAATAAAGACGTCTATGACTTCTATATTACATCTGTCTCATAGGTATTTTTAAAAATCGAATTTTTTTTACTGCTTTGATTTCAGAAATGTTAACCGCCTTGCTAGAGGCTAATGTTTTTACGACTATGGAAATAAAATTACTGACATATTAAAACCAAATTACTTTCTAACATCAGCAATAACATCCCTTTCAACGGATTTAGATTTTTTGCAACTTTGTTTTTAAAAGTTCAACATCTCACGAGGTCGATCATCGAATTACATTAGCATGCGTTGCACGGCGCCTCTTTTTCAAATACAAGACACGAAAGAACTGTATATGGCTCGACTACACGTTAATAAAGCTGACAAATTGAATCTGCTAATGTAACATTATTATATTTATTAGCTGGACCGGTTTTTCAGTAATGAGGCTGTGTTGTGTTTGGGATATTTATCGTTCCATTATTGGAATATAATAAAATTGTCTGGCTTTCGGACTTCTATGAATTGATTAATGCTGATGAAGTTGTAAGAGACGTGGTTAAGATCAATATTACTCCAGCATGATATTCAGTTTATTAAGACTGCATAATACGAAGACTAAAAAGGTTTTTTAGAAACATCTGTAATGATTCAATTTGCCGATGTTTTGTACAGTCACGGTGTTCATACTTGAAATTTAGCTGATCTATTTTCTTTGGTTATTATAAGGGAAAATCTGAACTAATGATGAAATTATAAACACTGAAATACAGACTGTTCATGCCGAACAAACAAATATGAGAAATGTTTCCTCATTTAGAAAAATAGGATGTTTTAACCTTGAAAATATGGGGACAATCTGCAATGTTCACTTCCAAAAAATAAAAATAATTTTGTCAAGGTAGCTAGGCGACTTGTGGTATATAAGAAATGAAAATGAAGAACTTAACACAATCATTATTATTTTAACTTCAGCATAGTAAGATACACACAAAAGATTTGTCATAAAACCTCTAAAGACGATGTATTCAAACAGTAGCTACTAATAGTCGCTTGAATTGGTTAAACATTCGGTTCGAGATCATTTGATTTTCGGCGGGCAGGGGGGGGGGGGGGGGGGGGGGAGTAAGTAAGAGCTGAAAATTTTTCAGACAGAGACCATTCGATTTTCGGGTGAGAGAGAGAGTAAGTAAGAGCTGAAAATTTGCACAAGTCAGGGTGAAAATGAATATTCTGCAACACAAAATGCCGGAATAGTAGTGTACAAAAGTGTTGATAAAGCCTCGGGGAAAAAAAGCATGCAAAACAACAGATGAAAAGGATACTATAAAACATTTCCTTTAACCCCCTATCAAATGGTCTTCCCGAATTACATTGCATGCTTAGCTGTAGCCGTAGATGCTGACTATTGTCATAAAAGCTAAAACTAGCCTAAGAGTGATTTGTTGACTTGTATACATTACTATAGCTGGTTTGAGCTTTACGTATGCACACAGTTGTTACTCAGATTTATTCAAGGTTGTTGTACATCTTTTGTTATTTATATATAATATTGAGTAATGTCTGCTATATTAACGAATCATTATGTTTTTATAATTAACAACAATTTTATATCTATTATGCAATTTTAAAAGGTTCTCTTTACACATCATTTATTTGTGATAACAAATCATTATAGCTAGAGACTCGGCCTCGTGTTTTACTCTTTACTTTGATTGCGTTTTCAATCCAAACTAAAAACAGTAACATGCACACATATATTTAATGCATCATCCTCATTTAATCGACTGAAGTAATCACGACTGGTGACTGTCAAACACATGTGCATACATTTTGGTAAATATACTGTAGTATTACCGAACTGATGTTTTAATAATTACCAACTTATGTTCATAACGCATTATAGTTTAATGTGTTGGGGCAATCGCGAGGTATTAACATCTGAGTTAATTTCTATGGACATATAAGTGAAAAATAATGATTGCCAGTCATAAACGAAGTAGCAAAAAACATACGTCTTTTGAATGATATCATAATAAATAAACAGCATTAAATTTTGTTTCTACATTTTATATGCCAAATCTGCTTAAAAAAAGTAAAATCACAAAAATACTGAACTCCGAGGAAAATTGTTCATAGCAGCAGTGCATGCGCATTATGCACTTAACTAACACAAAATAGACAAATTATTGGAAACAAGTTTCCTACTGAATATATAATCGTCAGATTTGCCCGTGTATATAAAAAAAAAGTGTTTGAAATAAAATTAGATGAATCAAGTGACAAACTGCGAGAAGAATTCACAAATTCAAACCCCCAGTTCTCATCACCGGAAAATCCCTGCCGTCACTTGTTTAAGATTAGTTGATGGATACAAATGCATACCACTGCTAGTCATGTTTGCGGATACGGATAAGTCTATTTTAATCTCCCAAATATTAATCGGATCTAAGCATAATAGCAAATGCAAAATCTGGTTATGCAACATATAAAGATGATAAAGAAGTTTGGTATGAGGCGTAAACAATCTCCTTAATTAGTATGATGTTGGGTCAGTATCACCAGGGGTATATACGAAATTCTGGTAAACCGAGATTTCCAAAGCTTTGTGACTGTAAAAAATATGCCCAATTTAGAATAATTATTATCTACACTCTCTCCCCCTAAAATGTTATGTTTGCAGTTAATGTTAAGTTCATTTTTCTCGAGAGGACCAACACAAATGAATAAGATGAATAAGAACTATATAAAACGGCAATATTTACTGAAGATTTTTCTGAGAATTTCAATAAAATTTAAGAGCAGTGACATACATAGAGGGCTATGGTGATCGATAGAACGAACACATGCCTAGATAACATAATATTCCAAAATAAGGCACCATTTATAAATTACCACTGCATGTCGTACCCAGAAAACAAAGTTTTAGAGCATGAAGACGTAAGTCAATGATGATTGGAAAGTAAATTCTCTTCCTATTTACACTTTCCTAAATACCTTTATGTATGTTGATATGTTATACGATTTCAGCACGTTAAAATTGTATCTTCGCAAGCTTTCCTCACGTTAAAGAACCCAGAGTGGTACGATACTCATGGTTTTTGCAAGCCTTCTGCACATGAAAGAACCTTGGCAGTTGCAACAGCCATTCGAGTGGTAAATATACGCGTATACGCGTGTTTATTTTTGCAACCTTTCTGACCCATATCAAATTGCAAAATCTCTGCTTTTAAGTGACATCCTAAATGTCTTGAATTTCATCCCGTCCGATCAACTGTGAAAACAACCTGTTTATAGTATTTATTATTAGTTTGTTTTCGTCTTCGTCCTGAATATGCATGAAGTATTTGCCGCTGGACTTTAATCATACAACAGTAAATCAATTCATTCACACTTTTTTTGGTTTGCTTCTTATTATAGTCAGATAATAAACTGGACATTGAATGCATCAACTATACATGGATTTACCTTTATGTTAACGTAAATTCAGTCCGAGAACATGCACCCGTTCCACCAATATTTCAACTGGTAAAATTGGCAGTGCTTTTTCAATTATACATTTAAAGTACTGAATGCATGACTTCTACTGAGAAACGGTTTAAATTTTTAAGAGGTTTAGTATCATAAAACTTTATCTAGACCATGTGCGAAGTAAGCTGTTAAAACTAACAACATATACATGTATATAAATGAGAAATAAACGATCGTTTCAAATATATAAATCAATAAATTACCTTTCAAAATCTAGATTCTGCACACATACTGGACGAATTTCAAGTATGATAAGAGCCACTGAGAATGAACGAAGAAAACGAATGCCTTATTGTGTGGTTTAATCTGGGTACGTGACAACTTTTCTGGTTGCACGTGACGAAATGTTCTGGTTACGGATAGTTCTGCAACATTATGAATTTTTGCTTTATTTTGATTTGAAAAATAAATAATTATGCTTAGAAAACGTTTTGATGGGGTTCGTGTTTCTCTGTCTTTAGTTTTTGTGTGTAGTGTTATGTAGACTGTAGTTTTTCCTTTCTTTAGACAAGTTACGAAAAGGTATATTCTCGACGCTGAGGTTGACAAATTACACTTTAAAATTGGGGACAGTGTCAAAACATTGATTATAGATTTAAACAGGTAAACTTTTAATTCTCTACCCCACACAATGCTCTACAGTCTGGTTCATTTTTCTCTCAGGTGTCTCCGTAAGCTTCCAATGACTGAAAGATTTTAGGCGCCTTATAGCGTGATCGACATATACCCGACACTCTGATATACGCAAATTATTTTTTTTTTAACATTTTCTTCTTTCTGTTCGTGGTTTAGCTCTTAGATGATGGCGACTGCAGGGGGTAACAAGGGGCGATCGACATAGATAAATTTTATCTGCTAAGATGACTAAATTCTGGGGGAAATTTAACTCCAAACCTGGTCCAAATATTGATGGACATCATTTTGATGTCCTAGGAAACTACTTCGAATAAATCTTATATGATTTTAGTGTCCACAATTACTTGTGTATGAATGCAATGTCTGTGTCCGGTATAAAATTGTTCTTGAGGCTCAGTGTGTGGTCTGAGAGGTTCCGTCGATTGCATCTAGCGCTGAGGGTAATGTATATGCCACCCACCGCGTAGTTGGCGCCAATTTTCTACGGTTGGTCAGAAATATTGGGGGAATATATTTCCCAAAGAATTGAAATCAAGACATTAATTTATAAAAAGAGGAAACGCGCAAAACGCACAACTCTTGATCTTGCTAGAGAAAATCAACTGCTGTATTACAAGTTTATTAGAAAAACTATGCCAAAAATCCTTGGAGTGACTCTGGGCTCTTCTGATAGTGAAAGCAGTTAAATAAAAGCGCGGTTTCATATTTTCCCCGTGTAAGTTTACAAAAATGATGAGATGTGGTATCAGTGACAATGAAACATCTATTCATCTATTTATTAGCAATCATAAGGTTTTTACTTTGAATGACAATGAGAAAAACCTATACCGTATACGGTAGTCGGCTATAAAAGATCCAGAAAAAGTGAAGTAATTTATAATAAAATCATTTACGAAGAACTAATATGACAGACAGTAGCCAACGACAACCACTGAACTACAGGCCCTTTAACTTAAGACAAGCTAATGACAAGTACTGCAGACTTAAACATGTGTAAAATATATTCCCTGCATGTTTTAGCGCTTTATTCTGTCCGGCCTCTGTCACCCTGCCTTATTGGCCAAGTTTCGTATTCTGCCTTTTTTTCTGACTCAAAATTCCTGTCCGGCCTTTTTCAAATTTAATCCAATTTCCACAAAACGTTTAAGGAATTAATCAAATACAAAATATATGCATAAGGTGTTGTTAAGGTGTAAATGCAAAGTCATTATGCAATGCTTTTGAAACTCTTCAGGGATGTTCAACCGGTCAGTAGTCATATTTTACACAAACCTCGTTCTGAACATACATGAAATATTTGCCACTGAACGTTAATCAACCATCAATCAATCACAAACTCTTATAAAGAAACTGTTCAAGTTAAGACAAAGTTGGAAGAAAATAAAGAAAGAAAATACATGCCTTCGAAGCTATATTACCGGGAGTAAATTTTCTAAAACTATAATGCATCATGTCTGAAGTTGAAATTCTATAAAAATCGTGATTTAGGTGTTTTAAAACAGACCCCGTTTGATAAACATTTAGGTGGCAAACAACTGGATCAATATACATACACTGCTTTGTTTGCTTTTCATAACTATATAAAAAAATGACCGTTACAATTATATTCACGATTAGGTACATAAAACAGAATACCTAAGATTATTTGCCAGGTCTATGAATTGATCGCCGAGGAATTCACACACATATGTACCCCGTGTCTCCGTTGCTCGCTCATCTACTGCACGTACATGACCTTCCCCCCCCCCCCCCCCCTCATTTGTTTGCATTAGAGTATCATAAAAATATTATGGAATTTATTAATATCTATTTCTTATATTTCTTATGGTACACATGTTATTGAATATTCGTTCGTTAAACATAGGTAATCTCTTTCGTGTTTTGACACAGTCCCCACATTTAAAGTGTAAGGGAGCTACCATTTGATTTTTAAGGATTGGGCTAGGATGAAAAATTGTGTCCTGCATTTTTTTTTAGTTGTAATCTCTGTCCTGCCTTTTTATTTTTCACTCTATTCGGTC